>NC_138188.1:133550928-134150928 GCF_964194105.1 Spermophilus citellus | reverse complement strand
TTTTTTTTTTTAATTTCTTCTCCATCTCCTTCCTCTTCCTCATACCTTCCTGCCTCTCCCAACCCCTATTTCTTGATCCTTTCAAGTGATTTGGAAATCAGGGGGAAATTGGTTTGAGGGTAACTAGAAATTCAAAATAATAATTTGGGGAATACATATTAGATATAAATTAGAAAAATATGAATATAGTTTTAAGTGTAATAATCGGGAAAGGGAGAGAGAAGGGAAATTGCATGGAAATGGAAGGAGACCCTCATTGTTATACAAAATTACATATAAGAGGAAGTGAGGGGAAAGGGAAAAAAAAAACAAGGGAGAGAAATGAATTACAGTAGATGGGGTAGAGAGAGAAGATGGAAAGAGAGGGGAGGGGAGGGGAGGGCAGGGGGGAAGGTAGAGGATAGGAAAGGTAGCAGAATACAACAGACACTAGTATGGCAATATGTAAAAACGTGGATGTGTAACCGATGTGATTCTGCAATCTGTATATGGGGTAAAAATGGGAGTTCATAACCCACTTGAATCAAATGTATGAAATATGATATGTCAAGAACTATGTAATGTTTTGAACAACTAATAATAAAAATTTTAAAAAATCATAAAATTAGCTGAAAGTTATTAAATGCTCATTTTCATTTGGTAGTAAGATTGCCTGCTTTGTTTAGCATTGTTAGATATAACTGGTTTTACTTGAGGCACCTTCAGTCAATCAAGGTAAAATAGTAAAATTTTGCTTTAAAAAAATAAGAGGGCTGGGGATGTGGCTCAAGTGGTAGCGCGCTCGCCTGGTATGCGTGCGGCCCGGGTTCAATCCTCAGCACCACATACCAACAAAGATATTGTGTCTGCCCAGAACTAAAAAAATAAATATTAAAAATTCATTCTCTCTCTCTCTCTCTCTCTCTCTCTCTCCCCACACACTCTCTCTCTAAAAAAAAAAAAAGGAAAAAGAAAAACTTAAAAAAAATGTAAGAAATTAGAGATTTTTTTCCTGTGGTCATTTTTCAGATGTAAATTGCTAATTATCTAAGGGGAAAAAAATACCCCTCAAACACCAGACTTTTTTAAGTTGTAAAAATATAAAATCAAGAATGGTTGAAGGAATGATAGAAAATATTTTCTAAGAGGAAAAAAATTCCTCTTTTTATTACTTTACATTATTTTCATATTTTTTGTGACTTAATTTTTGCTCATTTATGCTCGAATATTTATTCTTTTCATTATCTTTCACTTGACAATGGAAGAAAATGAGGACAAAGCACATGATACTAAAAAGTAACCTACCAAGTTTTCATGCTAGGGAGACAGAAAAATCTTCTAATTGAATTTATCCATGTCAAAAATTCATAAAACAAAATCACCAAAGTGCTTAGAGCTTCTCAACAAAAAGATAATCAATAGATGAATATAGTTTGTTGAAATGGTAACATTTTGAATCTTTCTTCTTGAGGAAAATTGTTCATCTGAGACAAATGAATTAACAATTTTTGTTAAATTTCCTGATTTTGAATCATTTAGTCTGAATATTATCTCAAGTGTGATATTTTTTAAATGGAACTATTTGGTACAAGTAATCTGATAAATAATTATTCTTGCTCTTGCCCCATATTGGTATTTATCTAGTTAAAAAGTATTTAGACTTACTGTATCATTTGAATCAATTTGCTTGTAGAATATTGATTACTTCACTTCCTTCTTTCCACAACGCTCTCTCATCTACTGGTATCTCTAGCTTCTAATCTCCAAGGAAGCACTGATGTTGAAAGTCATGAAAGTTTAGCAACTGGGCTCACTGCAGCTTCCCAGGATGCATTCTCAACTGAACTAGCAGAGAACACACAACTGGCTTTTCCTACTTATTATTTGCTCTTCCCAGATGTATGAGATTTTCCCTAATAACTAAAACTAAGCCTGCTTTTGCTCTTCTCCTGGTCTAATGGGTGCCAAGTTGGCATACTTCTCCATCTTACACTGGATATATCAAGGAGACATGTGCCACAGAATAATGGGAATCAGTTGTGATGGTGGCAGAGGGACTCTATTCATGGGACAACCAGAAATAGATTATTTAAATTTTCTATTGTAATGAAGGAAAGCATCTGATTAGACATTTTATCTTTCCTGCTACTCAGAATGCCCTTTTGATTCTCCATTTTTGCTAATCAAAATCTCATATGCTTTAAGACATAAGCTTAAATTGTATCATTATCATTATACTATGGTTGATCAAACTCCTCTATCCACCTCTTACTATTTAAATTTCTTCAAAAGTATAGCACAAATATGTAGAATTGTTCACATTTTAAAATATTTTCTATTTTCATTTTAAAAGTATCTGTTTCATGATTATCAAAAGAGTGAAATAGCTGGAACTATTATTATATTTAAAATCATGTATAGGAAACACTTTGAAATACATAGTGGACTACTTAAAATTATTTTAAAGAAGAATCATAATTTAGCATGACATAACAATAGTTTTTGTGCTGAGCCCTAAAAATTCATGATCATGATCCTCCCTTAGATGTGTTTGCATTTCAGACATACTCTGTTATTAGATATTGGGAAAACCCCAACCATAAAATTGACTTCAGTGTGGTAAATTCTTTGGTCATCAAACAGATGTAAATTTCATACAGCATTAGAGTTTTCTCTAATATCTTCAATACAGCCAGACATATACAAGGCTCATTAAAGTTGAACTCATAATCCAAGCCAAAATATGCCATTAGCAAGAATTTTCAGGCAGTAAATACAAGAAGGTTTCAAACCATGAACACTTCAGATAATAGAATTTTTCCAGTTACTGTTGTTTAAAGAAATTTGGAAATACAAGCGATTTGGAGATAAGAAGTCATGATAAAATAATAAAATATTTTTGGGTAATATTGAAAAAGTAAATAGCCAAATTTATTTCAGTTTAGATAAAATAAATGAATGCTTAGTTTTAAATACTATATAAGTTCTGAGGGAAAAAATAAGTACTTATGAAGAATAATGGTGGTAAAAATAGAAAAAATCTTAAGACAAATTAAAAACTCTTAAAAGCAATGAGAGAAGACAAGGCCAAGCACAGAACAACTGCCATCCCAAATGCAGGTTTCTCCAGAGCCACCCCACAGCATAGGGTAAGGCAGTTAGCTTCAAAGCACAATATGACAGCAGTGAGCAACCTGGCACTTATGTCCTCTCTACCTGACATAAATAACTTGACTTCAGAAATTTTCAATATCCAGCCATAACTCAGACTTGGTCAATTAGAATCTTTGTGGTGAGGACTGAGTCCACAGTTTAAAGTTCCACACATGATTCCAATATGGAGACAAGTTTAGAACTACTGAGTTTATAATATACATCAGCAAGAAAGAAATTAAACCCCAAAGGAAGGTATAAGTGGAATGCTAATAAGCCAATGCTGAATAGGTAACAACAGTAAAAACAGTGATAACTATTTTTATGTAATGTATATTCTATATTTTAATGTTTAGAAATATATACTTATTCATTTTACACATTGCTAACTATGTTATAAAAAACTGTCTAGAGCAATAAACAAATCTATAACCACTAATTAAATAAGGTTTAAAAATTTCCATAAAGATATTACAGTGATATAAAAGTCAAATTGAATAATTTATCAAACATTCTGATTATAAAATACACAATTCCATAATTCAAAATGTATATATAAACACTGTTTGATAGGCACCCTGGATAAGTGTATGTTCAATTTCACCAAAGCATTTTATTTTATGTAGAAAAGCTAGCAGAAAACTTAATTACGATTTATAGTAAAAGAATGAGTAATTGCTAATGCATTCTAGTAATAGAATACTGTAGAATAGTGAAAAATAAAACTCCTCTTGGAAATATGGCTAGAACTCAAGGGAATAATATCAACAAAGTTAATAAACAACAGAAAAATACATTTAGCATGACATCATTTTGGAAATTTTTAATATGCAAAACAAATATATGTATACATTATTAATTATATATATGTAATACAAATATGGTATGGAATATTACCAGCTTTGGGATGGTCATTATCTCTTCAGAGGTTAGGAGGAGAAGGGAATTTCAGAGAGTTTTGTAGAAGGTTTTAAATGTTTGCTTCCTAACATTGTTACAAAATGTATGCCAGGCTGGGGCTATAGCTCAGTGGCAGAGAGCTTGCCTTGCACGTGTGAGGTATTGGGTTCCATGCTTAGCACCACACACACACACACAAAATAAACAAATAAAATAGAGTCATGCTGTCCATCTGCAACTACATTTTAAAAAAAATGTATGCAGACACAATGGTGCATGCTCATAGTGCCAGTGACTTGGAAGGCTGAAGCAGAAGGATCTCAAGTTTGAGGCCAACCTTGTTAACTTAGGGACACTGCCTCAAATTTTTTTTAAAAAGTGGGGTCTGCTGAGGATGTAGCTCTGTGGTACCTGGGTTCAATCCCTAGTACCACAAAAAAATTAAAAATAAATTATAAAAATCTGGTGAAAATTATTCAGAGGTTTTTTATGTATATGAATGTTCAAGATCTTTCTGTGTATCGTTACAGGCTTGTAATACTTCTTAATATTAAAAGGAAAGGAGCACATTGTTTTGGAAAAAGGACTTATATCTAAAATTATGCATGAGCTAATTTTGGAGTACATGCTTCTATATCAATATAGTTGCTCAAATTAACTTCATAAGACTGTGGCAAGTTGAAAATCCTCTACCTCAAACTGAAGTCAACTGATTTATTTGAAGAACTTAGTGGTGCATCATGCAGTCAGCAACCCCTTAGCCCTAGTTTGCAGGGTGAGCACCCCAGGAGACCAGCCATTGTACTGCTTCCCTCCACATTAGGTATGGAGAGCTTGAAGCATTCATGGGTGAAATGGACACATGCAGAGCCTCTCCTTGGCATAGTTTAGTGTTTCATTTGGTGCCAAAAAAGTATTATACTTTCATTCCACTTACATTCTTCTTCTATTTGTGCATGACTGAAAAATCTATTAAATGTCAAAGAAGATCACTGAAAAGAAACTAATATTACTCAAAATAAAATTTATTTTAACCATAATTCACTGACATTTTTTTTCTCCTGATGCATTTTGATTGAAATATAAGTCACAATACCATTAAACTTATCCTTAGCAATGCTAAATTTTTATAGATAGCACCTGTTCAACGTTCCCTCTTTGAATTAATTTCACATGTAAAGTTACACATGTAGTGGAACTGAAGCCCTAAAGCCTTACATTCAGCATATTAATAATTTATTATTGTATTATTTTTATGCTAAAGTTGACTTCTCCTGTGATTTTCCTAATGTATCCCACTATTTCTTTTGTATACATTGGACAATTTTCCTTGTTGACCAAGTTAAATTTGTGAGATTCTCCAGGAGCAATTTTAAGCATGATTATTTAAATCCTCTTTGAGGTGACTTATGATTCTCATAAATGACTAGGGTATTTACATTTTTTCCCTCTTTCCGTTTTCTCTAAAAAAAATCTTTACATTTTCATACCTCTCCTACACTTCTTAACATTCTATTATATGTTAGAGGAAGTAGTTACCAGTGTAATCATGAATAAGTAACCTAACAGAAAGTTCAGAATTAGATATTATTGCATTTGAAATATCCCCCAAGTTATTTGGATCAACTTGGACCCTGGGAATTAGGCATTGTCTTCATTTTGGTTTTGTGCAAACATAATTGCTTTATAGTACAGAATTAAGAATGGAGTCTGCCACACCTGACTTTTAAAGCTTCAAAATAAACCAGATAGGTCACTCAGCTCAGGAATTAGCATGCATTTTCTATGCAATAAATGTTAATTTGGAAGTAGTGGTGTGGCAGGTATTCACTTATAATAGTGTGGTACTGGAATGAGTAGCTGCTATTATTTTCACAGTAATGAGATAATAATAATAAATATGAAAAATCGTTCTCCAAACTACCCTACAAGAATCAAAGCATTTTTTTGAGAGGCAGCTGAATTACTACCTATATTTCAAATGATTTTGTGTTTCCTTTCAAATAGTCTATCTAAAATGGGTTGTCATAAATAAAGAAGGAAGTCATTCATATTAGAGAAAGGAATAAAGCTTAGCTTTGTGATTATAGCACTTGTACTGATATTCAAGTAGATTAGCATATCATTTCAATAATCACAAAGTATGATTGCTCATTATCTAGTAAAAAAAATGACTAAAATATTCCAGGGCAATTTGGAATATATTCATTATTTAATTTTAATAATGGAAAAATCAATTAAACATTATACAATACCTTATTGGAGGGCTATTATGAAAGTTATATAAATTTAGTTATGTATGTCTTTATCTTCTCTATATACTCATGCTTATAATTTTATGAAGAAAGAAATGGGAAGGAAGTTCATTTAAGAATTAACAATAATTTTAATACAGAAATTTCTCCTGTCAAATATAACCCTTGTCAAAGAAACCTATCTCTTTAGAAGCTGAAAACCCATATCTATCTGTTGGACACATTTTGCTTCCTTGTTCAAGTTCATTTCCCAAGGAGCTAAAACCTCTCTCATATTTCTCATAATGTATCCCACACCTTTTAAATTGAATAATAAAATGTTAATTTGTGTTTTATGTCAGGAATTTTTTTCCCCACAAGGGATTTGGCATTGATATGAATGGTCATTGTAAAAGATCCTTTAAAGAGCCGTACAAAAGAAATATTTTTCAGCCTTTTGACTAAGATTTCAAGATGAAATTATTTGCATTCCCATTAGGGCATCTTTACTACAGTGAATAGATCACTGTCTTAGATTGTTCAAAGGCCATCAGCAGATATTCTTTTGTGTAATGCATCTGTAGTAGGCCCAGTAAAGGCAGCTCCTAGGGTAAGAGGTTGTTCAATAATGTCAGACGAATCCTGTGAGTCCTGCACTCTGTCATATTATTTTCTGCTAATGTTGACACAAATGAAATGAATCTTCTATTTCTATTCATCTATTCAGTATTATCAATAGAGATAGCTGATAGCTGTATCAATATGATAATTTCAGTTTGCAAGTTATAACTGAGGATAAAGGTACATTTCCCTAAACTTATATAAAGGTAATATTAGGAAGAAATATTTTGCCCTTTAAGAAAACACAAAAAAACCTCTATGTTGATTATTGTTCAGCTATAAATATGTAAGCTTATGTATAGTACCTTACACTAAGGAATAGATGTGAATTTTCTATTACATGTCTATAATCAAGGCCTGCAAATAAGTGATGTGCATGTGAATAGAATATTTATTCCAAGCATAGCTATATTACTTTATGTATTTATGAGAGGATGACTTGAGTTTACAGATGTAACTTGAGATTCACAGGTAAGTATTCACTGGAGAAGAATGAGAAGTTAAATATAGCCTCAAAAGCAATATTACTGAAAGGTTCTGAGAAATTACAACATAAAACACTTAAAATTACCATAGTTTTGAGGGATGAAAGTATTTCTTTCCAATAGAAAACCACTTTCCATGGAATCATAAAAATTTGAAACTGGAAATAAACACAAGGGGCATCTATTCCTGTGCTGTCATTTTCATAAGAGAAAATTGAATGTCAGAAAGAATAAGTGACTTACACTTCAATACAAAATAAAATGGTTTTCTTTTTAGTTTTTTGCATAAAACAACCATAATGAAAACTAGAAATTGCTTTCCTTCTGTTTCAGGATATATTCTAAAATTTGTATTCCAAGTATAAATTTAATTATTTATCTATTCAAATTCCTTTTAAAAGATGCATATAAATATAAACATGTTTACATTTTTCACTTTTTCTTGCTACTTTTCTAATTTCATAAAACCACTGGCATGTGAATTTCATTCTATCTCACTCTTTCTTTTATAACAATACTTTTTTTTTTCCATAGCTCATACAGGGCACATTTTCTTTCAGCTTCTCTATTATCATTTTGATTTAAATCCTTTGCTTTTTTGGACTGACTGGTTCTGATAAACTATTCCTATTTCATCTGCTTCTGTTTGGCTCTGATGAACCACAGTAATTTTGTAGCCTTTGCTACCTCACCAACCCTTAGGTCTGTGTAATGAGGTATGCAGTGCCTTCATTTCTCCCCTTTTATGGTTCCATCCTAAACTCTAATGTGGTAAGTAATATTGGTATTTTTCTAGATAGGGAATCCATAGAAGTCCCATTAATAGCATCCTGCTTTATAAACTGTCAACTGTCATAGGAGAATTTGAAGGTATTTGTTCTACATTATTAGTTCCTCAATCTCCTTTAATAACAAAATGATTAGTTTAAATCATGAATAAATATGCTTATACATTTTCTAAGTAGGCCATATAAAGTGAATCCCATGAAATTCTTGAATATTTAAGATAAAAAATATTTAGTGTACATTTATACAGTTTGCAATCATACCATAATATATACAAATTCTAAATAGTAAAATTTATTCAACCCTACTCTCATTTTCCTCACATTATCAGGAGACTTTGCTGACATAAATGGCCAACCACTGTTTATCATGTATGCTGTTCTAACTGCCCATTTGTCTGACACAGGGAATATAAAAAATAGCAATCTATCTTCAAAAAGGAAGTTGCAAAGCATTTACTGCTCTTCCATGGAAGACTAGTGAAGTTTTTAGCCTGTGAAATGCACATTGGAGTATAAAAATCAATTTTCAGAGCTCTGATGAAATTTTCAATTGAGTTCTGGACAACATTAGAGGCAGACATAGACCTTAATACCTCATCTATCTTAAGATCACTTATCCAACAGCATCAACTGTCCAGAGAACAGTTGGGAACAAAAGAAGAAAATAGATAGTACCGATTGAGTGTTTAACACATATCACAACTTTAAATACATATTAAATAGAACATCAGAGGAACTATTAACCATTTGGGATAGATACAGTTGTTGAAATAAATCCCGGGAATTAAATAACTTAAACAAAAAAACTGTGTAGTTAAGGTTATATCCTAGGTATTCTATTCCCTCCAAAAACTAGCTCTAACCATTGCCATATAATGCAAGAAAATGATAAAATTTCTTCAAGTAAACACACATAAAATACATAAATAAAATATATGCTGACAAATCAAAATAAATATAAATTCCTTGTACAAAATATTTGCTTTTTTCATACGGGGTCTTTAATTTTACCAGGCTTTATTGTGTGATACCATTGCTCTCCTCATGTATTATATATACCTTATTGTATTTAACTTCAATTTGTAATTTCTTGAATGTAACATAACTATTGCAGAGTTTATTCTTACTTTTTGAGACTTAGCAGGGTGAGAAAGCAGAAGTATCCACTGATCTAAAAATATGTATCACAAATCAAAAATCATGTTATACTTGTAATTTTAGGGGATAAACAAGGAGAACTCCATGGTGAAGGGTTGGGAGAGAAAAGGCCTGAATCAAGTGTGTTCCCTTGTCAAACTTCTTGTGCAGAGATAATCCTTCCTTCTCTGTTTTCCCCAGGTGATTTGGTATTTTAATACCTAGGACCCACTCACTTGAAATATTCTATCTCAGAGATTCTTCAAATCCCCTGCCTTACTCCAAATTCTTTAATTTCTAAGAATCAACAAAAATTGTAATTTTGTGAAACAATTTTTTCAGTAGTTGTGTCCAGTTTTATACAAATTCCAGATGGTCTAAAGATGAACAATGGAATTTAATCTTCCCAGAACCACAGAATTCTGTAAGGACTCCTTGTTTTTATTCCACTATCAGTGAGGTTTAAAAGTTGACATTTGGTTTCCACAAAATTTCTTAAATCCACTTGTTAAAAAGTATAAGGCAAGAAAGATGAAACAATGTCATTTGTTATTTTTAGCACACAAATCAAATCATTATCACCTCTACTCACTGCCCTCTGTTTTATTTTTATTAGATGAAAACTGGAAGTCAGTAGGCCATACATGTCCCAAATACCTGTTTCTTCTCTGACCTCACTTTTTTTACCTTCCACATTATTTACCCTAGCCACCCTGACCTCCTTACTGTTTCTAGAACACAGTTATTACATCCCATCCTCAGGGCCTTTAGGCTTCTTCTTCTCTTGGACTGGAAACTGTTTCCAATTACCAATGTAACTCTTTCCCTTTCATCCTCAAGTATCATCTTCTTAGTATAGCAATTCTTCACTGCCTTATTTTAAATTATGAATGACTCTCCCTGCCAACCTGTCTTTATGTGTCTATTTCTCCTACTGCCTGGGCTGAATTTGATAGGCCCATGTGACTACAACATCAATTCTACTTGAGAATTTTCTCTCTCACTTTGTTGGCATGCTCAAAGCTTTCAACAATTTTGCTAGTTCTTGTATTTCCCATCTCCATTTTAGGACTATTAATTATTTTTCTCTCATATGTTTCCTCTACTTCTTCCAATTTCCTCTTTTGCTTTTTGCATTCAGTGCCCCAAATTCTCTTAGTGTCTCTGAACCATTCAAATTCTCAGAAAACATAAAAGAAAATATTCTTGTCAAAAATTTTGATTATTTTTGGTATCTTTCAGCCTAAAATCTATTCAATGAAAAACTTGAAGTCCATGGTGTTAAGACATATGAATTGGAATAGAGGTTTTATTTTGATACAAAATTAAGTTCATATAAATCTTTGGTTTTAGAACTGACTCTTTTTGGCTATGTTTAGATTTCTGTTTTTAAATTCTTTATTAACCAGAGGAGAGTAATGAAAAATATGGCCCTTGGGAAGAGGCTTAAGGTTGCAATGTTTATCTTCCAGAATATGAAAGTTATGCCCAACAACTCTTTAAAATAAGATGATATGAGAATTCTATTTTTTTTTTTGCAGAGGTATTTCAATGCAGGTAATAAGCTTATAAATACCTAGAAATATCTTAGCTGTTCCAATAGTCCAGTATTTATAAATTTATGGAAACAGAAGACTAACTTATGGTAATTATAGTAGGTAGAATAATGCCTCCCTATCCCCTTCTCCCCACTGCAAAACAAAACAACAACAAAAAAATAAGTCTACACCTTAACCCCTAAAAATTGAATATGTTACTTTGTTTACAAAAGGGAATTGAAGACGTATTTAAGATTAAGAAGAACTGGGGGGGGTGGGGATATGGCTCAAGCGGTAGCACGCTCGCCTGGCATGTGTGCTATCCTCAGCACCAAAGATGTTGTGTCCGCCGATAACTAAAAAATAAATATTAAAATTCTCTCTCTCTCCCTCTCTCTTTTAAAAAAAAAAGAAGAAGAAGAAGAACTGGGGTTGTGGCCTAGAGGTAGAGTGCTTGCCTAGTATGTGTGAGCCACTGGGTTCAATCCTTACCACTACATAAAAATAAATAAATAAAGCTATTGTGTCCATCTACCACTAAAAAAAAAAAAAAAAAAAAAAAGATTAGGGCCATAAAATGGGATAGTTATTATAGTTATTAAAGTGTGCCCAATCTACCTGGGTGAGTTCTTAAAAGGGGAGAACATTTCTCAGCTGAAATCCGAGGTAGGTAGAGAAATGGCTATTGAAGAATGGCAACCAGAGAGGGCGATATGAAAGAGAAATTCAGCATTCCATAAAGCTAGTTTTGAAGATGGGAGGCAGATTCCAGGAGCCCAGAAGTACTGGTGGCCTCCGTAAAAAAATGACAAAAACACAGATGTCTGGTGGATTCTCTGAAAAGAAATGGAGCCCTGCTGACACTTTGTTTGTAGCCCACAGTCCATGTCAAATTTTTGACCTGCAGGATGGTGAGATAATCTGTATGGTCATAATTCGTTACAGCAAAAATAAAAATGAATACTATCATGGTGGTGCTTTAAACACCATAACATGGGCTAGGGATGTAGATCAATGGTAGAGCACTTGGTTTAGCATATGAAAGGCCCTGGGTTTCTTCTCAGGCACCCCAAAATTAATCAGTCAAATACAAAATAAAATCACAACTTAAATCTAAAATTAGAGGATGATGTTGTTGTAGGAAGGCCCAGGCATAGTCCTCCTCAGAAACACAAATTTAATAATGACACAAAGATTAAAAACCTCAATGAAAAGACCATAATTCAGTTAGGAAGCTGTAGAATCCAAAAAGCACAAAATCAAGAGCAGTCACATTGGAATGGGTAAGAAGAGTGATCACACTCTATTTCCAGCCTTCCCTTTACCCCCTCCAAACTACACAATTCAGTGCCAAACCTGGGGGGGTAGGAAGAGAGGGCAAAGAAGGCATGTGTCCAATATTCTCAACCTTGTAGTATAATGCCTGAGGGTGTAGTTTCTATCTCATCTCACTTACAAAACTGATTGAAGAAGCTTAGTTTGCAATCTGGGGGCAGAGAAGAGTGAAGCAAAGGGTTGCCATTATGGCTCAGTGAGATGGGGAGAAGGTACAGAACCCTAACCCTAACCCTAACTCTATTACCTTGCAAGCAAAAGAGAAATATATTAATACAAATCCATGACAAAAAAAAATGAATCACAAAAGAAAACAGCAAGAGAGGAAAAGAGGGCCAACAGAAATTTAGACACAGGAAACCAAGAAGACAACATAAGTCCTTCACTTATTTTGATAAATTAGATAAATCTATATCTTGCAAGTCTCATTCTGTGACTGACCCCAAATGAAAATATTTTAAGTTACTTGAAATGAAGAAGGGAGAAAAAAGGCAGAAAGAAGATATATTCATGGGCAAAAGCTGATCTTTGTAAGCAGTTGAGAGTCTTTTGATTCTTAATTTTATTTTTTACACATTTTACTGAAAGTACCCTCTGTTCCAGGAGGTATAGTAGGCTCAGAAAAGCAAAACTAAATAAATCATAAATCCTTTCGCTCATTCGTATATTTCAGCATAATTCTAACATTTTAATATCCATAAAATCCAAATTCCAAAATGATAAATCTCTCTAACTGAAATTTTTGTATAAATATTTAATGAATTCCAGATGTTATAAGTTATGTTTAACCTATGAATAATCATTTTATGTTTTTGGATTTTACTAGTTTAAAAATAAAAGCACCTGAGATAATGTCATGAAATAATACAAAATAATGGAAGGAACTATGAGAAAGCATAATACTTAGCCTCATAAATTTGTACCCTATGTTTATATATTTTGTACTAATTTTGATATTTTTCCAATGAATCTATAATTATTAGCCTCGCTAACATAACTAAACTTAATATGTATATTAGAAAACATATCAGGTTTGCATATGAAAAAAATCTCTGATTTTTAAATTAATTCTAACTTTCCTACTTTTGTCTACTCTTCAATATAATTTATATTCTCAAAGGCAAAGGGACATAATATCTAGCTTTTGGATAAATCCAAATACTGGTGAAATCAATTTGGTCTTTTGCTATTTGAAACGTGGTTTGAAGGTTATATATTGAAACATTACTTCAGGCATCCATACCCCATTGATAGAATTAGTAAGTCAGTCCACCCTCTATAACTTGAGGGAACCATAAAAAACATCTATCAATGATGGCAGGCAATGAAGGAAAAATTGTATGTAATGTCAGGTGGCAGAATATAAGAAGAAGATATATGATAATGACAGTGTAGGCAGACAATTGCAGGTAAGAAAAGGAATTATTTTAAATGATAGTGAAAGTGAAAATATACACAATCAGCCATTGCAATTTACTTTCTTTGATTGAAAAGAAAAAGTTTTTATGTCTTAAAGATAATGTTAGATCAAATTTGACATCTTGAAAAATGAATACTTCCTATAATAATTCTAGCTGACTTGACAGAGTACCCCCATGTCAATGATAGAATGACCACTCTGTGAGAATAATTTTCTCTGGGGTTCAATGTCTCTGATGGTATAGAAGGAATGCTTAATTATTTCTTGATAATAACAATGGCAATGTTTATAATGCTGAGGTTGTTGTAAATATGTGCAAATATTTTTGTAGGATTCTAATATTTTACCAATGATCCTATAATTATTAGTCTTGTTGACATAACATGTAGATTAGAAAACATCAGGTTTGCATATGAAAAAAAAATGCTGATTCTAAAATTAACACTTACTTTCCTACTTTTGTTTCAATATAATTTATATTCTCAAAGGCAAAGGGACATAATATCTAGCTTTTGGATAAATCCAAATGCTGGTGAAATCAATTTGGTCTTTTGCTAATTGAAACGTGGTTTAAAGGTTATATATTGAAACATTACTTCAGGCATCCATACCCCATGGATAGAATTAGTGAGTCATTCCACCCTCTATAACTTGAAGAATCTTTGTTTTCTGACACAAAAACATATTAATTCTACTTCCACCCATTTGCTTTCCAACACAGCAAACTGTTATATTACTCTAATTTCACTTAGCATTAATCCATTCATTATGCTTCTATGTACTCTATTTTTTAAAAGTGGTCAATTAAAGTTGCATTAATCAGCATTCCTTTTCATATCTGTGTATCATAATGTAATCAGCAAATAGAAGAACTAAAATTTTATAGAACTGTTTATATTAATCATCCATATTACTCAAAGGATACTTGGATTTGAAAAATACCAGACAATATAAAGTAATACTAAAAGTTAATGCAGTTTCAAGGGTATCAAAATACATTTTTTCATACAGACATTTTCAGAATCTCATCTAAGATGCAGATTTGTCCATATAACAACTAAATTAGATAAAAGTTTTAATAATGAGAATGTAATGTTATGAGTAGACAGGTTCTTAGGATTTAGGCTTATTTTCTTAAAATTCAAATTAAGCAAAAACAAGTTTAGATTCTTATTATGTGGAAAATGGTTTGGGGATCACCACCCAAATTAATGACCTGGTGATTTTCAGTGGCAAATTCTCATTTCCTTAAATTGGACTAGGCCCCATTTGACCTACAGTTAAACCTGAACTACTTCAAAAGTATTCATTGAACAGTTAAAATGTGCAATGGACTGAAAGTTCTGAAAGAAGTAATGTTCTTTGGTTTTAAGGACCTTACAAAAAACATTTGAGCACTATTATTAAATAAGAGCTTAAAGTGTAATAGCAGCTCAAATTTTGTGCTACTTATATAGTGGATAAATTAAAATTAATATTCTTGCCTATAAATTAACATTTGGGAATGGGCATGAAATATGATGATCATTGTTTTTCATTTTAATACATACTAGGGAACATTCATCCCTAGAAGAGGTTCTAACCCACAAAATAGGCAGAATGGCTTGACAGATGACCACATCCAGTTCCCTCTGATATCAGTCACCCCAATTTCAGCAAAATGGTAGCAAAGGGACTGTGGTGTCATGGATGGACTCAATGTGTACCATCTGGCAACAGGAGCTCATTTGAAAAGGCTGATCTAATGATACTGCTGCCAAAACTTTTGGTTCCCAATATAGTACCATCTCCCAATGTGACCACATGCCTAGTTAGGGGGCAGTTGATTAGACTGTGCAAAAAATACATTCTGATAGGAGAAGATTTTTTATCCGATGTGGGTTTTCCCTTCTTTTCTCATTGGCCTCAGCTAGGTTCACCATCCCAGAGCTGACCTATTATTTGATCCATCAACATGGAATCCCACATTGTTGTTGTTGTTGTTTTTTGTTAGACTAGCATACTCCCTTTTTAGTAGAGAGATATAGGAGAAGGACTGCAAATAAGGGATCAGCTACTATATGGTCTATAACTGCAGATTGAGAGAACTTGCAGAAGGCCTAACTGAAGTGATACCTTAAAGGTTATACATCAGAGGGTGAGGTACCATTCTACCAGAAGTAGTATACATTTAGAATCACAGCCATTTATATAATGATGTCTCCAAACACAAAGCTCATGAATCAGGAGATAGCAAGTAGAAGTAGGAGAGACTATGGGTCCATAGTCTCATGACCCATGAATTTGTTCTTCTGATTCCCATAAACCTGAGTTCTTGAAGGTGTAGATGACATGATTTCCATGAGGAAACAATTTCACTAGCAAGTGTCTCATTCAATTAAAAACGATGACTGTCACTTGAGAAATATGGATTACTTTGGCAAAGAGACAGGCTGTTAAGAAGAGAAACCTTTACCTGGCAAGGATAATTGAATATGCTACAAACACACAGAGGCAGGAGAAATACTTAACACCTCGGTGATCTCTTTGAGTGCCTCTTGGTACTGTAATGCCTAGATGGACAGGTATAGCAACTTCAACCCAAGAACACAATGACTTTTATAACGAGGCTCCTGGTCATGTCATCTAGTAAGCACTAAGACCAGTTGAGGTACTAGGTAATCATGAAGGCATGGTGATATGAATAGTTATTATTATGGTTTCAATATGAGGTACACCCCCAAATAAAAGTTCATATATGAGACAATACAAAAAAGTTCAGAGGTGAAAAATTTGGGTAATGAGAACTGAACCTAATCAGTGCATCATTCCACTGAATGGAATTAACTATAGGCAGGAAGGCTGTGGCTGGAGGAAGTGGGTCACTGGGCATGGGCCTTTGGGGTTTATATTTTGTCAGAAGGGAGAATTCTTTCTCTCTCTCTCTGCCTCCTAGAGTCATGTCCCCAGCTGCTTTCCTTTTCTACACCCTTTCACGATGGTGTTCTACTTTTCCTTAGGCCCTGAGAAATGGAGTCAGCTGTCTTTGGACTGAGACTTATGAAACTGTGAGCCTCCAAGTAAATCTCTCCTCCTCTAATTGTTCTCGTCAGGTCTTTTGGTCACCACAGTGAAAAAGCTGATTAACACAGTTACATCAGAAGAAAATAACTATCAGCTGTGGACTCAAGACAATTTTCCAACTGGGGCTCTATTTCATCCTCCTAACATTTCTTTTCAAATTCCTCCCTCCTCGAGAAATACAGCTCCTCAGGATTCCTGATGGACTTAACTACAAAAATTTATGTCAACAAATAGTGACAATGGCACAAGGGATGAGCTTTGACGGACATTAGGATGTGCCTCACTATCCTCATCCTTCTAAGAGAAGCTATTTTGTCCTACCTTCTTGGAGTCCTATCTGCAGACAGTTTTCAGCTCTCAATTCCTTTACGGATTACATTCTTTTTCCAAGAACCGGTCCATTGCAGATTATGCACATCTCTGGATGCTCGAAATCAAATGACTGGTTGATGTGGAAAGGTCTGTTTTTGTGCTGGTCTCATTTCTTCATTTCCACAGTTATTCATCTCCAAAGCGTGTTTAATAAACATCTCCCTATTTTAACTCACAGTCTGCTTCCCAGGGAAAACCAGTTTACAATAGTGCACTGACTACAATAACCTTCATCACAGATTATTTTAGTTTCATTATTTTTTATGATTATAATCCAAGAGTTCTATTTAGCTCAACAAATACTCTTTACCAGTATCCTTTCCTCTTTTCCTTCCCTTTCTCTCACTTTTTTCCTTCTCATTTTCCTACTATATTTTTTTGTTCCTTCAACCAACCAGTTTCCTTCTTTCTTTATTCTTCCCTCCCTTTATTTTCTCTTTCTATAGTTTCCATTTTTACAAAGCAATGCTTATGGATCTTTTATAGTCACTAAAAATATTCTACCATAAAATTGCTTAGATACCTATTTTACCTGCAAGTATACTCCTTGTTTCAAAGCAATGTGTCTCTGGTATCATATTTTACACATTGAAATTTCATCTATTTTAAAATCATTTAGCTGCTGTCAGCTGGGTAGCAGCAGGGAATATAGCAAATACTCCAGTGGAGACAATGTAGATGATTTTATTGCATTTTTCATTGTACTTTGTTTGTATTTTCTCTTTTTTGTCTCTTTCAAGGCCTGACATAATAGTCCTCATTCTCTGAAAACTGTGAAATTTTGAGCAGTGCTTCTTAAATTTAAAATGCAAAGAGCAGTCCTGTTTTTCCAGGTTTTTCTATGATAATACTCAGAATGAGTCACTCATCCTGATAGTGACCTTCTAAATTACTGTGAAATAACCGTGGATGCTATTACACACACTTACAGATGTGATTTAAATTCTCTGGAACTCCTCTGCACTTTGAATGAGAATTAGCAGCTTTGAAAGATTTAACTTTACACTGAAAAACGATCAAAGCAAGCAATGAAATGAACTTGAGATCATTCATCAGGATTGAGATCTCCAGTGCTTTTCATGCCAACTGAAACCTCCAAAATTTTTTAGTCTCTTGCAGTTTCTCTACATTGTAGGTAACTTGACTATCTTTATAAATACCTTCTAATTAAGCTTTTTTTTCTTATCATTAAATCATCATTCTCTGACTATAAAAGCCCTTTTAGAAAGATCCAAAAGAGTGGGAAGGGGAAACATTAGTCATATTTTAATTAGTACTTGCCAGAGTTTCTCCTCAATAGGGTTTCTACCTTGTAAAGGAGGTTGACTTCTGCTATTCTCAGGAGGCTGCATCCAGGTATAATAAGAATTACAGGATCAAAAACTTGCCATTTGAAAGAGACATCGTAAATACCATTTTATATTTCTTTTTGGCTGACTTTGCCCCTCAGCCTCCTGGATTCCCAATGGGCACTCCCACCACCATTATTTGCTCAGCTTGTACGGGAGCTGTGGAACAATGGCAAGGAATACGAATTGAGGTGCAAAACTGTACCTTAGAGATGCCAAGCAGCTGTGGAAGGAATGAGCGTCTTTATAAGACTGTCACTTAGAGCCCTGTGGGAGAAGCTGAAGGGAAGTTTGAATCCAAGAAAATAACAAGGTGTTTTGGCAGAACTGCAAGATAAGCCAAAGGAATTTGTAAAATCACCATGGCATATAAAGTGGTATTTATTGTTGACTGCCAGACGGAAACTAAAAATTTGAAATAAAGATTTGATTTTAGAACTGAGAAGTTATGATTCTGACAAGTGGGCTAGTCCAAATATGTATTTTCTTAGTAAAATTAATTTCTGCTAAGATGGAGATAATTCTGTTGATATTGTAGTAATTTGGGGCTTTTTAGTTTTATTTATTCCAGGTTTTTACAATTTGTGAACCACAGTGTACTTTGATAATAATCACATTACTTATTTGAAAAATTTATGCTACCATACCATTAATCAAATTATCATAAAAATACTCAGAAAATGCAGTGAATTAATGGAAAATTTGTTTATTGGATTATATGCCTATCAAAATGTAGTATTTACAATTCTTTTTTGATAGGGCCCTCAAATTTCCTATGTATAAAAATAAAAATTTCTCTGAGTAACTGGCATTTGCTCTCATTCTCTAATCTAGTTAGCCTTGCTTTTTAATTAATTTATCATCTGCCATGATGAATTCTACTGCATGCTCATTGAGAATTCTTAATTCATTCATTCTTCTTCTAAGCTTCCATAGCATTAATTACAGGGTTATCTTAGGTTAATAACTTCAGACACCCTAAAGTAGCTCCAAAATCAGGGTCTTCCCTACATACTTTGCTCTTTCTGTTTTTACCACTCATCTAAATAAACATTTAGGATATAATTTTGAGTTATTTTCTGATTCTGTAGTGAGTTGAATGTTGTCATTGATTTATTCAATAACAAATTTTAAAGCCTATGTTCTAAGTTTGCTACAGGTGCCTCTGGCATCAAAATGAATTTTGACTCTTTTATTTGTATGTCTTTTTTTCTTTACTAGTGTGAAAATTTTAGTGGGCAGTGATAGCATCTTAGTAATTTTCTTTCTTTGTTTTGGACTTTTTTAATATTTATTTTTAGTTGTAGTTGTACACAACACCTTTATTTTTATTTATTTATTTTTATGTGATGGTGAGGATCAAAACCAGCACCTTGCAAGTGCCAGGTGAGCCCTCTACCGCTGAGCCACAACCCATATGTTTTTTAACTCCACCAAAACCTGAAACTTCTAAATTATACTGTTAAAAAAAGAAAGGCAGAGATTTAGTGTTTCATATTTAGATCAATAAGCATAATGCCTTACAATTACTAGATCATTAGTACTTACTGAGCTATGTCAACTACATCTCTGTGAACTACTCGTTACTATCACTATTTTAGCTTAAAATAATACACAGTATATGCTACAGATTCTTCAGGTCCCTAAATGTATTAGGAACCTTTTGGACGAAATTCCCTACACTTTTCATTCTTTCATAAAACGGACAATTAAGTACCTTACACGTGCCATGAGGTGAGCAGCTTTGCTCAGCCACACACTCCCGGCCATGATGTGCTGCCTCGACTCAGGCCCGAAAGCAATGGGGCGATGAACTGAAATCTCGGGAACTGTAAGCCCAAATAAGCATTTTCTCTTTATAGTTGACTTATCTCTGGTGTGTGTTATTGTGGTAGAAAGATGATCAGCACAGCTGTTCCTGAACTCAAACCTCTGAAGAACACAGCCTGCTTGTTTGATGCTACCTGAGTTTGGAGGAATCAGGTGTCTCCTTTCTTGGTTTGTGTACAAGGACTGCTCCATTATCTTCCATTCCTCACTCAATGGTAGGCACCTGCATTAGCATACCATTCCAGGGAACATTTTCTTTGATTACATCCAATTATTCTTTTCACTATTAAGGTATTACTTTCCCCACCCTTGAGCTTCCTCTTGTAGCTCCCTCAGAGCACAACTTGTATAATGACAGAATTGTATCAGAGAGGCATGGTCCCATTCTATGTTATGATGACATATTATGTGCTCTATGCCACTTCTAGCTTCAACTGTCCACTCCAGTTGGTCCAACAGCAAGCGTTCAATATCCCCCTGTCTTCTACTAGGCAGATTTTCTTAAAATTCAGGATGCTATAATAAGTGTGCTTGAATAGGTTGTTTATATCTTACTGGATGGGGAATATCAGAGACTTTCTATGTAGTGTTGTATAGGAATAAGGAAAGTATAATAGATTTAACTGGCATTACCACTATTTTGCAAATATATTAAAATTACTTTGATTTTCTTATGAAATTACTTAATAAGTTGAGCTACATAATGAGAGGTGATGAATTTGGCATTCATTATAGATGTGGTATAAAATATTTGTGGGAAATGTTCTGGATATTATGTTAAAGTATAATTATATGATAAGAAGACATCATGGAGATAATTATTAAAAACAGGTTATGTTGAAATACTTTATATTTGTAGAAGAACTATGTATTAATGTGTAAAATCCAGACTCTTATGTAGTGTAAATATGATTACAAATATTGTTTTAGGCTTCAACTAATTGTTGGCTTTGCTGTGGTATTTTATTTAAAATAATCTCAATAACAATTTCTTTCCTTCACTTGTACTAGTTTTCACATTTTATTAATTGCAAATCAGTTTTATGAAACCACATTATCTCACATATTTCTATGAACAACAATCATTGAGATATAATGGAAGAAAAATAGTGGAAGCTAAAAAATTCTTTGGTAGGCTTTTCTTCTTTCAGCCATATTTGAAATAATAAAACTAAATTACGATTATAATCTCTTTAAGGTCTTAAAATTTAAATCAGATAGTCACGAACAACCTTTGAAATTACAAAACACAATGGGTGTTGAGGAGAATGAGCTAACCCTTGTAGAGTTAACCATCTTAAAGTTTCAGGGGAGATAGAGAGGGAAGATGGGAGGGGAGGGGAGGGGAGGGGTGATAGTAGGGGTTAGGAAAGGTAGCAGAATACAACAGACACTAATATGGCATTATGTAAAAATGTGAATATGTAACAGATGTGATTCTGCAATCTATATTTGGGGTGAAAATGGGAGTTCAAAACACAATTTGAGTCTAATGTATGAAAGATGATATATCATGAGCTATGTAATGCTTTAAATAATCAATAAAAAATTGGGAAAAAAAAAAAAAAGGACTTAAAAGAAAAAAGTAGGTTCTCTATTTTGGATGTGGTTTTTCCCCCAAAATTTTATGTTCTGGAAGTTTGATCCCAATGTGGCAACATTAAGAACAGGGGATCCGATCCATTAAGAAGTGGGACCTAGTGAAAGGTGGTTAGGTCTATAAGAAAGGTTAATTCTTTCCTATTGGGAATACATTATTGTTCTGGAAGCAGATTGTTATAAGGGAGTTGTAAAACAATTCACTTCTATGAAAACTGTATCATTGGGGTAGTAAACTAATTTTGTAATCTCAAAACTATTTTGCCTAGACTCTGGATGATTCAGTGTATTTAAGTAGCTATTTTTATGATGTTAATAATAATGTTCTTAAATTTTAACTGAACTCTCTTCAAGTAATATTAAAGCAATGGGATAACCATATTTGCTGTAAATCCTTTGTATTCTACCAGTTAATAGATTATATTTGTTGCTCTTGTAAATAACATTTATCACCTGTTTTCTTGTTTTTGTAATTGAGATCAAAGTGCCACAGAATGAAAATTTATTCTCTTTCTAAAGACAAAATCATTTTAGAATGTTTAAGAAAAGAACCCACAATGATTTTGGTTGTATTGTCTCAAAGGGCAATGGCATACCATGGATTTATTTTAAAGCATCTTAATGCCATTTGAACGATATGAAATCTTTTTACTTTTGTGCATCTTTAGTGAAATTAATTGTATATTTTATTTATATAAGCCCCGTTTTATTGCAGAGAGAATTTAAGGCAAGTGAATATAAATCTCTCAGAGATTTTTGTTAGTGTTTTGAAATGTCTTTACATAATTTCATTATATAATATATAGATGCATATGTGTTCTGAGGGAACACATATATATGTATATATATATATATATATATATATATACATGTATGTGTATATATACATATGTGTGTGTATATGTATGTATGTGTGTGTGTATATATATATATATAAATTTTTCTTGGTACCATGAATTAAATCCAGGGTTGCTTAACCAATAAGCCATATCCTGCATTTTTTGTAACAGGGTCTCCTGTAGTTACTGAGACAGATTTTGAACTTGTGATCCTCCTACCTCAGCCTCCTAAGCTTCTGGGATTACAGGTAAGATCCACCATCCCTGGCTCATTCATTCTATTAAAATGGATTTCCAATTAAAATCTTTCAATATCCTTAAAGTCAGTTATTTTTAGGTTTAATCATCATGGTTTTTTTTCCAGAAATGTTCTTATTTGGATACTGGAAAAAAAATTTACTTTATAACACATGGAAGAAAATATGTTTTAGGATTTAATGCATATGGACTTTTAGCTCTTATTGTTTTCGGTTATGATCACGAGTCATTACTAGGGCACATTCCCAATAATTAAAGCCAATTGTTCTGTGAATAGGTTGATGGATACCCTTATTCTACACAAGAGAATGTGAACAGGGAAGTGATACTGACAAACCCTCTTTTAAAAAGTGTTTGCTATGATAAATCTTAAATGCAAAATGATTTCAAGGTTTTATGTTTTGCAGTACTGTAGACTTTACTGTAAAGATATTCTGAATTGAGGCAATCTATTAGCAGATTGGAAGCTCAGGTTAGAGAAAATGTTAACTTTGTATTTTTGTTTACATGAGTTTGCGGTTTGTATATTGTACCTCTTACACAGAATAGAATTTAGAATTAAAATTCCTTCAGAACATAAGGTGTTCAGAGAGTAAATTTTAGTATGTATCTTTATATTCTAAGAGATACTAAAAATATTCTGCCAATATTTGATCAATAACAAAGTGAAAGAGGAAATCAAATTTCAAATTAGTACTTAGACACAAAAGTCTTGAAAGGGTTGCTTTATCAGGAAAGATGAAAGTCTGTATTGCTATCAATAGAGATACTATAAGTAAGACATTGAATATTTTCATGAGATACAAGTTTCTTATAGTCAAGTAATTTAAAATAAATTTCACACTCAGCTGGTTTAGGAATTTCTCACAAATGTGTAGCTTTATACTTCCCCTAAGTATATAAAATAGATTTAAACCTGCCAGAAATACAATGGAATAAAGAGAACTATGGTTAATGACCCTTTGTATGAGAATGGGCAGCAGTCTTAAGCAAAAAAGTCTTTCCATACAACAAACTGAATTTCAAAACGTAATATTAAACAAATGTGCCAATTAACTCATGATTGATGGTAAAGTCCAAAATGGCATATAAAGTTCACCTGTAAACTTTACCTCCAAAATACTAATTAAGACAACTTTATGGACTCCAGTGTAGAACTTCTCAAGCATAGCTGAGCCTTCACAATTATCTGTTGTTCCCTATTTTCTGAAAAAAGCAAAAAGCATTCTTAACATACATTGACTGAAGTTGACCTTTCAGGTGAATACTGCTATATTTAAACCAACACTGAAGAAGTACAGGGCACTTACAAGACTCACTTTTCAAACAGAAGTGATTTGGTTAGCATTAGGAGAAAAACATATAAGGCCAAGTCCAGTCAGGTAAATACTAAGAATAGATAAACAGGCTAAAGAAATGTTAGAAACATATTTAGAGTTCCAGTCCCCATGTGAATTTGAACAACAATTTTCAGAAGTATTTTCAACTATATCGATTTGATAATTCACAAGGACAGGAAAAATACAGGAATATATGATTGCTCCAAATAACTGGTTTGGCATATTGGCATCTCATCCAATTAGTTCAATAAGCTTTCCATGTCATGTGTTATATCATGTGTATGTATACCATGGAAAGGGAGGAGGTAGGGCGGGGGGCACCTGACTTTTAACAACAAAACAGGTATATAGAAATAAAATAGTCAGCATATTGACAGGAACAGAAATAAGATACCGACAGTGTTTAAGACTTACCACCTGTATCATGTTCACACAGTGACAGGAAATTATTTGCATAGATTATTTTAGAAGAAAACCCCTAAATACAATGTCTCTGAGAGAGTCATGCCTATGAATAAATACTATAATAAGGGAAACAGGATAATAGAAATTTATATATCAAAGAGAGGTGTTGGAATTAGGAGATAAAATGAAAAACACAGAGATTTCCTGAAAACAAATACCTACTGTACAAGAATCTCTAATAAAATTTACAAGAAAGCTTTTTTTCTCAACTCTACCACTGAGCACATTGAAATAGAACAATTCATAAAAACCCATTCACATTTCAGGCTTAGAAATAGTTTACATGTGTACTATTTGTGTTGTATTGAGTTGGCTGAAAAATAATGACATTTGTACCAGACACTCATGGTTAATATTAAAACAACCAAACATACATTTAGAAAATAAAAAAAGAAGTTGAATGTAAATGGAAATGAAATTCAAATATGATTAAGTTTCTTATTGGGCATAGTATCCAAGATACAAAAAAATGCACAAAGTACTGAAATTTATTGTATTGATAATGTTTAAAATCATCTGTGTGTTCCATATTTGTTCTTAATTTTCATAGATAAATATATCCAGTAAATAATAACAGATGCCAATTAGCATAATTGAGTGTTCAGAAAAATAAAATTAATGCCTTTATTACTCATAATGTATTCACCCAAATGTTTCATTAGCTTACTAATGTAATATTAATGAGGAAAATAACTAAATTGTGCGGCTCCCAACAACTGTGAACTGCAAGCTAATCACGAAATCCCCATTCCTCGTTCACTTAGTTTCTTCTGTGCAGGTTTTCTCTTAGATGCTCATTCATAGATCACAAAAGAACAATTTGGGTTACTTCAAGAATTAATTAGACGTTCGTATGGAAGACACCAGAACAACTGTTCCCCCTGTGAGTTCATAAAGCTGTTTAATTTGCTCTTGTATTTCATTCAGAGAAGCTGGCAACATCACAATAATGCACAGCGTGCACAGACAGGAAGCCAAATTTTTGACCGAATTGTTCACTTTCATTTACTATGCTCATTTAAAAGGCGAACACTAACACCTTTTAGCCTTACCAGTGACACAGCTGGGGTATCCTTCACTCCTAATAAGAAATGACTTTGGATAATGTTCTCCCTGTCAATCTTTGAAGATTGTTCCAGTTACACTTACTGGCTTCGTTTGGAAAACTAGGTGAAGTAGCCCCTTCAGCCTTCCAACAGAATTTTAACATTGATTTGCTCAACGTTTAATAGCTCATCTTCCAAGGTTCATTTCCCAGACTTCATTTAACTCAAATAAGATGTACATTTTAGTTCCTCTTTGAAATGAAAGCCTATAGGATAAATATCAGATTAAATTTAAGCGCTTTTTGTTGTTTAGCAAGACTGACCCTGGGATAATTTCATTCCCTTATCGTGCTTATAGTTACTTATTGATATATCTTTTAATATTTCCCATTATCTTCTGTGTCTTTTAATCAGTACGGAATCCCGAATAATGTGCACTATTATTCTTCACAAGAATAAGTTGCTTCAAAAATTGCAATTTGACACTCAAGAAAAAATTCTAGTACCTAACGCTCGAATGTTTGGACAATATTTTCTCTGTCATGCCAACACCTGGGCCCATCTGTGAGAAGGGCACTGTGCCATGCAGAAGGTAGGACGTCGATTTCAACAGCATGTAGATGCCAATATGTGGAAGTTCAGAGTGATAGCCTGTGGAACTCATCAAATAGCTGATCTTTTGTAAGAAAATCCTCTCAAGAGCAAGCAGTGCCAAATGAGGGCCAAATGCTTCATTACTAGGCTTCACAGCTGCTGATGCTCGTGGGCATTCAGACATCAAAGAACACTTCCTCCTCTATTCCTGGCTCCGATGTGCCTGAGAGCCAGTCACTTTACATAAAGAAAAGAATAGATGGGGTTATTTTCAAAAACAAAGACATTTTTTACTTGTTGTGTCATGTAACAGCTTCTTTAGATTTCTTGTTTAATATTTTTGCTAGATGGCAGATTTAACAATTAGCGATAATGTGGTTTTTTATAATGCAGTAATAATTTATAAGTTCATCAAGAATTTCCTTGAGGGTAAAGTATGAATGTTTTATATGTGTGTGGGGTATGAGCCTGTGTAACCTTTTTTTGGATTGTTACTAGTACAGAAAGAAATATGGGAGATTTGATGTTATGGAACTGGTTTATTTAGTAAGGCATCACAGGTAAATATCAAAAACAGGCTAAGCTGAACTTGAATAATGTGAATGTGACTAGTATGAACATAAGTTAGATTGGTTCAGGTGACAGATCCTGTCAAAGGCACCACCTCTATGCCAGAGCATCCCATGTTTGCAGATGGGAATGAAAGGGCTGTGTTTCTGGAAATTGCATTAGGCAGAAAATATACTTCTTTATTTTTGAAAAGTAACAATAAATTTTAAGTTTTCTTGTTTTGAGTCTTCGAGGATTTTTATTTCAATGATTTCTGAGCCTAAGTTTTATGCTAACAGCAGCTTCATTTTTTACATTTGATCATATTTAGAGTTTTATCCAGGAGAGTTCCCTCCAGGGGCTGTAGAGATCAATGATTCCACTGCATTCTATGGAATACACAACAGTGACAGCTACATGAATTCAGAGGTTAAGAAGAATAAATACAACACTGTCTTCCTTATTTTTACCTTTTTCTATTAGGGAAGTCCTTATTACCAACCAAATTAAAATTTTATTCACAAAGAATTAGCGTTTGCGACTCAAAGATTCCAGGAAATCCCTTCAGTAATTAATAAATAAGCAAAAGTCACTTGATAATAGTCAACTTTTTCCTGAAAATACAGTATTAGTATTTTATGATACAATAAACACATGGCTGAAAGTTTCTAATCATTCAGAATAACTAAGTACATGTAGTTGAGACAGATAGTTAAAAGGACCTGGGAAGATTATTTAAACTGTCTTTAATTAGCTTCAGTTTCCTTATCTGAAAGTGAAATGACATTATAGGGTAACTGGGAAAATAGATATAAAGTAATGTTTTTAAAGTGATTCACCCTAAACCCAACATATGTCTTTTCTCTACAACTATAAATAATTTATATTATCAAGGCAGCAATTAACATTGACCACCATATTATCTTAACATAATATTTTGGGATTTTTTGTATATATAGTGTAAATATATATCAGTAGTTTTGGAGAATAAGGAAGACAAAAATGAAAAGCCAAAATTATGGAAAGCTAAATAATTTATAATATACCAAAATAAATAATATTATTCTCTGTGTTAAATGCATTTTTCTTCTTCTTTTCTGACCCCCTTTAGAGAGAATTGAGCTAAACATACACTTTTATACTTGTAAAACATATAGCCAGGCAAAGTTGCACAGGCCTGTAATCCCAGGTGCTTGGGAGGCTGAGACAGGAGGATCACAAGTTCAAAGCTAGCCTCATCAAAAGTGAGGTGCTAAGCAACTCAGTGAGACCGTATCTCTAAATAAAATACAAAATAGGGCTAGAGATGTGGTTCAGTGATCAAGTGCCCCTGAGTTCAATCCCTGGTACCCCCCCAAAAAAAAGTATACATTTTACACTTAAAAGAATGAAATTAGGATTCATTTTATGTATATGCAACTCATCTGCTAGACAGTAATTTAAATATTCTATATTCTTTGTATTAGATAACACTATTGCATTGCATTCTAAAATTCTACTATAAATACATTTTAATCTATATAGCTGTCAGGCCGTTGCTTAATTTATTCATTTCTTTGTGTACATTTATGTATATTTATATTAAAGGAGAAACATTAATAAATCAAAGCAAAAGTTTTCGTTAAAATTTCTGGTAATACTTACACATAGATTCAGTATTTAGGTAACTTCAATACTACAGTATTCTGAAATTAATTCCATTGAAAATTACTTAATAAAAATGAAAATGTCATTTTGAGCATGCCACTTCTGTTGCTATCATTATACCTATTTAATGATCTCAAGCTTGAAAAGAGATTCCAAGTAGCTGAGGGGAAACAATGTATATATTAAAAGTACATTCAGTCATTAGAATACTAGAGTGTGTGTGGGCAAGCTTGGATATCCCACAGGAATTGGCAGGAAGCAAGAGAAGATGAGTGTTCTCTTTGATTTATATGTTTGCTTTTGTTTTGAAATTTTACATGCTTATGACTGCCTTTGCTTCGTGTTAAATATTAAAGAATGCAAAAGTATCTTGAAGATTTGTTGAATCTCAATCCTGATTATTCAGTTTAATGGTGTATGAAGATCGTATGGATAATTGAAATTCTCAGATGATAAAGATGTCAGACAATAGTTGCTCACTCTTCCCTCACAGCTGCATTTACAAGAGCCGCTATTTAGATCAGTTTGAGCTTCCCCTGCTCTCCATGAACTTGGACAGCTTCCAAGGGAGAAGACAAATGACAAAATGGCAGGTAGCTGGAGGGTAAAGGAAAAGAGAACGGTGATCTGAATCATGTATATGTGAATACTGAGCCTTGTCTCACTAAGAGATCTTATGGAAAAAAATGTAAATAACTTGTAATTAATATTTTAAAAACTATCCTTCTTGACTCCTGAGAAAATGAGGAAGAAACATTTAACTGAACTGTACTCATGAATGATTGATATCAATCTACAAAGTTTATTAAAATCCTCTTTTGATTTCTATGAGACTTGAAAAAAACAGTGGGTGCAGTATGTTATGGAGCAGAATGAAAAGTCTAGTGCTAGCCTAGGAAGATTTAGACAGGGTTCCTCTTCCCAGGTTATTACCAGTAGATCATATCCTTTTGTCCTTCACTCAGACCTCTGTACAACTGTTCATATATAAATAAACAGATTTATCTTTGGGGATGTTGAAGTGGGCTGGGAGTCTGGGGAACTTTGGAAGGGAGTGAATATATTTGGCATGTGAGAGAGACCATAATCATTTGGGTCCACAGGGAAGAAAGGTAGACAGTCTCTAAGGTGGCTCTCTGATGGTTCCCAACTCTTGGTAGTTATAATTTTGTGGGAGCCCCTTCCTTTGTGATCAAGATCTGTGACTTGTTTCTATGTAATGAAACATGTCATAATAGAAAGCATACCACTTCCACAAATTTCTTGCTGGCCCACTTATACACAGTTTTCTTGCAGGCCTGATGAAGTTGAAACCATGATAAGTGACCTACACGCCAAGTGTTATGGTTTGCATATGAGGTGTTCCCCCAAAACTCTGTGTTCCTGTACGAATTTTCAGAGGCAAAATGATTGCATATGAAAGCTATCACCTTATCAGTCCATCCTAGTTTGAATGGACTAACTCAGTGATAACTGTAGGCATGTGACAGATGGCTGGAAGAATGAGGTCACAGGAAGAAGGCCCTAGAAGGGTTCATCTTCCCTGCTTCCCTTTCCTCTTCCTCTCTCTCCCTCTTTCTCCTTCCTGCCTACCATAAACAGAGTAGGTTCTCTTGGCCATGCCCTTCTGCCACCATGATCTGCCTCATCTTGGCCCCAGAGCAATGGACTCAGTTGGGCATGGATGAAACCTCTGAAACTGTGAGTCAAAATAAACTTTCCCTCCTTTAAGTTGTTCATGTTGGATATTTTGACCAGAGTGACACAAAGCTGACCAATACACCAAGGAACTGGTGGCCTCTAAGGAACTGCGACTAGCCTTTAAGAGACTAGAGTTGCCTCTGGCCAATAGCCAGTAAGAAGCCAAGGCCCTCAGTCCAACAGTCATAAAGAATTTGATTTTTCCAGTAAATTGTGTGACATTGAGAATGAATACATCCCAACTGAGCCTCTAGATGGGAGCATAACCAGGCCAAAACCTTCATCCCTGCTTGGGAGGCACTCATCAGAATACACACCAGCCTGTACCTGGACTTTGGAGCCATAGATATGTTGACATAATAAAAATGTGCTCTTTTCAGTTGCCAAATTGTAATTTGCCCTATGGCAATTAAGTAAGTATTGTATGTGAAAATTTCTTTAAAATGAAAACTGTATTAAAAATCCAATTAAATTTAGCTCCTTCTATTTCTACAGAAGCAGAATGTTCAAAAAGAAGATAGATCCTTGGTTAAAATCCCGGCTCTGTGATTTGTTGATTATCTATTGGTGATTAAGAAACTTTTTTGTACTCTTCAGTTTCCACATACCTAATAAAAATAAAAGCATTATGTGCCACATGGTATTAAATGAGAGGATCAAGTGGGGTCATATAAATCACTACAACATTGTACCTGTACAGAGCCTCTATACATGTTGAGTTCTTGCTATTAAATGGATAAATAGGGGTTATAACCACTAAAGCAGATCAACTTTCAATTTTTTAATAGATAAAATATTGGATAAGATTACTTGAAACAATTTGAAGATACTTTAAGCAATACTAATTGTACTTACTAAAATTGTCAGGCAATTAAAAATCTTTTATTCCTGTTTTAGACAGCATTTCTTTAGAAATTTTAAAATTTCTTGGGAATTCACAAATAATAAAATTTTACATTTTAGATGTCTTAGTCAGTTTCTTCTTTTTCTCTGAAGTACTAGGTTATTTTCCCATTCAATTTCTAGTAGATAGAATAAAACTAATAGAAATGCTAAGATGGTACAGATAATGATAATGTAGCACAGATTGCAAGTAATGACAATTTCTGAGAAGGGCATAGTTTTTTTCAAATATTAGGAATCTTAAAGCTGCTGCTAGATTTCAGGCAGCCAATTCCTTTGATAATTATATATAATGCAATCTTATTTATTTTTTTCCATATTTCATTGTAAGCATTTATGAAAGTGTCAAAAAAATGTACATTTAATGAATGTGGAAGAGGTGATTTTAAAAGAGTTATTTTTGACATTTTCAAAAATTAAACAAATACTGCATGAAAACATATAGTGTTAGGAGTCTGACAGATATGGAATATAGTTTAAGTTTCATTTTACCCAAACCTCAAAAATTACTGTATGTCCTCTAATTGACTGCTGGTAAATTTTGATATGATACTTAAGGAACATTTTCTATGAAGGGTGTTTATGTGAAAGTGAAAGAGATAGAATATTAAATGGATTTAATATTCTATTAATATTAATACATTATAAAATGTACTAATACATATAAAATGCTTAAGTTATAAAAAGTTCTTTCATTTGAAACAACATTTTCATGTTTACTCCATGTTAGTTCTTTCTTAACTAATAGTTTTATGGTTCTTTTATTAAAATCTCTCTCCTTTCTTTCTAGAGCATTTCATATTGCTGGCATGCCATTATTTACGAATATTTATAAACATTTAAATAATTTGAAGTATTTTATTATTTCAACACTTGCAACAGGCATCCTTTTCCAAATACATTAGTGAACAATTGCAATATTTACTGTAAGGTGTATTAAAGTTGTGCATAGCTTTAATTGATAATGTTTGACCATGTTTAAATAAAAACTAAAACAAAATACTTAAATTTAACATTTTTCTCATCTGAGTTTTGGTCATTTTTTGTTGTTGCTGTGACCAAAAGACCTGACAAGAGCTGGGGTTGTGACTCAGTAGTATTGTGCTTGTCTAGCATATGTGAGGCCCTGCGTTTGATCCTCAGCACTACATAAAAATAAATAAGTAAAATAAAGGTATTGTGTCCATCTACAACTAAAAAAAAATTAAAAAAGAAGACATGACAAGAACAATTTTAAAGGGGAAAAGTTTTATTAGTGTTCACAGTTTCAGAAATCTCTGTTCAATTTTGGCAACTCCAAAATTGCTCTGGGCCTACAGTGAGGCAGAATATCATGGTTGGAGGGTATGGAGGAGGAAGCAGCTCAGGACATGTCAATCAGGAATCAGAGAAAGAGCCCTGCTCATCAGGGACAAAATATAAACTCAAAGGCATGCTCCTAATTACTCACCACCTCTAGCCACGCCCTTCTTGTCTATGGATACCACTCAGTCAATTCCTATCAGTGGATTAATCTATTGCTTAGGTAAAAACTCTCAGAATTCAAACATTTCAATTCTGAATGTTCTTGCATTGTCTCACACATGAGATTTGGGGGCATACCACATATTCAAATTAATTTAATTCAATATAGTAAGCAGATTTGGTCTTCCATGTCTTTGGATTCAATAAACTGTGGGTCAAAAATATTTAAAAAGAAAACCATGCTGTTGCTGACATGTACTATGTAGGCAGACTTATGGCTGTAGCTGTACTGAACATGTGCAGACTTTTTTCTTGCCATTATTCTTTAAACAACATAGAATATCAGCTATTTACATAGCATTTATATTGTATTAGGTATTGAAAGTAATGTAGAGATAAAATACAGAAGAGGATGTGTGTTGGTAATATTCTAATATGATACAGTTTTATATAAGGAACTTGAACACCTACAGATTTTTGTATCTGCAGGGATTTTTGTATCTGCAATCCCTTACACAAAGGAAAAGATGGCTGTAATATACTTAATAAGATAATTTTAAAATCACCATTTGAATCTCATTTTTTTCTCCTGTTCCTGGGATAAGTTCTATAGCCCAGATGTACTCAGTAGGTGTGAAGAAGGGGAGAGTGAAACTGAAAACTCTCTTCTCTGGAAAGAGAACATATTTCTGTCAGTTAGGTTTAGAATTGCTAACTTTGGTAAGGTACATTTAAAAAAAAATTGAAACAAATTTACCACCCTATGATCTGAACCCCGGGTCAGCAGTTCCTACAAGTGCCTAAGATTATCTCCCTCCACCCATCCCACTCCACACACACCTTATTATACTACTGATGCATGGTTTTGCTGGGGAAAAGAAAAAAATACTAATAGTTTTCTTATCATGTTCTTATTGACTGACAACACTTTTAAGAATTTGACTCTTTTACAATTAAAAATGGTGAAATGCTGGGGATACATGGGCAATTGCAAATAGGACGCAAAATAGATCATCAACTAAAAAGACTATTTTATGGCTAAATAGAGACATTTATTTATGCATATTATTATGCATACATGCAGCAAGTCCAACTGCATGTATACCATTAATGTTATGATAAACATTGATTAAAAATGAACATATTGAGGGGCTGGGGATGTGGCTCAAAAGGTAGCGCGCTGGCCTTGCGTGCGTGCGGCCCGGGTTCGATCCTCAGCACCACATACAAACAAAGATGTTGTGTCCGCCAATAACTAAAAAATAAATAAATAAATTAAAAAAAAAATGAATATATTGATCTTTTGCTATTTTGGTGTATTTCTTTTGCTATAAATTCTTGTAACATTTTCATCCTTAGAATTTGATAACAATCAGATGACTTTTTATTTAAGGGACATAAGCATTCATGTAAAATTTCCCTTTATTAAATATTATCTACTATACAACAGATTCAAATAATGGAGATTCTATAAAATTATTTGAATAGAAAAGTTTTTTCATCTTTATCATTTTTTATCAGGGAGGCTACTTTTTCCTTTGCAACAAAAATGACAAGAAATTATGTTATATATTAGAAATTATATTTTAAAGATAAAACTTACCACTATTAATTGTTAACTTTATATTTATCTCAATGGGAAAGGCTTTATTTAAAAATGATATATTTTTATGTATCATTTTTTATGAATTCAGCTTAATAACATTAAGACTATTACCCTTTACTTCTCTAAATTTTGGGGTATATTTTGTTTTTGTTTTCCTGCTTTACATATTTCACAATACATGTACTTATTGGATCACAATTTCTTTTATTTAAATAATCAACAGTTAGAATGACAAGAATAATATCTTTTAAATAAGATTTTTAAAAGCTGTTTTGTAAATTAATAGTAAATTTATAATCTGTAAATATATTTGATTTTTTATTATTTTAAATGACAAAAAGATTTATATAGGATACAGAAAGAAAATTAAATAATAAGTTATAAATAGAAGATTTAATTCTAGCAGTGTATTTAAGGACAAAACATACTGCACGCTCCTTCAAAGTAGCTGCTAATATCCAAAGTATTATTGCTATATTATATACATTACATGCTTAGTTATGAGAAAAACTAAAAGACTTATTAGCTATCATTAATAAGGGAGGTGACCAATACTAGCAAAGTTAAATTATTACCTATTTTCAGTCATTATGTAATGTTTTAACCTAATGACACACAAAATTATTATTATTGCCATGGTGACAATATATATGTGTGTGTGTGTGTGTGTGTGTGTGTGTGTGTGTGTGTGTGTGTAAAAGATACAATGTTATCTGTGATGATGCTACCAGTTGAGTTTTAATGAAAATATAAAAATATCAAAAATACAAATATCAGCATATAAATTTTATAAATATATCTGACATTGTAAAAATTGGAAGCAGTAAACTATTGAGCCTTAGAAGAATTCGTGAGAGTAGCACAAAGGTGATGGTATTTTACTATAACTTGATGAATAATATTTGTTGTAAGTTGAAGAGGTAATCACATATATGACTGAGGGTGGTGTGAATTATGTGAGAAAAAAATTTTAAATGTATTAAACCTTGTTACGTTAAGAGATTTTTAATAGATACTGATTACTTTTACATGAGTTGACACAAAGATGAATACATACATTATTAAAATGTAATTTCAACTTTACAGAAATACACATGGTATCCAAGTTGTTCAAAGACTTGGAAAGAAAACCAACAAATGTATTAAAGGTAATCTACCAAAGATAAAAAGGGTACTATGGTGCATGCCTATAGTCCCATCTACTCAGTAGACTGAGGCATGAGGAATACAATTTGAGGCTATTTTGGGCATTAAAAAAAAAGACCTAGGAAAGTAGCTCAGTATAAAATTGCTTGCCCTGAATGTGCGAGGTCTTGGTATCAATCACCAAAACCACAAACAAATAAACAAACAAAAAGAGAGAGAGAGAGAGAGAGAGAGAGAGAGAGAGAGAGAGAGAGAGAGAGGAGAAACAAATAAATATAATTCAAAGTATAAAATAAAAGACAAAGACTTGGAAAACATAAACATATGTCAATATTTTTGTAAGTCAGAGTATGATAGTCTAAAGTAAATCTATTTGGAGTTTCAAATAGAGATACATTAATGATTCGGATAGAGTTAGTTATTGTTTGAAAAGGGAACAACTTGAAATGTTTGAGAAACAGTGAAAGCTACCAAATATACAATGCACTTCTAGCTAATGGCAAAAGTCATCTAAATTTAACCATGTCATAGTGATGCATCAGAACACTGAAGTCAAACAGATCTTAGCAGGTGTCAGAGATGAGAAAGCCCCCTCAAAGAAGTGATGATCTGTCTACCTGGGCATAGCACTGGTAAAGGAATCAGGATGAAAGTTGTGCTGAGACAATATAACTGTCAATCTAGAATACTGCACCTATTGGGAGGATCTCTCAAAATCAGTAAAAGATGAAAAATATTTTTTTCTGAAATAAGCTTCAGGTTTTGGTGGAATAATCTGCTAATAAGAAAAGGTGAAAGCATATAGGACTTTAAAGGGAAAGTTCCTGGAGCCAATATTCTTGAGTATAAAGGAATAGGATCTAAGACAGATCACATTGAACACTAGCAAAAAATCCTGGTGAATCATTTCAGTGTAGATTATGCTTCAAGCAACCCTAATATTCCACATACTTCCAATGAAAAAGTTTATTTTTTGTTGATATTACATGTTCATTACTACTTGGCTAGTGATGGCCCTCACACTGTGAACTAGAGTCACAAAGCAGCCATTATAGAGAACATTACCTCTCTGACACCACAAGGAAAGAGATCTTTGAGAGTCTGCATTCTCATTAAGTGGACTGGGCTAGGAGTGACATATCATTTTCATTCTCAGCTCACTGTCCAGAACCAACTTCATGAACTCACCCAGCCCTCAGGCAGCATGCAGTGCTATTGTGTACCCACAAAGAGAAATAACATGAGCCCTTGGAAAAGTACTAATGACCATTACACATGGGCATGTCATCTGTTTAACAAAAGAGTGACAAAGGACAAAGAAACCTGCTGGCACTTGTATAGGTGTGCTGGTGAATGCTAATAGAATTTTCTCCCAATTGTCTTATAAGTATCCATTTTCATCTGAGAGCAAAGAAGAGGTATGAGGCACAATATGAGAAAGTAAAAGATATGGAACAAAAAATAAATAAAAACTGGATAAGTGAACTGGGGAAATGATAATAATTTTTGATGAGCATAAAGTGTCTACTTGATATGAGGAATCATAGTTTAAATGGAGGCCAGTAAGCTGAATTGTGTTTTATTCTGTCACATTCAACTGCTGCACAGAAGGAAACATTTGCATTTAACAAGGTCTACAGTATTTGAAGAGACTGAGTCTAAGGGGAAAAGAACTGAGAAGTCGATAGCATAATGCATTAGAATAACGGGCCACAGAACATAACCTAAGCAAAGATGGAAGACTTGATTTGCAGATGAGAAAGGTAAGAGATGTAAAAAGAAAGATTCTAGGGACCCTAAGAGGGTGTCAAGGAATTTATAGAGTTCAGAGGAGTTGCAATGGAAATGGTGGAAACTATAGTCAAAAAGTGAGACACTTGAAACTGAGGTTGTTAAAGAATATAACTGTAGGAAATAACTTGAAGACAGTGTGTAGGTGCAGCATAAGAAAGGTTTTTAGAGGAGATGAGTTCAGAAATCTAGAACAATTTTATTTGAAACATCCTTCACTGATGTGGGCCCAAATCACTCAAGGATAGGATAGAATAGAATAGACTAACAGGGAGTGTGCTACAGGCTTCCAGTACAGAAGAAGATTAGAACACATCAAAAAAGAAGTGATAGCTTTATGAACACAAATGGCTTAAAGATGTGCATTGGAATGACTTTGAAAGTGTCAAAGACTAAATAGGAAGATATGTATACTATCTCTAAGCTATGAGATATGAAAACTGTGGGACAGAAAGCAAACACTACCAATGTTTACATTATTATTATTATTATTATTATTATTATTATTATTATTATTATAGTACAGGGGATTGATCCCAGGGTGCTCTACAACTGAGGTATATCCCTAGCCCATTTTTACTTTTTATTTAGAGACAGGTTCTTGCTAAGTTGCCCAGTTCAGTCTTGAACTTGTGGTCCTCCTGACTCCAGCTCCAGAGTCTGTGGGATTACAGGCATGTGCCATGGTGCATGACAACACAGCCCATTTTAATGATCTCAGGGGATATCCAGCTTTCAAATGCATCCATAAAGTAACATGATCTTGTAGAGAAGGAGATGAATAAATACAGTAAATTGTACATGGTGGGAAGTGTCAGAGGCTGCTGTGAAAGGAATGTAGAAGTTGAAAATGAGTGGGTATAGAGTTGGAATAGGAATACGTGAAGTTGGATGCATGAATAATATACGAGGTTATGGAATTTGGGTGTTAACTACAAAGGGTATAACTAGATTAATTCTGATGGTTGTGTTACATAATAACAAGGTAAGGGAAAAGGATAAGGGCACATTTAGAACCAAAACCTCTTTCAAAGGAGACATGGAAGCCTGACGATTCCTTGGTGTTATTCCTGGAACACTGGGATTCTTCTAGATTCATTTAAATACTTATAAGGAGATTTTGTACAGATATCACTATTCTCAGACAATGAAAGAGACAATGGATATCATTAAAAATATCAAGTAATTCATTTGTAACCTTATCAAGAAAAGGGTAAGATTAAAAAAAATTAAGTATACCCATGTGCCTTCTAGAAGAAAAACATCAATAGTTTATTCTTCTATTACATTGTTACTGTACATTTAAGTCACTTTTATCCTAACAGTATTTTAAAATTCAAACTTAGGGCTTTAATATTCTAAGAATTCAGCAGAACATAAACCAATCAAAGAAAATGCAATTTTATTCCTTTAAAGTAAATCTCTGCTTCAGGCATTGAACATTCTGTTAGAGTTTATATCAAATAAATAAAAAAAATCCTAATACTATATCTTCAATTAAGCAGACAAATTCCTAAAGGCACCTAACATCATTTTTCAGAAACTTATTTTCTATGAGAAAAACCAATGTGCTAATTTTCATACTCTAATCATCAGCACATTTAGCTCAAAAATTGATATGATTCATGTATTTTCTGAAATTAAAAAGTAAAGTTAAAAGTTACATCTTTTGAAAAAGGACAGTGACTATCATGAAATACAAATAAAAGTATGAGTTCCATTAAAAGCATAGGCATTTCTCCAATTTCTGCTTCTTACTGATTTTAACCTAGTTGCCTGATTCAGCAAGAAATAACTTGTAGGAATATAACATAAATGAAAACAGGATATGGACAAAATTCTCTCTTAGAGCCTCTTGGAATCATATCAGATCCATCTACTAATAGTCAATCTGGGAAAAAAATGCACTTTTCTATATTATTCATACAGAATGCGATATTACTATTTCTTCTAATATCTATGTATCAGTTTAAGAAAAATACATCCCAAAGATAGTTTCTTTGTTGTGTCTCTCTCTCTCTCTCTCTCTCTCTCTCTCTCTCTCTCACACACACACACACACACACACACACTACAAACTGTATAGGAAGATTTTAGTGAATGTTTCTGTGTAATAAGAATTAAATAGAATGAGCTTATTATTGTTCTTTAAATGGGAATAACTGAATCTCTTTCATTTATTTCACTTTCAAAAAGCTTTTTAAAGAACATAAATACTATATTTTTTAAAAAGTTTATAAAGTTACCCACTGGAAGAACAATAAAGAAAACTATGTTGCATAATAACTCAAGTCTGAGTTCAGAGTGTTTTCAAGTTACATGTGGGACTCTTGAAGAAAGTGAATCACAACATTTAGAATCAAAGTTATAATCTTATTCAAACATGTAAATGTAAAAGACATATAAAAATATAATGGTTGCTTTAAAAGTATTTTGACCATATCAGCCATAGGCCACTGAAAAAAATCTGCAGTCCATGCCATTTATTTTTGTTCATTGATTAATAAGAGAAAGTAATTCAACATGTTTGATTGTTTTCTTGCTAAAGCTGAGAACACTTGCATTTCAAGTGAACAAGATAGTTAATCCAGGAAAGTGCCATTTCTACCTACAGTCATCCCTCCAATTTATTATATAACGGTGTTATCATATGTATCATCAATGCAGAGTTCTCCTTACATTTATGGAGCTATAAAGTGTGGTTTTACATTTCCCTGGTTTCAAACATACTTTGGTGAGAAAATGGCTAGATAGTTCTAAGAAATGTTATGAAGAACATATTTTGATATAAAATTTCAAAATTGAAATCTTTTTTTTTTTTTTAAAGAGAGAGTGAGAGAGAGGGGGACAGAGAGATAGAGAGAGAGAGAGAGAATTTTTAAATATTTATTTATTTTTTCTTAGTTCTCGGCGGACACAACATCTTTGTTGGTATGTGGTGCTGAGGATCGAACCCAGGCCACGCGCATGCCAGGCGAGCACGCTACCGCTTGAGCCACATCACCAGCCCAAAATTGAAATCTTTATTAGGAATTAGATAAAGAACAATTTATATAAATTAAATCCAAAAATCTCCTAAGGATAAAAATAATCATTCTTTTTTTTTAGTTGTAGAACAAACAGCAAAGTGATAATTCAATGAAGTTCCTTCCAAAATGAAAACAGAGTGTTTTAAATAATAAACATCATCTGCTATTAATCAATATTATATTTAAATTCTGGAAAAATTATGATACTGATACTTTGCTCTTATCATTACCAATTATCTTTACAAAGCTTTTTGTGGTGGGTTGAGGAATGTTCCATCCTCCCACCACTCCAGAAAGACATCCATGTTCTGATCTAAGGAACCTGTAGGCTGATATCTTATGTAGATATTTATAAAGGAAATATTGCTTTTCAAGAGTCAGAAAAAAAACTTTCAGGTAGATAGGACTATAATGTTGATGACTATAAAAAGAGACAACGAGACTATAAGAAGACAACGAGATTGAGAAGGAGAGTATTCTTCACAGAGGGGAAGAACAGTCCAGGATAGGGAGCAAAGAGAATGTGGCGTAACTAGAGGAAATGTTAATATTGTTAATAGCAAAATTCTGTAAACTTAAAAATTGCCAAGAGTTGGAATTTGTTTTAGTGCAAATTCAAAGCTGGTAGTGTCCATGCACAATACTGGAGATCATAGTGTTACAGGTGTATAAGGCCATACATTTCCTGAGACAAAGGAGACACTATGAAACTTGTTATGGTTTACATCTGGAATGTCTCCCAAATGCTTATGTGTTGAAGGCTTGTTTCCCAGTGCAACAATTTTCAGAGGTGAGGCTTCTGGAAGGTTATTGGATCAAGGGTGCTCTAACCTCATCAGTGCATATTAATCCACTGAATGATTTATAATTTGATGGCATTATTGGGAGGTGGTAGAAAGTGAATAATGTGGATCTTATTTGGAGGAAGCAGGTCACTGGGGACATGCTCTGGAAGGGTGTTTCTTGTCCCAGATTATTCTTGTACTGAAACCTCTGAGCCATGAGTCAAAATAATCCTTCCTTCCTTTAAGTTGATTTCTCAGGTGTTTTACTACAGTGACAGAAAAGTGACTAATACAAAACTTGAGAGGTGGGTTCCATTACTTAGTGTCCTGGGACTTTAGCAGAAGAATAAAACTAAATTAGTTGAGTAATCCTTGAAAGCATTGTAATATTCAAGAACTACATCATGACTATTATAGCAGCTAGACTGCAAAAGACACAAGAAAAAGAAAACATGTTCTCACATATATATATACAGAATCCAAAAATCAAGTTCATAAAATCTAAGAGTTGATAGGCTGAGGTGGGAGGATTGTTAAAACATACAAAATTTCCATTAGATAGGAAAACTATATTAACAAGATGTGTATGTCACATGATGATTGTTAATAGCAAAATTCTGTAAACGTAAAAATTGCTGAGAGTAGACAGTAAGTGCTCTAATCACAAAATAAGATCAATATATGAAATAATGCAAATTAATTAGTTTGAATGTACACATATCAGGACATCATGTTGTGCAACATGTACAATGGTTATCAATTAAAAATGAGTAAAACTTCAAAAAGAAAAGACATAGGAAATCGAAACTTACAAAATATTCATTGAAATATGCACATCAATCATCTTAATCAAATGCATAGGGAGTTGCCTTTTTACAGAAACAAAACCTAATATGCAAAATTTATACTCCATTTTTCAAGGACAAACAAATGATACTGTGAATTGTAATCAGATTAGATTTTTCAAACATCATTTTTAAATTATAATATTTAGAATTCATTTAAATAGTGTATAAGCAAAGTGTACCCATGTTGAATCATATTTTGTCAGCAATTCATGCCAGTTTTTCCTCAGAAAAGTTTTGGGCATGGCCAAATTTGGAAGTTCAGGGCGTCATTAATAAAAAAAGAAGTCGTGGCAAGCAGTAGAGGTCTAAAAAAATTGACTCTGAAATGAGTATCTTTTTCTTACGTGTTTTAGTCAGTTTTTTTTCTCACTGCTATGATCAAAAGATCTGTCAAAAACATCATAGAGGAGGAAAAGTTTATTTTGTGACTTATGGCTTCAGTCCATAGAGAGCCAGCTACATTTCTTGGGTTTGAGGGGAGGCTGAACATCATGGCGGAAGGGTGTGGTAGAGGGAATCAGCTCAAGACATCACTAGGAAGCAGAGAAAAAGAGACTCCACTCACCAGATACAAAATATATACCCTCAAAACAGGCCCCCAATGACCTACTTACTCCATCCACATCCCACCCGCCTTCAGTTACCCGTCAGTTAATCCCTGTCAGGGATTTAATTTACCCATTGAATTAAATCATAAACTAATTATTTCATTTCTTGATCTTCTTGCATTGTCTCACACATGGGCTTTTTGGGGATACCACATATCCAAACCATATTTTAGGTAAATGCTTTTGTTTTAAGAGCAAGTTGTATAGTAAGCATATATTTATGTTTTACAAATAAATCATTAGCCACTTATCTCTCTTGTTGACTCGAGTCTAGATTTTTATAATGTCTAACCAAATTTAATAGATTCAAAACCAATCTATTAGTGATATAGGAATTTAACTAGTGATAAGTTGAAGATGCAATTTACCACGCATTCCAGGCTATCTCAACATAACTTTTTCTATCCTCCTTTTTCTTTCAGCCTCTATCTGAAATAGAATGCTGTTTTTCTATTTAAAAAAAATGATATTTCATCATTGAGGTAAAATTAAAAGGGAAAGAATTTGAAACTTATTTTAAAAAGTTATTCTTGATATAATGTTTGTAGGAATATTAATAAATATTTTCATACATGCTGTAGTATGTATAAATTCAAGAGTGTGACTTTTGGAAAACTATCCATTTCTTATGTCAAGTGCTATTAGTAATGATATTTGTAAGAACATACAGTACATATGAACTCTTTTTTTCACACTAACAAGTGTTTAGAAACACTTAGAAAAATTCTTTTTAGAGTACAAAATGGAGATTCTTTTATTATATATATAACTTATTTCAGTTTCTGAAAAGTGAATTGGTAACATTATAAGCTTAAATCATTTAATACTCTTTGACCATGTAATTTTGCTTCCAGAATTCTATCTTGTGAATATAATTATATAAAAACATAGATGTCTCTCTCTTTTTTTCTAATCTCTTAGAAGAAAATCAATTATTTTTAAAACCAAAGGAAACCAATGTTTTATCTATCTATCTATCTATCTATCTATCTATCTATTTATTTATTTATTATATAATCTGGTAGTATTCTCATTACATTCACAGAGAAAAAGAAAAAGAAGGAATCTGAGGCTATGTGAACCTCTACTAGTGGTATATATTGGATTTTTTAAAAAAAGTTAAAATTAAAAATAATAAGACTTATAAAATACTTAAGCTATTCAAATAGAGAATATAACAAATCAATGCAACTTTAAACAAACCCATTACCTACATAGAGCATTCAATACAGCAGCTTCCTTTAATTCTGTCTAAAAATTACAGGAATTTTGCTGTGAATTCTGATTTTAATTATACTCATCCAATATGGACTACTAAATGCCAATTTAACACACGTCATTGAAACAGTGGTGTTTTTCTTTCTTTCCTTCTCCTCCTCACCCCTTCCCCTCCCCTCCCTTCCTTTCTTCTCCTCTCTTCTCCTCTCAAAACAAAACTAAAAACACCAAACACCTAAAAGGAGAGCAGAGAAATAAACCCGTTATTGAGGAGTGCAGAAAATTCCATAGATGTGAAAATGGCTACTGACAACACTGATGAGATTACGAGGACATTAAAATTAACAAGAAGTTATGCAGAAATACTTTATTATTAAAATGTAAGATCTGGAGTGAGGCACTGAAGATACAGAAAAAAATGTGTGAGGCCTTCTGCATTGTCATTGGCTCTACAATCTAAAGCACTCTATGGAGAATCATTTTACTATAGAGACTTTAGATTCAGTAAAAACTAAGTGTATGTAGTTATTGTTTCCCCTGTATTTAAATCATTAAGAATGGCATTATTGTATCACACGGTGAGTTATGTTTTTGTAGGAACTGTTACCTTCCCTCTTCAACACTGGAGTGCAAACAAGCAATTGGCAAGTACTGTTTTGGATTTTGTGTGTGTGTGTGTGTGTGTGTGTGTGTGTGTTGTTGTTTTGTTTTTTGTTTTGTTTTTTATCACTAAAATGGAATAATGTGAGTATATTTATATTTGTGATGTGGTGGTACAATCTCTGCTTTTTAAGATATTTTGACTACATTTCCTCTTAGCTTCCAACTTTCCCCAAATACCTATTTTACCCCTGGTGAGATTCCTTGGGCTGACTCCCAGGGCTTTGCTTCTTTAAACCCTGCTTGCTCCAATATTATCACTTTTCCTCACTGCCTGCTCTTATAGTAATCCTAAAGTCTATTTGTGTTGCTTATAAGAATAAGTAATGAATCTTATTAGAATAAGAGATTGTATTTAGGATTTGAACCCTAAAATGTCTTAAGTGAATGACTGAGATGAATAGAAGTGAGGCGAAGAAAAGATACAAGTGATAATGAATCTTGTATAACAAACGAGAAATAGCATGGGCAATTTTTATCATTTTATCATCAGCTCTAATTCAAATTAATAAAGGATGACACCCTAATGTCTGAGATACTTTTAGTTAAATTGATCTCAAAAGTGGGTGAGAGTTAGAAGAAGGTGCCACCTAGATACACTGCCTCCTCAGGCATTGTTCCAAGTATTCTAAAATGTTCTTCTTTGTCAGGCACTGTCATCATGTCAAGTGGACAGTGAAAAAGAAACATCTATGCTGGTTTCAGAAGGCTCTTTGGATTGAGATTACATAAAATTATCACCATCTTCTAGTGTTTTGAGTAAGGAATTGATCAATATTTGCTTTTGTCAATTTTGCTTTTATGTTCTGCTTCCTCCTTAAAGATGAAAAATTCTGAAAGAGATGTGTTGACTATAGAAGGATATTGAGTTTATTCTTTGGATAGAGAATCAAGGAATCGAGGGACAAAGGTTAGAAACAGGAGGAAGTCATAATAAATGTCCATAAATAAAATCTCCAAATGCCCAGCATGAGTTATATGGGTTTCCTTGATGCTGAGGAAAAAAACAGTAATAACTGGTGTCAGGAGGCAGGTGGAACAGGGAAGATTTCACCTGAGTGATTAAGAAAAATTTAAGGGACATATATCTCTCATTGTCCAATAACATAAGTTTAGAATGTGCATCAAAAAGTGTTGAAAATGAACATGTAAATGGATGAATGGATCAATTAACCATCTGTTCTGCAGATTATAAAAACTGATTAAAAATGGAGGCATTTTAGAAAAATATGGATACATACTTTTCTCATTATACAAATGACAAAAACCAAGCTCATTAGATTTAATTTTGAAGTGTTTAGCATGTTTTAAAAATAACAAAATTACCTTTGATTATTATGGATCATCTAGAAAGGAATAACAGGAATTAGAGCTGAAGGAACAATGGATATCAAAGTATTGACTAGAAGTTATGACAAATAATATATAGATGTAATTTTTCTTTAAAATCACAAGACTTTAATATGGAAAAAATAAATATTAAAGAACAAAATATAAAGTTATGAATACCTGTAAAATTCTATGGCAAAATGTGACCTGTACAGAGGTGATATTTTAAAAATATCAGCTTTAAGAGTCCCATGGATAGTGAAATGCCAGCTTTATGAAAAGGAATATAACTAAGAAGCAGGAATTGTAATCAGAAACACAAACACATTTGCTTAGCAATAAGCACAATAGGTGTATTACAACAATTAATTTGTAAACATTGGAATAATTACATTTAATTTCATGAGTTTGATTGCATTACAAATATTGTCAAAAATTTAAAAGAAACATTTGTAATGTATACCAGTTAAATATAAATTTGTTCTCTTTAAATGAAAAATCTTTATCTCAAAAAATAATTGTTAAAAATTTGAATGTATTTATTGCTGCATTATTTTAAGTATCAAAATTAAGAAGTTACCCAAATTTCTACCAATCAGAAAATATTTTGATTTGAACTATTTTGTCTCAGTGGAGTAGTCTATATATAAAGATACACATAGAGTATTCCACTGAGACAAAATAGTAAATATATATGTTTGTGTGTGTGTGTGTGTTTGTGTGTGTGTGTGTGTGTGTGTGTGTGTGTGTGTGTGTATATATATATATATATATATATATATATATATGGTTTTGAAGACTAGTGTGTCACAAAGTATTCTTTGAAACAAAATTTTTCAGAAAATAGTGTTCTGAAGTATATAGATCTACAAGTAGATTTTTTAATAGTAATCAACACTGAAGAATAATAATCAAAATTATAATATCAGATATGATTAGATAATGAAGTTAAATTATTTTCCTTTCATACATTTTTCTCATGTGCTTATCTGATTTTACTATTGGTTCCAGAAGTGATCACAAAGAGATATTTAGGTAAGGTAGATGTACAGATTAGGTGGAAAGATATGGTAAGGTAGATGGATAAGTAATGTACAGAAATTCACATCTTTTAATTTAGCTTTTCTCTGTGATACATGTAAACAAACATACATAACAAGTTAGAATTTGTTAATACTTAGAAGTGAATCCTAAGCTGCTTTAAACATGGGTTTATTCTCCCATGTTTAAAAAAATTCTAAAGACCAATTATCAATTTGTCTCTGTTTCCCTACTGGATTATTTTCTATTTATTTAACAAAGAGTAGATTTATAACCAAACCACTTTTAAGACTTACTTAATTCAATTGAAAGTATTTCTGAAAGGAAGTAGTATTAACAGAAAGTATTATTGCCATGATCAAAATTTTTTTGAGAAATTGAAGGATTTAGTCAGACAATGAGGACATTAATTATTTAAAAATTAATTGAGCACATAAAGAACACAGAGTTGGCTCTCTACCACTAAAGAATAAATAAAGAATAAAGAATAAATAAAATAAAATAAATAAAGAATCCCTGAACGTGCCTAGGAGTTACAAAACAATGACTTTTTTTTTTTACCTTTCTAAACACTTGCTAAATTTGATCACAAAGTAAAAATTGGAGAAAAGTCTATTTAGAGTATCGCTTCCTGTTCATAACCTCAATTATGTAATATGTATAAAACCCACTCATATTTTTTTTCAAAAAAAGAATACTAGAGGGCATTTATCACCATGATACATATGTTTATGTGGTAATCTCTCTCTCTGTCTCCATGCCCCCGTCATCTCCCTTTCCTTCTCTCAGAATAAATAAGGTGTACCAATGCTTACAGATAAGAGATAACAAGCAATCATCTAAAAGAGATTTAATAAATTGCAATGAACAAATGAAATTTTAAATGATATCTATGGCTTCAATTTGAAGAGTTTGAATAGAACTGATGATAATTTTTTCCTGAAACCTGAAACATAATCTTAATACGGAAATTCCTCCAATTTCCATAAAATGATACTAAGCAATTCAGTTCAAGCACAGGGATTCCCCTACAAAGCAAATAGGGCATGATTTGTGCATAGTGCAGATTTGCCTGACCCTGAAAATCAGATTTTTCTGGCATCTCAAAATTTTGGATTATTGTAAGTACAGTAACATTCCAAATCAAATTAAAGCATTGGCCACTATTTAAATACAAAATGTTCTTAAGAAAAAAGCATAAATTTTCTAAGATTCCCTGCTCTTTTCCCAGTCTCTTACAAGGGTACAGCTATCAGGGGCACAAATATTTAAATTACTTTGAATCTCTGGGTAAGGCCTCAGAGAAAGTCAAAAACAGGGGCTGCTATTTATTCAGATATATGTTTTTCTTTTTAAAATGATTATAGAATGCACAGTGTTTGTTGACTACTTGATTGACAAGTAATGGCTTAGTGGAATACAAATAGAAACTTATGTGGACATTCCTTGAAAGATAGTTGATATTTACCTTTGGTCCATTCTTACTCTTTCTTTTTTGCATCATAGTACTTGGAACATAGTTTGGTTTGAATGTGCTCCCCTAAAGTTCATGTACTGGAAACATTGTCCCCAAGGCAACAGAATTAGGAAACATTGCCTATAAGAGATGAATAGGTCATGGGGGCAGAGCCCTTAAGAATGGATTAGAGTCATTATTGTAGTCATGGGTTCATTACCACAAGAGTGGGTTGTTATAAAAGCAAGCTCTGGGCTGAAGGTATAGCTACATGGTAGAGCACATGTTTAGCAAGCATAATGACCTGGGTTCAATTATAAACAAACAAATAAATGATAAATTAAAATAAATTTAAAATCATTTTTGGACCCCATCATGATTTTTTCACTCTCCTCTAGTCTTTGAATTCTGTCTCATCCTATGCAGTGCTGCAAGAGGCAGAGCAAAGTCCTTCAGCAGGCGCCAAATGGTTCTTCCCACCATCTAGAACCTGGAGCCAAAGAAATTTATTTCTCTCTCTTTCTCTCTTTGTGTGTGTGTATCTGTTATTTCTCTATCCCATTTGGTGATCTTTTGATTTTCAAAATATCTGATTCTAGTAGTCACTGGTGTGAATAAAAAAAAAAAGTTTAAATTTTCCTTCTCTTATTCATTAACTGTGTACTTGTTCTTTCTTAGTCTGTGGGAAGCAAAATTCTACCTCTATCTTTTTAAGAATTTTTGACTGGGCCAGTTATTTAAATCAACAGAACATGTCAATAGGAGAGAAGCATGAGAATTTATTTAATGAATTTTTTTATCACAGGTGCCTTCATAAGAAAAGAAAGGCCCAAAGACCCAAAGTTCGACAGTAATAAACTTAATTGGACAATGAATAATAAATTGTGAAAAAGTAACTAAATTAGGGAGGCTAAAAGAAGAAAAGAGTTTTGTTTTTTTTTTTAATAGGATCCCTACACAACTTGGTTTATCTCAGCTTCCCATCTTTGACAGGAATGTTACTTTTCTTCTAGAACAGGAAGAGCATTTTTTATATGGAAATTTTTTCTCCACTTTTTAAGAAATAGAATAAAAGAGTGATCTTGAACCTGCTATTTCTCAAGTATCATTAGCTGAATATAGTCCAAATTCAAGAGCAGCATATTTTGGGTGGCATATTCTTAAATTAAAAGACAGGAAACTACTCTTTATAAAAGGTTGTAAATCAACAAAAGGGTGTTTGGTGATTGTTTAAAGCAAACAAATTATTTTATACTCTACTTAATTTTGCAATTTAAAGGTTAGTACTTCATAAACTTCCTCATATAACTTTGGATTCTTTATATGAGTTGGCAGAGTTTTGATAGGCCCATTTGGATTTTAGCATTGAAAAATTACTTTGAAAAAAATGTCATAGGATATAAAAGAGATAGGCAGAAATTGAATAGAGGAAATTGATGAAGCCAAAAGCTGTTCCTTTGAAAGCTGAATAAAACTAATAGGCCTCTAAGTAAAAGAAAAAGGAAAGAAAAAAGGAGAAAAAAAATTTGTAATATCAGAAAAGAAAGGGGACTACTTTACTATAGGACCTGTAGATCTTAAATTATAATGGAATACTGTGAACTAATCTATGCCCACAAATTTCATAACCTAGAGGAAGTGGACCAATTCCTTAGAAAACATAATCTGCCAGAACTCACACAAGAAAGAAAAATAAACAATATGAATATGTTTATAACTATTAAAGAGAGTAAATCATTAATTAATAACGTTCCAAATCAGAAAGCAAGAGACCTAGAAAAGTTCACTGGTGAATTCCATCAAAATTTTGACAAAGAAGTTCCTCAATTCTCTGCAAATGCATTCAGAAGACAGAAGCTGAGAAAATAATTTCTTATTCATTTTATGAGCCCAGCATGACCCTAATGCAGGACCAGACAAAGGCATTACAAGAAAAGAGAACTATAGAGGAATATATCTTAAGAACATAGATGTAAAAATTCTCACCAAAATACTGAGGAAAATATTTAGAGCATTATAGAAGATTTTAAAAACATATATGAATATAAAAACATGAATTCATCTGTAATACAAGCATGTGTTGAAAACATTAACAATGCTAATATTATTATTTCCTTATAACTATATAATTGGGACTTGTATTTGTGCTCTACTTTCATTTTTACTTAACATTACCTTGTGGGAAATATGACACAATTTGATAACTTTCAAACCTTAATATTTTTAAGTAGCCAAAAAATTACATTTAAATATAAGAATAAAAATGTATTTAATTAGTTTTCTCTGGGTATATTGGTATTTGGAATATAGAAATTCCCAATTCCTACTTATGAAAATAACAATAAAATAAACATTTATAGGAACCTTTGTGTAAATGTACTATTCATTCTTTGAAATAAAACAGAATTAAATTATCTTTTCAAGAAAGGAGAAACATAAAGTGTTACATGTACTTAGTCACATTTCATCTAGAAAAAGTTATGGAGGTAATATTTAATTAAAGTATAGAAACATTAATAAGAATAATCAATTTACTAAGTTGCCAATTTCAAGTATCCGATAAGTTCAATGATAATTAAATTATTATTATATAAGATTTGTCATTAATATTGAGATAAATAGGAAGAACTAATACGGTATAGGAAATAAACATATGGATTTTTTAATTTAAGGAAGGTGTCCTAGATTATATACACAGGATCAAGTCAGTTTAGATAACTGTGTAAATAATAGATGCATCATGGAATATTACATATTCAGGTATAATTTGATCTTGTGATATGTGATGAGCAATGAATTTTGTAAGATCCAAATATTGGATTTTAGACTTATTCTTGTGCAATTATGCACTGTCATTCTATTTTGTGTGTGTGTGTGTGTGTGTGTGTGTGTGTGTGTGTGTGATTGTTTTAGTGGTGGCTTTGTAACTAGTAAATATATATTCCACTGATTTAGTGTATAACAAAAAATACCATTATTGTTATCCAAGCATCCTGTCCATTTTGGCAAATGTTTTAGTTGTGGCATTGAGAATTAGAAAAAGTCAATCAGTAACAGAAAACATGAAGATACAGTGAGTATGAAGTCACTTGGCCTGATACTAACTACAGTGGCCTCAGTCAATACCAGCAGGACAATACCTGAAAGACAGTGGATAAAACTGACAAAAATACAATTCACGTAATAACACAGCATGCTATTATAAGGGTACTAACATTCAAAATTTACTAGGGTGATAAAGTGATGCATGAAGTCACATGATGTTTAAAGAAAGGTGGATGATATTGTGTTGGTTGGCTGAAAGCAGAACGTGATGTAGGACAAAAATTCTGTGAGCAATAAGCTGTATAAATATTTCCAGTGGGATATACAACTCAAATTTGGATAAAGAATTATGGATACCTATGCATAGACACTTTGAACTGGATTCTGCCTATCATTAATTAATTTATCATTTAGAGAAACATATAAGGGTGACAGTTGAGATCAACCAAAAATATGATGTGATAGATTTTGATTCTTTCTTATTTTTAAATAATAGTGTTAGAATTATCCCACATATTTTTCTCTAGAAAGTATTTACTTTTTCTACCTTAAAAGTCAGTTTTTTTATTGGAATCTTTCTGAATAAAGCTTTTGTCTGCTTGAATATTTACCTGTTTTGCTGTTGATCTCTAATAAGAGAACATAATTTTAAAGCAGCATCTCTGAATCTGTGAGTTGACAATCTGAGACTTCTCAAAGGCAGCAAGAAAACATGTACATTATTTTCTGCTAGAGTGATGAAATGCCAGACAATTGCGTTTTAACTTAGAAAAAAAAAATGTTTGTAGACCTTGACAGTCTTAATGATCTAGCAACAACATATTGCAGAAAATAAATATTAATTGGTATGCATTTGACTGTTTCGCTTCAAACTCTTTGCCTGAAATGAAAATGAACACATTCAAAATATAATCATAAAAGTATTATTTGAGAAAGCATTATTCTCTTTCCAAATGTTTCACACAATTTGTCATACTCAAATCAATGGTTTCATCAAATGAGAAGCTATTATCTATATTATAAAATTTTCTATCAGTTGCTTAGTGTGCATGTTTTATAATTCAGGCATATTAGGAGACACTGTTCTAATTTTTAAAAACTTACAGTGGTAATTTTACAAAAGTTTAGACAAGACTAGTCACAAATAATTAAACTAGCTTCTGTGTTTGTATGTGCATGTATTCGAAGCTTTTTAAGTATGCATTTGCATATCTATCTGTGTACTTGTTTGTCTGTCGTGTAGACTAATTGGGAAAGAAATGGAAGGAAATGCAGCTGTCACAGAGCCTTTTGGCTTTTGGACAATTGCACTCATTCTTAGAGGAGCACTATCTTTGAAAGGAGGAAGTGGGACATCAAAAATAAAGAGAACAACAAAAAGAACAAATTGGGGAGAAGAAGAGGAGATTGTTTCCCAGGGAACTTGAGAGAAAGGGAAAAGGAGGTGGATAGTGTCAGTGACACATTTGAGCTGTTCATAGTCATCTGCTCATAGAACAACTTTATTAGTAAAGCCAATTTATTGTATAAAGAAATTGCCATTATCTTAAATATTACGTCATTCATAATAACAGGAACCTGTTACAAGGCAATTATATAATTACTATTAATTAGAAATGTGTTCAAAATTTATGTCAACAATTAAACAATTTAAGCACTGATAAAGAATATTTTCCATCATTATAAAATCCTCCTGAAATCTATACACCTTTATGGTACTTTAAATTCTGTTAAATAAGAGAATCATTGGATAAACTGTAGGCATTTTCTTTCTTTCTCTGCCCTGAGATTAAATTAGATCTATCAAGAGAAAATTTCCATAGAAGAATGAAAAATAATTCCCTTCATTTAGCTTTGAGGTCAGGGGTGTTAAATTGTGCCAGGAGATAAATAACCATAAACTACATGCAGGAAAAAAACATTCAAACAAGCCGTAACAGGATGTGTTCCTATTCTTTGATTTTTCTCTCCATTAATTATACTATTGTAGTGTTACAATCATTTATTGGTTACAGTGATGAGCCACAGTATAATTATCTCCTCCCTACTATGTCTAAAAAAATAAAAGAAAAATTAAACTTAACAGGATAATGTTGTAGATACATCAGTATTGCGGCCATAAAAGAAAGTAGGCAGTGAAAGGCAGGGTTTCTTATTTGTTGAAAGAGGTTAAAGGTAATATTTAAAGATATCCTTGTTAAACAATACAAGAACATGATAGCATTTCTGTTAAATAAATACTAATGCTGCATTTTGGGGAAGAAAGATAGTGAAGTTTCATATTTATGGCTAAAATTCTAAGTCACTGTTGATAAGGCTATAAAATTAATTTCAGCTAAAAGGTTCTGGAAGCAAGGTACCCATTACTTTTGTGTTGGTCATATGTTGAACTGAAAGAAATGCTGAAGCACAAGATATACACTAGAGGAAGAGTATTGATAGTTACCACAACGAACATAAATATGTTCGTTGATGAGAATTTATGGAAAATAAAGACATTATTTATACTTAATGGCAGGTCCAGAATGGTTTTGCCCAGGAAAACTAAAAAAGAGATGATTTATGGAGTTATTTAAGAATTTAGGTAGATTTTTAAGGGACTGTTCCGAAATGAATTGGTTGGCATAAGATGATATAACACAGGTGGAGTAATTCTTGTTTCTACTCATGAGAATATCTGCTAGGTACAATTATGACTAATCCACCTACATTTCAACAACTTTGTTTTGGGTCTTTTTTAATGAAATGTCTATTTTCTAGGAAACTTATATTGAACAAAGTAAAGATACATTATGTCTCAATGATATAATAAATTAAAATGAAATGGATCCTTGAATCAGATATAATATTCTGAAATATTTAATCATATACTAAATATAAAGACAAAAGAGTTAATTTGTCTTTGAGAGATATTGGTCAATGAGTGAAAGTTAATTATATTGTATCAAATATTTTAAAATAGTTATAAAAGAGAGAATTTTGGAAGTTCTCAGCATAAAAAAAATGATAGATATATGTGGTGATATGTATGCTAAATACTGATTTGAATATTAAACATTGAAAATATATAAACATTGCACTGTAACCCAGAAAAACATACAATCATATGTATCCATTAAAAACAAAATAAAAATAAAGAATTTTTATGCAGTCAACTTTTTGCATAATAGGTAAATAAAATGTTCTCACTATAATGCTAATATAATGCTAACATAGAAGCATTTTCCTATGTAAATGGGGAGATGTTCACTGCAGTTGATTGAAAAACATATTTCCTACCTAGTTTTCTGGTAACTAAAGGAGTAGAGGGAATATGAATTTTTGAGTTAATGTAGATTTAAAACACTAATATAAAAAGCACACAAACTCATGTGGAAAAAATCAAAAATTTTATTAAGTCAAATGCTAAGAATTTATTGTGTGGCTAATTAACAAGGGAAAACAACTGAGCATAACAATAAACTTTTGATAAACGTCTTTAAAAAAATTAAGTGCTTAACAAACTTATGTTAAGAAAGTTATGTTTTTGTGATTCATTCAAAATTATGGAAATGACTTCAGTATGAGGTTTTATGTTTATCTCAGAATAATATCAGCATTGTGCTGTTGTTAAATCATATTTCCATTAAACCAAGATTTCTTTAATACTTGAGGGAGAACATAGATTCCTTTTCCCATTGAGTGAAAACCAGAGACCATTCTCAGAATAAAGTTTTTTAGTATGTATTATTAAACACATTGCAAAGAAAAAAAACTACATCAAAATAATTTTTAAAATATTTCTAAAAGCTGTGTTATGATAGTATAATTTGTAGCAGTTATTCTTCAAAGATGTCTCCCAATGACTCAAACTTTCCTTTATTCCCTCACGTTAAGTCTGAGACAGTGGGAAATAAGAAGAAGCTTTGCAACATGTGTCTTACTATCATTGAGGAAGAGTTCTTGTCTAGAAAATTCATATACCATAAGACAAAGAGAAATTATGAGTAAGTGCTCTGTATTTCAGTCTAGCTGAGCTGCTAGTCCATGGCCAGCATGAACTATTACTCCTGTCAGTGAGCTTCTGAAGCAAGCAGTAGTGTTGATCCTTCAGAAAACTACAGTCCCAGTTGATATCTGACCAGGATTTCATAAAAGAGCACACAAATTCATAAGTCCAGTAATACCAACTGTAGTATATGAGAAGATAAATTGATGTTTTGAACTACTAAGATGTTGAATGGTTACCTAGCTATAAGTAACTGGAACCATGTGTTCATCTATCAGTTCCTTAAGTAGAAAGATCATATAGACCACAATAATGTCAGTGATTTCAAGTTAGTGGTAAGCATAAATTATATTTAAGATTTCTATTTCATCTTCACTTTTCTTCAGAAATGCCTGGAATTTTCACTGATGTTAAAAATCACAAACACTGCCATATGGTACTTGGTTTATTGTTCACATACATAATTAAAGAGCTGTTAAATTTAATTAGAACTTAGTGATAATAATGAAGCACCTTTCCTTCCCAAGTTTATTGCATTCTCCTGAATTCTAAACAGTGACTTTGAATTCAAAGTTAAGAAACCGTATGCTAAATCACTACTGCATGATATCAGAACTATCAAATTACTCTCCTTTATTACATAAGCATTTCTTTGAGAACAGAGATACAAACTTTAAAACTATAAGACTTCTGTTCACAACATAAAAACTAAAAAAAAATTATAAGGTATTAAACATCTTGTATAATGAATTTTCCTTCAAAAACTCATAAATATTTAATCAAGTGAGATATTCAAATATTGATTTTAGAAATAGCAGGTAAATATCAATTAGTTGACACATATTTGTCACTAAATGCAAAATGTCTGCATCGTTAGTATGTGTCTACCCTCAACTTTTTTCTATGCCTATTTTCAGATTTTCCTAAAACACATCTCTGTAAATATTAAATAGTATGATCTCTTCATTACTATCTCCCACGTTTCACCTTTTTCCCCCCTATATAATTTAGAAGCAGGATGGCAGGTAGGGCTTATCCTGAGTGTTGACTGTGATCACTGGAGCCAACCTGGAACCATATGTTAAGGATCTGAGGCTTAATCAAGGTCAAGGGAAGGGCAGTGCAATGATTCATTCAGGTTTTCCATGTGTTTGAGAGAAGAGTGAGGGCTAGGAGCCTCACAGAATTCCTATTGTTTTAAATTATGAAATTAAAGCTACCTCCCCAAAAACCTCATCAATGTAAAGCTAACTTAAGACAGCACTGAAAATAGACTATGCCAGCAAACAACTGTGATTCTACGACTCTTTTCATAGCTTTTTATTCAAAACACCTACAAATTCATAATCTTAGAATGAGAAGCTATTTTAATGTTAATATGTTTTTAAAATTCAATGATATATCATCCAGTCTACTTAATGGATAACATTTATTACTTTTAACAACCAACTGTAGCTATTTTGGGTAAAATATTCCCACTTTTCCCCTGGCAATGTTGGACATATGGGGATTAAGCAGATGGGATGTGTTATGTGGTTGCCCTTTTTTACTACCTGAAGGCATCCTTCTTTCCCTTGGGATCAAAGGTGGACTTATTTTCCATGCTAACTCTTTGCCCTGAGGCAGAGTCTATCAACTTTGTGACATTTCTGTTGAATTAGAGGAGGGTTTGAAAGAGTGGATGTTCTCTTGAGAGTATAATCAGATTCATTTCAATGAAACAATAGAACCCTGGAAAAACAAAATAAAATGACAATATTTTACAGTCAATTTGAGGAAAGATTAGATGCATTTGATAGTGCTTCCAAAGTCCTTGAATTTATATGTGAATGACATTAATCCCCTTACTCTCTCACCCTACCATGTCTTTCCAGCTTAAGAGAATTGGACATATAGTGCTTCATGTCTTTTGGCCTTTATAGATTTCACCTTTTGATAATACATTAATCCTATTGGGATTCATCATTTTAGATATTTTTATTCATTGACTTCTATGCTCAAGGCAATGGTATTATATCAAGGTTATATGAATGAAAATTATTTCATTTTAATCATACCCAGTAAAAGCAAAAGCAAGTTGTTCTCAGTAATGTGACACTTAATTAAAACTTAAAAGCAATTTTGATGTTTACTTGCAAAAGATTTATTTTCAGTGGTATTATTTAATATTTAGCATCATAATCTGCATTTGGTTAGAAATTAAATTTATTTTATAAGAACCATGAAATTTACTGCAAATCTAAGAGAAGTAGAGCATTAAAGCATTGATCAATAATTGTATGTTATATATTAATTAATATTTTTATAAGATCTCTCTGATGGTGTCAATATAAATCTAATGCATTTTGTTAATAAAGGATCTTGGTTTAAAATAGAATCATCCTAAATCTATTTTCTTAAAATTTTCCATTTACACTTGTTTTCTTTAACATGGCAAGAACTATTGACACTCTTTCTATAACTTAATAATGTACTTGGATGCTTTTTATAGAAATATTCTAATTTTTCTTTCGTTTCATCTTTTGATTCTACTGAGGGCAAAGAACTACACAAAAATATCAAAGTTTTCTTTAAATGTTTAATTTTATTTTCATAGAGTGAGTGGATCAAATCATCCATAATCAAGGGACACTAAACTCATTTTGCTTCAAGTATGCCATTATTGTATTTTTAAACTACTACCAGATTCTCCCTATGACAGTTTGGCATGTAACAAGGCCCCTGATGATTGCTGATTTTTGGTATTCATGGCCTTGTGTCTCTCCTTGAATAACGTGCTTCTAATAAGCAAAAAGTTAAATGGCATATTCCTATCCCAAAAGATTGAGAATTTTATCTCGACGTAGACTATTTTCTTCTTGGCTTATATGAATGTTAAGAAAATAGGCCACATTAAAGAGGCCTGTTGGGCAAAGTACTTATGGCAGCTTCTGGCCATCAGCCAGCAAGAAACTGAGACCCTCATTCTAATACACTTGCGAAGAAGAACTTTGTGAGTTAAATTAGAATTAAAGGCCTCATTTGAAACCCCATATTTAACAGACACCTTGGATGGGGGCTTGTGAGAAATCAAGAAATATGCTCAGCTGAGTCATGTCTGAATTCCTGACACGCAGAGAATATGACATAAATAAATGTGTTAGCCACTACAGTTGTGGGTACAGGTTGAATATCACTTTTCTTAAATGCTTGGGACAAGAAGTGTTTTGGATTTTGGATGTTTTAGAATTCTGGATTATTTACATGTACATGATAAAATATCTTGGGGATGAAACCCAAATCTCAGTAAAAAGTTCATTTGTGTTTCATATATACAATTTTATAGAATATAAAATTGCATAATTGTATAAAATGTTTTTTAACAATTCTGTGCATGAAACAAAATTTTATGGTATGTAATCATTTACTTGTAGTATATCATGGTCCTTGAAAATTTCAGACTTTGGGACATTTCAGACTTCAGAATTTTGCATTAGGGGTGAAGAATTTGTAATTTGACTTCCTCCGACTTCATTTACTTTTGCAATTCCTTTGGTTTTTCAAAAATCTGGAGTATCCCTACAGTCCCACATTGAAGTGGTAGAGCACTGTCAATGTACACACACACCTTTATTCCTTGCTCACACTGACTCCAATTTTGCTTAGGTTATTATTACCTCATAAACTTTCAGAAGATGATTCCTTTTCCAATACGTCAGTGTTCAATCTCATTAGCTTAAAACAAGCATTTTGATTGGCTTTCCTTGGCAGTGATAAGGCAATGAAAAGTGTGCAGCCCAATCCTTGCTAATGAAACTTTAGTTTAAGTTCACTGGAGGGTGTATAGAATTGGTCAACCAATGTAATAAAAAAAGATGCGTTGGAATAAATACCTCTGTTTTCACTTATATCTGCAGGTAATACAGTTATCATACAACCAGGAAGAGAGCTATTGTTATTTTAAAAGTGACAGAGAAAGATGAATATTATACTAATAACATGATGATGTTATGCCACTAAAATAATCATCCTAGAATCACCCTTCCTTCATCCTTTTACGTGGCTCAATAAAGTTCTTAGAATTAAGCTAATTTTGTATGGATCTTTAGAAACCTGAAATTAAACCCACCTTTACTGATATTTATGCTAAAATATATGACCTTTAACTAATATGTAGGTGTGTTTATGTTCATATACTATGATAGATTAAGGTTTCCTTTGCAGAAGTGATCACTTAACACAATGAAACTTATGTAAAGGCACTTCTTTTTAGAATGTTTTTAAAAAGCAAATCATACTTGACACTTCATTGATCTCAATTGTATCTTAAGCTCTGAAACTTTAAGAGAATCTCAAGTAGTCAAATCATGAAGGAAGGAACATACTAAGTGCAAATAAGAAACTATCACCTTTTCTTATCTGGATTTCTCATTTGAATTTAAGAACACAAAATGTGGTATGAATTGTTGTTTTATCAATTATGCAGAGGATGGTTTACAACGATTGCACTAGGGCCATTTTAGATGCATAAGAAGTTAATTCATTAGAGAAAAAGAATGCCTTAGAACATGAAGATTTCATGGTCTCCTAGAACATAAGTCATGATAGGATGCTCTGGTTGCTTATCCCATACTTCCTCACTTATATTCCATCACTTCCCTCTATTTATCTCTATTAAAACCTGTAGCAGTTAAAGCTTCTTCATCCCTTGGTACTCAAAGTCAGAGTATGTAAGATTCTTTGATTCACCCATGTTTTCCAAAAGTTTCTTTTTGTTTTTTGTTATTTATTTATTTATTTTTATTATTAGTTGTTCAAAACATTACAAAGCTCTTGACATATCATATTTCATACATTTGATTCAAGCAGATTATGAACTCCCATTTTTACCCCGTATACATATTGCAGAATCACATCGGTTACACATCCACTTTTTTACATACTGCCATACTAGTGTCTGTTGTATTCTAAGACAAAAGTATCTTTTTGAATTGATATCATTTATTGACTCTAATCTATATTGTCATGTCTGACATATATTATGATTTTAATGAATGCTCCATCTTGAGAAATAAAAATGAATCAGTTTGTATGTTGGACCATTATGATTATGTCACAGTCCAAATTAAAAAATAAACCAAATAAGTCAAAATAGAAATGATAAAATTGATTTATTGTACACTTATTCCTTACTTTCTCATTCTCATGTATTGTACTTTTTAAATTATTTTACTGACCTTACGTCCCACAACATGGCCTTTTAAAATATTCCGTTCTATTTGCTTTGACGGCATTGTTAATTAAACCAAAGACATTTGTGCCTGCATTTCTTGTAAGAGAAAAAATACAATTTCAATTGACACCTAATTCTATGAGAATCAGGCTTATAAATTGAGTAAACTCCAAACACAGAATATCTGAAATTAAAACTTCAGTGCTCATGTTTAAATGCAGGGAAGAAAAGACTAATAGGAACATTTCAAATGCAAATTCAAAGTGTGCTTTGTGACACAGTGTAAGCTCCATCTCATAGTCTTAGGGTTGGCTAATTGAATTGCTATTGATAAGATGTCGCTTGAAGAGACACCTCTGCAGTGAAACATGAGTTTGCTGTAAATGACCTGTCATTAAAGTCATGGGTAATGTCCGTGTCTAGACTGAATTAAAATGTACCTATAAGCAATGTGCTCAGGAAAAGTTAAACCAGCAAGAAAAGGAAGAACTCAGTGTCCAAGATCTACTAGAGAGAGTTTTGCCTCAGGTGGTGTGTTAATTTACTTGCTGGCAAACAATAATTGAGACAAATCAATAAACCAGGTAGAAAAGCTAGAGATTGCAGCTACATTAATTGCCGACTACATTAAAACATATTTTTTACCTAAGATGTGAAACATTTTAGTTTTGAGTTTTTAAAGTTATATTATTGCAGATAATACAATAAGATTTTATATAATTTTTAAAGAAAATGTGTTAATATTGAAATTATAATTCAGAAACAGTTTTTTTTAGGAAGATTTTTGCCAAATATTCTATATTTTGCCAAGATCACTTAGATGACTAAACTCACATTTCAACAGGGTGTTATTAATCTTTTTCTTCAAAACTGACATGTTGGACTGGTTTAGGGGTATGGCTCAGGGGTAGAGTGCTTACCTGGAAAACACCTACATAGCTACACATTTATGAAGTCCTCACTTTGTGAAATTAATCTTTAAGTTGTTTCTACGTCTGTGCCAGATATCAGCCATTCTGCTGTCATAAAGAAACATCAACTACTTACACAATCTTTTACTGCTTATACAGGTAAAAGGATTTTGTACAACCTGTCTCAGTAGCAACATTTAAAAACCCTTTCCATAACCAAAAAATCCTGAATGTTTTCATTCTTCACACCCTTTTCTTTTTTTGTTCCACATCTTTGTGTAGACATATTATATAGGCCATGATTCCACCTACAAACTTGACTAATAGGTATCATACATATTGTATTTGAAAAAATAACACTTTCTAAAAATAACATGTATTTTTGGAGATAATATATATTACCTAGAAATATTTTATAATGTATATATCACAAAGCAAAGATCCATATGTTGTAAATTGCTTTTCTTTTTTAAAAATCAGAGTCACTTCTAGATTAGAGCCACTCAAGGCTTTTTGGAACTAGAAAGAATAATCACACCTCCCATGCCCACAGATAGTATTTATGAGGATCTAGTTGAGTCTGAAGGGAAACAATTCTGTGTATGTTTGTATGTGTATTTCTCTCTTCAAGCCCTCCGCCCCTGCCCCCAAAAAAGGTCTTTTTTGAGTTAACACATTATTAGAAACCTGTCTTTTATTTGCTATTCCCAATGGCCTGGCCTGCTCCCTGTGCACTTGATATAAATGAACAAAAATTTCTATCATAGTGAAAGGTATTTCATCTGCCAATGGATATGTAGAGCTGAGAAAAATCTCAGGATTTCCTCAGAATTTAAGCAGCAAAAATCACATGCTCTAGAGTGGTCATGTGACAAGGACAATATAAGTCTAATTTCACAGTGTAAAAGTTTTGAATCATTTTTATCTGTTCACATTTTTTTCTACATTTTTTGTCTCTTTATATCTTATACCTCCAATGACTTTTTTATAATGTGAAGCATTAAAAAAGTGAGAAATTTATACACCAACCAAAACAAACTGATTATTTACGAATAAATCACATTTTAATCAATTGTTAGTTATAATTACACATATCAAAGTTATATTATTTCTAAAGTATGACTGCATTGCCTCCTTTGGTATAAAAATGTGTGTGTAATATTTCCATATGTTTAATGTAATCATTCTCTTGTCAAATTTCAATAAGTATATTCCATAAAAATTTAATTTTAGTCTCTTCCAATTGTTTCTGGTTAAAAAATCATGATTTTACTAATTCTTGAATAATTTCTATATTAAGCTATTGGGTGAAAATCTTTATTCATGAAGTCTGCTTCAATAAAGCAATGTAATTTGGCATCATTTCCTTTATTCCTTACTGAAATGCTTCATAATTTATGTAAAGAAAAATACAGAATAAAGTGATATTCAATTTAGGAAATTTTATAAAATTAGGAAGAATTCTAAAGCAGATAATAAATATATTATCAAGTGATGACTACATGAGACAAAATGGTTCACATATCAGATATGTAACGAATTTTTATTTTCTGTGCAGTTCATTTTATTTGGAAATGGATCAAATTGAATTCTTAATGAATAAATATGCATCATTTCTAGTTTTGAATGCTTGTATTGTATTTATTTCATTTCCAAAGTAATATTCTTTGCCCTCAATTTTTCAGGAAGTATCAGTCTCTTGCTTTATGACAACTAACTTTTAAGAAATACCAGATTGCCTGCCAGATCCATCATGCCATTCTGCCAGCATCACAGAGCCTACTTCTCAGGGCTAAGTTAGTATGAGGTTGAGGGAAAGGTGATGAATATGAGTTATGGTTCGCAACACAGCTCAGGCTCTGACTCCAATGCTCCTGGCTGAAAGGAGTTCTTCCTGACTTTCAGTGTATGGAAATTCCTATAGAGTTAATTAGAATCCCTGTATAAAGTAAAGGGCTACACGCTGAACCATAAAGAAACCTTGTTATTATATATCTCTTGGAGATGAACAATCTCTCTTGGACAAACATGTCTTATTAGTTTGATATTGACTGTTTCCAATCCTTAGAAGAACCATAGGTTAGTAAAATTAGCAAATTTAGGAGGTTAATTGTGTTTGCATCCACACCCATTCCCTATATTTCTCTCATTTCCAATTGTCCAACGTTTTTACAAATAATTTGCTTTAAAATGTTGTATTGTATCATTGTTAAAATTATTTTAAACCTTTATTATATTATGGAGGAAGCCTGAGAAGAAAAAAAACTTAACACAAACTCTCTGTTGCAAGAAAAGAAAGGTTGGCATTTGGCTGTCTGCTAACTAATTAAATGTCACTGAGTCCAGGGGCTAAATGAACATCAGTGAATGATTTGGTAGATTTTACTGCTGCATATGTAGATTTAATTATAGAGCGATTGAAATTAATAAAGTGGCAAAGCCTCCCAGAAACATATTTTATGGCCCATGATTTCTCTTTGAAAGAACTGGCTCACCAATGCCTTTTACATAATGTAATATTTTGCTAAATTCATTAGACAATTATATAGCAAATTAATAAGCATGCACCTGTGTATTATCCACATGAATGATTCTCTGGGAGATCCAAACTTAACATTTTGTTCCTTTACGTAGTAGGTATCAAGGATTCTTTTCTAACTACATGGTTCATAGAATTCATAATTGCATTATTATATATGTTATAATTTAGGAAACTGTAAACTTTTTCTTCAGGGTATATATAAAGGTAGGTATTTTCTTACAACCATATTCCCTAAATGATAGGAGGGGACATGTGATTTAAGGGCTAGACCCTTCTTAATTATTTTTGCTTTTTTTTTTTTTTTTTGATACCAGGAGTGAAACTCAGGGGCACTCAGTCACTGAGCCACATCCCCAGTTCTAGGTTGTATTTTATTTAGAGATGTAGTTCCTTAGTGCCTCATTTTTACTAAGGCTAGCTTTTAATTCATGATCCACCGGCCTGAGCCTCCTGACTGGGATTTCACTGGGATTACAGGCAAGTACCACCGAGTCCAGCTATTTTTGCTTTTGAAATATTGTGTTAGAAGTGATAATCAATAATCAAAGAGGGTATATCCTGTTTGCCAAAAACACAGATATGTGCTTCTTATATAATGATAAAATCACTCGTTGAACATTCGTTCCAGTAAAACCAAAGTTATGTGTGTAATCAAAATTAATGATCATTCATTGTGATGGTTTGCATGTAAGGTATTTCCCTGAAAGCTCATGTGTGGGACAATGCACATATCCCATACATGAATATTCAGAGGTGAATTGAATAGATTAAGACAGCCATGACCTAAATCAGTGGATTAGCCCATTTGATAGATTAATTCTTTGGAAGGACTATTGTACTGAGGGAGGTAACTGTGGGAGGGTGGGCATAGCTGCAGGTGGGTCACTAGGAACATGCCCTGGAAGGGTGCATTTCTTACCATTCTCCCTGCTTCCTAGCCACCATGAGCTGAGTAGTTTTCCTCTGTAGTGTTTGAACCATAATGTATCACATCAACTCAGAACCAGAATGGTAGAACTGCCCAGCCAAAGACTGTACCTGTGAAACCATGAGCCATAATAAACTTTTCCTCCTTTAGGTGGATCTTGTCAGGTATTTTGGTTCCAGTGATGGAAAAACTAACACACCATTCTCATTTGAATTTGGAATTCATTTCATTCATTCTCTGATGGCTACAAAGCAGGTTTTTACCCTTCCCCCCTTCAGTGGTCAATAATGAATAAACTGATATAAAAAGAATTTATAGGTAGGTATATTTTTCTGAAAATCTTTCCTTCAAAATACACGTAATATCCTTAGAATGAATATATCATTATTGACACTAACATCTGGCAAAAACATGTATCAACCTTCTATTCTTCCAATGAATTATAGTTTGAAATCACTGTGAAAATGTCAATTTTCTATGTTCAAAATTTGGTCATTTTCTCTTTCATAATTTAGAGTCAGCAAACCACACAAGGATAATAATTTCAAAAGCATCTTCCATATAATTTTCACACTTTAATAGGTCTGTGTCTCTTGTGTGAAGATATGACATCAGATATTAATCAAAGAAATATTTGAAAAAGTATGTTTTCATGGGCATTAAGAAATGCTTGAATGCTAATGATTACTGTATTCTAAAAATAGATGTTTATACAGACACAAAGCAATTAATTGTATAATATTTTAATAATACCACCCTGTGTTGCAATAAAAGATCCACTTCAAAATTATCTGTAAATCATCTAAATTTAAAATATATCTTTAGGTTCTTTGGACCTACTGACTTAAATTCTCCAGGTCTTGGGTTGGGTCTGGGCTTTTAAATTTTAAAAATCTCAACTAGGTAAACCAAATGCTGATCCTTGGTTAGAAGTCATTCTACCAAAGTTAGGGAGAAATGAAACAATAATTTTACTCAACAGTTTCAATATTAAAACATCCTCATTACTGTAATAAACTGATGTATTCAAAAGCAAAACAAAACTTATAAATAGCACTAAAAATCCACTAGACATACACATCAGCCAAATTTGTACTATAAGCTAGATTGTTGATGTGCAAATTTTCTAAATCATGAATGAAGGTATTAAATACAGCTCCTATCATAATCAAATGACATAGGAATTATAACTTCTCCCCAAAGAGTTTTGAATGTGTATTTTGTAATAAATTTGAGATTTGAGATTGCATAAATACATGCATTTGGCTGTTTTGAAAGTAAATTAATGAAAAAGGTTTTTTTATTCTAAAAAAGTTCTCAGGAATATGGGAGAATAGAAACCAAAACAAATAATCAAAATTTGAGACTAGATCACTCATTAAAATATATGTGCCCTATATATTACATAAATTAAAATTACATTTACATATTAACATAAAATAAAACATTTTAACTTTACTTTTTTAAAATTTATGGTAAAAGAACAAATTTTATTATATGGAAATTTTATGAAATGGAAATAGATCAGAATTTCCTCAGGCAAACCCCATATAATGATCCAAGAGTATATGCACCAAACTCAGATCTCTCTCGTCTCACTCTCATTAAACATGTTGAATAATTTTTCTGCCCTTAAGGCCTAGGGTCTCACACCTCAGTCCATCTCCATCCTGTGCACTCCTTTGATGCTCTGTGAAAAGTTCCAACTGTGATCAACACACTTTTCTATTCAAAATTCAACAACCACTTTTTGAGGATTTTTTATGTCATGTTTTAGAAATAGTTCTCTCTCTCTTTTTCTCTCTTGACCACTCTCTCTCTCACACTCTTTCTCTCACTTCCATCACACTCTTTGCTTCTTTTCTTTATTTTCAGACTAGTTGTCACTTAAAAGTTGATATTCGTAAACACTTTTCCCTAGGTGTGTTTCTACTTTATCTTTGATTTACCTGGTCCTCTGTTGTAGTATGTCCGTTTTCATGCTTTAAAGGACAACATTTCCATTGAAAACTCCCAATCTGTCTGTTTTTCCTTATCCCAGCCTTGAATTGCAGTCCCATAGATCTAACTATCCACTGAATAACAATATTTCCTCAAATCAAATCATTGTCTATACCACCACCACGCCAGTCCCCTAAATAACCAAATAAACCAAAATTTCGTGTGTCCTATTCCATGTATAGCATCTTCCATCAAGTTGCTTGATTTAGACTCCTAAGTATTGTTCTTGAGTCTTCTCCATCCCCAACTTAATCAATCTGCAAGGGTTAGAGTTTGCACTTCCTAAAAGTATAGAGGAATTTCAACCATTTTTCAATTCTTCCACCTTGACTAGATTGTCATTACTTCTGCCTAAATTACTGCAATAACTCAGCTATCTTCTTATCATCTGTATATCACATTATTATCTTTATGGTTTTAAAAAAAACCCTCTCATATGCAAATATAATTTTATTTTCATTTGCATATAATCTTATTTCCATTTATATTGAGACATTTTTGTAAGGGAAATAGGAGGATGAAATTTTCTCCCAGGAGAAAGACTAAAATACTTGGTCACTCAGAGAAAGCTCCAAAAAGCCACCTCTTTTCAATTTTATCTTTCACCACATTCATCTCTCCTTTTTGCTCTTCCCAGTTTCTACTTAATCATAGTCAGTGTTAAAGACAGATTCAAATCCTTAGGTTCACCTTATTCTTTCTCAACCTCAGATTCCCTTTTATACTCTGGTTTCCATCCTCTTCTTACCTTTAGCAGAAGTTTTTGATGTCAGTTCTTTCAGAAAGTCTCTTTTCAGGCTCTCTTGTTGACCAATAACAATCACGATGCAGGAGTGCCTTTGAAATACTATATAATATTCTCTGTATTTACATTGTCATATTGCTCTGCACTGATTTGAGTCACCACCTTATTTTCCTGTTTTTCCCATTACTTCATATTCTCTAACGAGCAGAATCCATGGCTCTGGTGTTTTTATTTGTGCCCAATTCTTAGGTGTCCTTCTATCTTTTCATAACATTGTTCTGCTTTTATTATCTAGGCATAAGATTCTTACCTCTACTTTTTATCTTTCATTTAATTTTTTTATGATTCTAATTTCACTTCTACTTTCAACCAACGGGAAAATAGTTTTAATTACAAAAATTCACCACTGCAAATACAGTAAGCATTTAAATTTCTCTCCTTTGTTTGTTGTTCCTAAAGCTCTTTCCTAGTTCTGAGAAGTTCCATTAGGTTCCTGCATTCCTGTTTGAAACTAAGAATAGAGCTTTGTAAAACAAAACAAGCAAAATGCACATACAAACAAAATGTCTTACTCTAAATCAGTGCTTTTCAAATTTTGCACTACATGCACATCACCTAGGGATGCCACTGCTATGCAGCTTTCAGTATGTCTGGGTTAGGGCCTGAGAAGGTTTTCCTAACAACCTCCCCTGACACTAACAATGCTGGTCTGTAGACCACACTGAGAGGAGTTAGCCTCTGCAATCATACTGGAATAACTGAGAAGTTTTAAAATAGCTTTTTTCCTGGGCATTCCTGGGGATTGATTTAATTGCTCTGGATGTGATATGGTTATTAGGATTTTTAAAGCTCCCCAGATGACTATAATATGCAGTAAAGTTTGAGAAACACTTTTATAAGACATAGCTACCCATTCTTTTAGTCATTAACAATGGAATATGTGAGCTACAGTTGTGAACTAATGCCCATTTAGGCCCTGTTTCTCAAAAAGCAAAAGTAAAGGTATCCACATCACCTACATCACCTGGAAGGACATGCATTTTTAACAAGACTTTCAGGTAGTTTGTGTGCATACTCAGTTTGAAAAGGACTGGACTGAGGCTTTTTTTTTTTTCTCACATAGGCATTTAAAAACTTCAATGATTACGAAGATACAGCGTAATAACTTCAGTAGCTCAATTAGGAATTCTTTTACAAATCTAATCTGATCTAGAGTATGACCAATCTCTCTATGCAAATTATGTTTTTCCTTTTACAATGTGTCCTAATTCTTATTAAAGTAAATGGCTCAGAGGCAGCACGGTGGAGCATAAAGAGGAAAACGTTCAAGTCAATCAGATTTGGGTTCAAATTATTTCTCCTCTGTTTTTCTGGGGATGTCACCCAACTTCTGCAGATTTCTTTCATTTTTAAATTGAATACATATTTTGAGGATATCATTGTTGTAAATTTAAATGAGAATTCTTATAAAAATTTTTACACAAATGCCTTCTTCATCTCCAAAGTTACCATTGCCAAATATAGTAAGCATTTATATTCACTGTTTTGGTTATATTTCTTAAAACTCGTTCTTAGGCAGTTCTGAAAAGCTACACTGGATTCCTGCACTTCTACTTATAACTCAGAATAGAACCATAGATCTCATTATTTGTTTAACCGACAATTATTACTGAGCAAATAATATCACAATTAGAGTTAAGAAATAAGTTAAGCAGAAAAATCTGGAGAGACGTGCTCCATGTAGAGAACATAGCTACTTCAAAGACTCTAGAGCACAAAGAGCTTGGTGTGTCCAAGGGAGTAGGAGCAGACTCCCAAAGGTGAAGCAAATGAGAGGAGAACATTGTGGGGAGTGAAGATTGGAAGGTTAAGAAAAGACCAGATCATTTACAATCTCAGAGACAATGGTAAGAAGTTTGCATTTAATTCTAATTGCAAAGGGAAGACATGGGAATTTCCAATTAAGACACAATCTAGTTTATATTATTAAGATATTGTTTTGAGTAGTATTGGGGAAATTGATGCTCATGAAGAAAGAATATAATGAAGAAACTAGGTCACTCATAAAGTTATTACAACAATACAACTGAGGTTTATAACTTACACAAAAATAATCATAACTTTCAGTGTTTATTGCTCAATATTGTGTTCCCTGAATGTACCCCTTCAATGTACCCCCTCAATGTTTCAGATGCCTCACTGTGAATAGATCAATAGGAAATTGTAATTATACTCTATATCTAGGTACTACTTATATCACTTAAATTTCCATCCATGAACTACTAATGAGAAACTAGTATTGTCTTAAAGACATTCATATGCTAACGGTCAGGTAATTTATTTCTTTGTTTATTTTTAACAAATGACAGCAGAATGCATCACAATTCATATTACATATATAGAGCATATTTTTTCATATCTCTGGTTGTATATAAAGTATATTCACACCAATTTATGTATTCATACATGTACTTTGGATAATGATGTATGAGCTCCAAGGATTTTCAACTGTATAGTTCAGTCTTTTTGACTCAGTAAGCACTCAGTTAATGGAAAGGCCCCTGAATTATTAATTTTCTTCACAAATAACTTGGGTAATTGTATAAACAATGTATATTCAGTTTAACTTAATTTTTGGATACATATATTTCTGTTGCTTTCTCTGTTCATAGTGTCTCAAACAAATTTTAGTTTTAAAAATGTTGTGGGTACTCCACACTCATTCGAACCCCAATTATTAATTTGCTGTTATATCTAGGTACCAAACTAAACATGAATGAAAATTCAGTGGCTATGATAACATGGTCATTCTCTTCATAGGGTTTCTGGTGTACTATGAGAATACAACCCTAGATCTAGACAATCCCAACAGAGTGTCAAATTGTGGGGGGAGAGGTGAGGGCAAATGGTACTTTGAGAGCATACAGGGAAATAGAAGTTTAGGAAAATCTTCCCCAACAAAAAAGGATCCTAACTGTGTACAGAATGATAATTAGTGTGGAAAGAAAAGTGAAAGGAAAACAATACCCAAAATTGAAGGAAACTGTGGCACTATCAATATTTTCTAAATATACATATAAAAGCTGTCAACTAGCCAAGTGGTTGATACCTAATCTAATCCTACTCATGTTGAAGCAGGTGGAGAGACAAAATTAATTTATTCATATGTCAATTAACTCAGCAAATATGATTGAGGACCTACAAAATACTATGTTCTAGTAATTGGAAACACAGATTTGAGCAGGAGGAAAAAAAAATCCCTAGAGCTTACTTTCTAGAATGAGGCATGGGAGGTAGAAGGAAGACAATGGACAAATTGCCTTTATTCCCCCTTGCTCATTGTTTAAAGTCAGAAATATAAAAATATAACAGATGTTCTTTGTTCAATCAAAAAAAATCCCACCTGTGGGACACCCTACAGTTTTCTGAACCGTTCTGTCAGAAAGTAAGTGATTCATAAAATCACCTGGCAAAGTTAAGCATATGAAACATATGACAAGGCTGTCAGGGCTCTCCAGCTCACCAAGTGACGCATGCCACAAGGAATAAATAAGCTTTAATTATTTCTCCCTAGAGTCTTTCTGCAATCCTAAGGACCTTCTTTTTTTCCCCCCTTCATTTGACTTGAATTAGTTATTCCTTTTGCGACCTAACTCCACAGTGTCATACCTCCACCTTCCATACTCTCACGGAAAACCAGCCTCTTGGCCATCTACTTGGTTAAAGATTGTTCCTGAATCCCTTTGAGGATTTCCAATTTGTCTCTCTGAAGATACCAGCGTGTACTGTCCTGCTCAGCCTGGGGACTCCTCAAAAGTGTCACACAGTGAATTTTATTTTATTTTTGCAGAAGAATCTGTAGAATCATGATTAAGTTTAACACCAAATAAAATCATGGGGTGGTTTCTCCTTTCAATTTAGCAGTGGACTATTTCAGCTTCCCAGCATCTATTGTAAATGATTTTCCCATCTAGTAGAGAAACTCTTTACTGAGATTGAAAGACAATGTAAGATAAGAAACTCTCCATAAAGGCTTTAAAAATTAACTGCTTGTTTAAAATCCTGAACGGAAATGTCAAAATAAAATCTGAATTTTCTCATGCACAGGGTGAACTTTATAGAAATCAATATTGCACATAAAATCTTTAATATTCCCACCACCTAAGTGTGCAGATCCAATTATCCTCCAACATTTTGTGCTCAACCATGCTGAGCTTATTCACCGATCCTCCAGTTAGAAAATAATAAAAGGTCTGCAGGTGCACTGACACTCCTAGAAGAAAGGTATAGGTGTGAGAAGTGTAATCATTCCCAAATTATAAACAACAATCAGTTCTTACTAACAGGATGTGTGTTTACAAGAAGTTTGGTCAGTTTATATTATGATGTTTTGAGTTAAAAGTGAAATATCCAAAGGAAATGTGACTTGATATTTTGTAATAGTTTTGTAATAAAACAAGGCTATTGCTTTGTCTGTGTAAAGCCATTTTGGATTTTCTTTCATGTAACTCATTCCCTTGGAATTCCCTACAGAATGCATTCTGAGGGATCAGTTCTCTGCCCCTGAGTTCCTCATAGTCTACAGGATGAGAAAAGCTCTCCATATAGATAAAACTAGTGAAATGTGGTACATGTTATAAAATTTTATACTGAATGCTAGTTACCCAGGATGATTCTTCCATTGAATAGGAAACCACAAAAATATGGAGGCTTACTAGGGCATACAAGCTGCTACTCTCTCAAAGTCACTGAGGGTTTAGGGGAAAAGGTACATGTACATAGATTTGTTTGTTAACAGCATGTATTAGTATATTAAGCTTATTGATTTGAGGCAAGAAAACGTAAGGTTTTACAAAAGGATAAGAGCTGTTGACCATTTCTTGGGTTTTAAGTAATCTTTATCTTTGACACAAGTATGAGGTGAGCAACTGAATTAAAGTCAAAAACTGCTAAGATAGTCAATTAGTAGTGAATCCAAAGCTAGGGTCCTATACAGAAAAATACCTGGGAAATGTTTAAAGATTGACAATGGAGACAAAGAGATGAAATAAAGCTCATTTTTTTTTCTTTCTTTTTTAAACATGATGTTCCTGGAGCTAATTCTACAAGTGCTCTCCTGCTAGGAGCCACAAGCAAATATACGATGTATGGCACCTTTGGTTGTAAAGTGACACCAGCTAGCCACTGAGATATGATTATGTTAAGATTTACATTCATATGGAAATTGGACTCCCGCTGTTCACCTTGGCCTGCTACCGGACTCATGTTACGGGACTCATGGAGAGTTCCCATTGGTTGGGGAAGGATAGTAGGAGGGAATTCCGGGGGAGGTCCGGGGGACCCCCGTTCTGGGAGGCGCGGTTCCGGTAGACGCCTGCGTGGGAGGACCGGGTTTGGCTTGCCGGCGCCTAGAGAGTATCGGCGGCTTTTTCAAAATAAAGTTTTGTTCCTGCTTGAGTGGCTCGTGATTCTGTGCCCAGCCAAAACTGCGGCACTCTCCAGATGCCAACTTGTCCTTTTTTGTGGTCTAGGTTTTGTTCTAAGTCTGTAAAGGGGAGTGTACGTTTGGGGGAACTAAAACTAAAATCAAGTTAATATGTGAAAACTGCAAATGATATTAATATATTAAATTGTCACAAAATGCAAAAGAAAATATTCCTGTTGTAATATAATATTACTCCATGTTTATTATAATTTTAAAATATATAAAACAAACGATTTAAAGCAAAATCCTTTAAGACATGAAAAAGAAAAAGTCAGAAAAACGTAATTTTGCAGCAAGGTGTTCAAGAAACCTTTGTAGAGTGTCTACTAAGGGTCTACCACCCTACAATGAATGGGAGACAAAGATTGTCCCCTGGCCCACTGTACAGAATTTGTGAATAATTTTCCTACAATGCATTGCTGAAACAATGTAGCAACAATCAGATCCGGAATATTCCTGGAGAGTCACTTTTTTTTCCCACAGAGGTGTGGGGTGTGGGGGTGTGTTACTGGAGATTGAACTCAGGAGCACTTGACCACTGAGCCACATCCCCAGCCCTATTTTATATTTAATTTAGAGACAGGGTCTCACTGAGTTGCTTAGCCCCTCACTATTTCTTTTTTCTTTTCTTTTCTTTTTGTAAGAGAGAGAGAAAGAGAGAGAGAGAGAATTTTTTTTTAATATTTATTTTTTAGTTTTCGGTGGATACAACATCTTTATTTTTATGTGGTGCTGAGGATCTAACCCAGCGACCTGCACATGCCAGGGGAGCGCGCTACTGCTTGAGCCACATCCTCAGCCCCCTCACTATTTCTGAGGCTGGCTTTGAACTCACGATCCTCAGCCAGCCAAGCTTCTGGGATTACAGATGTGTGCCACTAAATTTTATGTTTTCAGATTATTTGCTGAGATATAAATTATTTTCATGTATTCAGAAAAAAATTGATTCTGTTCAGAATGACAACTCTAATATCTATTTATGCTGACAATCTCATGTAAACTTAATGACTTCTTTTTTTAATTAGTTTTCATATTTTATGAGAAAGCATTTCTAAAGTTTATCAATTTCTTATTGTTGACTTTTGTACCAAAATAATAAATTGCTCCCCATTCTAAAATCAAATGCACTGTAGCAATGCTTTCAGACCCAGAATTCTCCCTTCTTTAACACACTCTTTTATGAGAAACACTTATGTTGAACTACATATCTAGGTGAATTTGTAAACTTTAATAATATGAATGAACATGCCTATTAATAAATGGCACTGCATTTAGGAATCCTTTTCATAAATAGCAGTCCATATCATTTTTTCAAAAATTTTCTTTATTTTAAATCTTTACTGAAAAATGTAGTTCTGTATTTTTTATGGAAAACATGTATTTTGTTTTGTAGAAGGTCTGAAATTATATTCAGCCTACCAATATTTTGTCCATCATAGCACAACTGACTGTATTAATATCTAAAATATTATTAAAATAATTACCAAAAAGATATAAAAATAGCATGTCATTGATCGATTATAAAAATGGTTATAAATTATTCTCCTTCTAAATGTACATCCTTCCAAAGTGAAACTGCAGATTCTCACTCAAGAGGTTGAATCTGTTTCCCCAAATTTTCAATATAGGTGGGTCATATGGCTTACTTTGGCAAAAAAAAAAAAAAAAAAAAAACACAAAAAACAAAACAAACAAACAAAAACATCAGCAAGCTCGAAATAAGCAGAGGCTAGAAGAGTTTGTGCTTATGGATTTACTCTCTTAATGCTCTGTGGACCTCCCCACCCCCACCCCAGACCACCAAGTGAAGAACCAGGGCCAGAGGATGAGATTCTTGGTTGCAGAGACAACCCATTCCAGCCTAGAAGTGTCCCCCAAACATTTAATAGTTCCAGTGCCACGTGAACTATTTCATTATGGTACTGGTAAAACCCTTAATAGGATATTTTTATGGAGTTGCATTTTTACTGGTCCTTCACTGTCCATATATTTTACTGTACTCTATATAATTCTGTGTCTCTGATTTGAAATTCTTTCCACAGCTCAGATTTTCTTCCCTAGGTAATGAAAAAATAGCCCATTAATAAGCCTATTAACAAGAGGTTGCCTAAGCTTGTTGCAGAATTTGATAGCTATTTCTCTGATGCCCTTAATATCTTATTCTCTAATTATATTGCAACATTAGCATTTCTTACAGCAGTTTCCTTTAAATACAAATGTGTTTGATAAAATGCTTTTTATGTTCTGTGCATTCATGATAAGAAAAGTATTTGGGCATTTTTGGGTTTCTGGTTGAGTTCTCAAGGGGACAAAGTGACTTTAATCAGGCAACATTTTCAGGGCCAAGTAGAGCTAAGGATTGTTTTCAATACTAAAAAAGATTTTGTGTTCATTAGTTTTTCATGCTATGAGCAAACATCTTACCAAAAATTAACTTTCTTTTTCTGAGCTACAACCTAATTTTACTCATGCTATCCATCTATGCATATATTTTTCTAACAAAATCATATGCAAAGTACTTATATAGGACATGGAATCTATGTGAGCTATTGCACATTCAAAGGTTAGGACAAAACAGAGCCAGTTACATGGAATGAATGTTTGTGTGTCCCCAGAAGTCACTTATTGAAGCCCTAATTTCTGATGTAATGTTATTTGGATGTGAGGGCTTTAGAAGATAATCACGAGGGTAGTGACCTTCTGAATGAGATTAGTGCCCTAATAATGAGAGGACAGAGTGCTATTCACTCTACTCCTACCACAGGAGAACTCAGCAAGAAGATGCCTTTCTATAAAACAGGAAGAGAGCCCGCACCAAGACCCTGACCCTGCTAGCACCTTGATCTCAGACATCTCAGGCTCTTGAACTGTGAGGAATAAATGTTCTTTAAGTCACCAGCTTATTGTATTTTATCATGACAGTCCATGTCATGATGCCTGTCCTCAATGTCAACTTACACTCTCCACTTTCAACATAAAATATGACATGAAAAGAAATAAATAATGAATAAAGAGTTCTTCATTAAAAATTCACATAATGACTACATTTTAAAATTCTGTGACTTTTGAAATAATGAATAAGAAAAAAAATCATAATATTCTCGACATGTGTGTGTGTGTGTGTGTGTTTGAGCTGAATTGCTTTAAATGCCTGTATTTCTTTAATCCAGAATATAAGTTGTGTACAAAGACTATTCCACTTCCACCCTATTTTAGTCAGAAGCTAGTCAAGTGTCCTTGTAGTTTGTTAGAATAAAAGGTGACCCTGCCAGCCTGCACTCAGAGTGCTTTTGTCTGAAGTACAGCTTACATCCATTATACTAACCAGTCAGTCACAGAGAAGGATCTTGTTGCCACATTGTCATTGGTTGTTTCTGCACTGACCTGGAATGTTCCAGCTGGGAAAATATTTTTTAATCACAGCATTAGCTCCTATATCATGTACTGAGATAGAATAATGCTACTTAAAAGTAATAATAAAAATTAAAAGAAGAATCATGTGTTGATTACAAGCTCTAGGGAGTTCTTGTTTCTCTCTCTCTCTCTCTCTTTTTTTTTTTTTTTGGACAGAACAAATACAAATATGTAATTCTACAGTTCTTACAACAATTGTCACTGATTGCCGAATGTTTGAGTATTCTTCAAAGAGATTTGCTCACATTCAAAACCAGCAATACAAAGGCCTTATGGCAGGGTGGTTTGGAGTCAGAGGTAGGAACAAAGCATACCTGTGCTTCTTACAGATGTGTCTTTAAGCCTTTGTTTCTTTATATTTCAAATGCACATAATAATATTTATGTTAAATGCTCAGGAAAACATTAAGTGTAGTTATCATGTAAAAATAATTGTACATAGGCGATGGAAAAGGTTCAGCAAATGACATGTATGTTCACCTTTGTGGGACAAATACTTGAGTATAGTTAAGTCGATTATTGTTACAATTATAACAAAATTAATTAGTCTATTATGATATAATAGGAGTATGTATACATATAATTGACCTTAAGGTCAAGCTATTTTATTCTTTATTTTATGTGCCTCTTTCCTCTTTAACATGCTGCTGATTGTAAATATATTCTTGTTCTTACAATTGCAATTTCTTCGTCATTGAATTTGTATAAGGGAATAATTCTTATCCATGCTGGCCACAGAATACAAAATGTATTTTGGAACTTTACAATAAAGCATAAATAGAAATAATAGTAGAGCAGGTTATTGATGTATTTTTCCTTATTTCTGAAAAATATGGAACATTTTGTTGGATTCATCTCTTTTAGGGTTTTTATTGACTAGTTTTATGGAAAATATTTCACCTTTATTATTTTCATCAACCCAGTCATCCATCCAATATGCATGAAAAAAATGGCATGCTATGCACACCTTAGCTGTGATTAGCATATTCTCTTTAATGCTTAAAACTATTGAGATTTTGGGAATAAGATATTATAAAAATCTATATTGATTTTTGGAATGAAGAAATGGCAGGCAATATAGGATGTCACGGTGAAAGATATAATTGACTTGTGACACATGCACTGTAGTCCTCAAGTTCTGGCCACTTTCTTGTTGTAGTGCTTACACTAAAATTTTATAATCCATCTTCTAAAGTTTTCCCAACATCGTCTTCTAAAAGGAGCGTATTTTACCAGAAAATATGTTTTAAAAGCAGATTTCGTTTGATGAATAATTTTTTATAACCTTTATGATTATGTTCACTCAATTTCCAACTCATTTTTCTTTTCTTCATGTCACTTTTCACTTCCAGGCTCAAGTTGCTAATAAGCAATGTCTTGAGATTAGAAATATACCCCAGAGTCTTTTCCACCTCTAACTATTTTGGGATTTTTAAACCCAACATTTTCATTTTATCTGTACTTTTGGCAACATGGAAAACCTCAAAGCACATTATCTTTTAAAATTTAAAAAGAATTTTAAAGATAGCCTAAAGTGGCAGTGATAGTTTATATTTCCCTAAGGCTTGGTTGATGATCATACTGAATCCTGGTTTGAACTGTTATTTTTAATATAGTTACTATTTCAACAGTATTTTCTTTTGAGAAAGAGTTCTTTCAGTCCCTCAGATTCTTTTAAATAAGAAAACTGGGATTAAATTGTTATTTAATTTCTGAATTTTGTATTCAGTATTATTTTCATTATAAAATGTATTTCAGACCATAAATCCTACAGTCTCGGATATTGGGATATTGAATGTGTACTTTCTTTTATTCTACAAATTGGATTTTCTGGGTTTTTTTTTTTTAATTTCACTTTCAGATGTGTTTCTGGATTTGGGTTTAATTAATGAGAAGGTGAGCTGGAGACAGTATGCTCAGAGAATGTTAGAATGTTAGAGCCTTCAGTCCGTCCTTTTCATTTATTTTTGGAATTACTTGTGTCTATTTAAATAGGATTTGGGGTTCCTCCCTGGAGTCTTGAAATGCTAATGAGGGAATTCCATACTTTTGTATTATTTATATACACTAACAGTTTTCTAAACAACAATGTATATTAATGATCCAAGAGAAAATTTTGAATTATTTTAGAGCAAAAACTATATACTTTGTCTATATCTAAACATTTCTAAGCAAAAGTATAAATATGTAACAAGTAATAAACTGGAAAGTAGAATTATCAGAAAGTTAAAAGTGAAAATAAAGTATAAATTGACAGCAAGAAGTGTCCCAGTTTATACTATTACTAAGATGGATCAGTGTTAGAAGTATTGTCTCCTGTGAGTGGGATGTTTTACATAGTCACAGATGCAGCATTTTATTTATTTATAGTCACTCCATGACTAAGAGCACATCAAAGACAAACCAAGAGTGATAAACACGATTGAATGTCAAGTAAGACTAAAACTTGAGAAATATGTAGAACAAGTGTGTAGCCTGTTTTAGGAAAAAAATATGACTATTAGTTCATGAAAATACACAATGATAAGTACTTGGGCAAAAAATGAGGACAGAAATAACGATCAAGTGACACAGCTACAAAGAGAAATAATAAGAAATAAAAAAAGGATGCATTTAAAATGGTAAATTTCAAATATATAACAAATATATGAATGTATAACAAATATATGAAAATATATGAATATAACAAAAATATGAATATATAACAAATACATGGTTAGAAAAACTGTCCTCATAATTTTCTTTTACTTTATTACCTGTGTTTTTGATTGATGAAAAAATACATAACCATTCACCAACTATAGAATCTGAACTATTGATGATTTTATACTATTCAAATGTACTCGTACTTCCAAATTTAAAGATAATTTTATAAGCGCGTGCACACACACATACACACAACTTATTTCAGATAAAACTATAGAAGCAAAAATTTTAGGATGTCTTTCATTAAAACAAATATAACAAGCAATTAGTTGTCTGACAGAGAAATATGCACCTAGTGAAATGTTGTATGGGGTATTCAGATTCTGAGTTTATGAAGTTTCCAAAGAAAAGGGAAACTTGTGATATATTTTTTTAAAAATGTTTAAAAATTAGATCTGAATTATATCATAGAAACCAGAAGTTTATTATCTTTAAAGCAGATGGAAGAGATTATTTTTGAACATTTGTAATCTTTACATGTATAATGATATTATTAGTATGGATCTGCATGCATGTTTAAATTATGTTTTTTAAACATATTGAGTTTTATTCTGAAGCTTTCATTTGAAATAACGTATGTTACCAAATGGCAAAGTTCTACATTTCTTTCTCATCTTTTCTGTTTTCCTGAATGATTTGCATTTATTTATAAGATGGTACAACTACTGTTACATGTATGCATTATCAAAGGATTTGGGTACCAAATCCAAGTTTATATTCCTAAAACAAACCAGTCATATTTTCCATATACTTAATCCAACTGGTCACCAGGAAAAATGTTTAATGTGCTTTCTTTATGTAGCTCTGTAATCTGTGTTGGAATCGTAATTTGGGGATATTTTCTTCTTTACGCCAGGAAAACCTGGGCTGACGTTTCAAAGAACACAAGTATGGGAATAGTTTCATTCTTCAAGTACAAGAGGAACAGTAAGTGAAATAAGCCTCAGTCCAAACAGCATGCTAGATTTATAAGTTTGTGAAACACAAACAAACTTCTTCTGCAGTTAAATCTTGATATTTTTTCTGAAATTTATTCTGTAACCTATACCATAATACACAGAGAACTGAGTTGGGTATTAATTCTCTGTAATTAAATACAAATTTTATGGATTATTCAATATGTATGTTGCTTTTAATTCTCATATGTGAGAGAGTTACAATTTTATTATATACAATTCACTTTTTGTGGTTTTTTTTTTTTTTTTAACTAAGGAGTGAACCCAGGTGTACTTTACCACTGAATCACATTCCCAGCTCTTTTTATTTATTTATTTTTTTTAATTTTTTTTTAATATTTATTTTTTTTAAATTATTTTATTGTTGGTTGTTCAAAACATTACATAGTTCTTAATATACCATATTTCACAGATTGATTCAAGTGGGTTATGAACTCCCATTTTTATACAGATTATACAGATTGCTGTGTCACATCAGTTACATTTCCATTGATTTACAAATTGCCTTTCTAGTGACTGATGTATTCTGCTGTCTATCCCATTCTCCACTGTCCCCCCTCCCCTCCCCTCCCCTCCCCTCCCCTCCCCTCCCCTTCTCTCTCTCCATCCCCTCTACTATAAATCGTTTCTTCCACTTATATAATTTTTCTCCTACTCCTCCTTTCCTCTTATATGTAATTGTGTATAACCCTGAGGCTCACCTTCCAATTCCATGCAATTTCCCTTAACTCTCCCTTTCCCTCCCGCCTATCATCCCTGTTTAATGTTAATCTTTGATATAAGGGGAGTAACCAAGGACAGGGTAGAGACGAAGAGCTCTTTTTATTTTTTATTTTGAAAGTGTCTCACTACATTGCTGAGGGCCTAAGTTGCTGTGGCTGGCCTTGAACTTGCGATCATCCTGCCTCAGCCTCTATAGTCTCTGGTCTTAGAGGTGGCACCATCAAGCTGGGTTTACAATTCACTATTAAAATATAATTCTACAGCCAGTAATCTAAATATATATATATATATATATATATATATATATATATATATATATATATACATACATATTATCTACTAGAAATATAAAAACTCAGTTTGTCAATATATCTCCATCGAAGTTAAGAAATGATATAAGTAAAATTCAAGGGATAGAATCATTTATCTGTGTTTTGTGTAAATTATGAATTATATGCAGAAGAGCAAAAAACTGCATGTTTTAATGTTAAATAAGATAGCAAAACTGAAAATATTCAAAAGCCTAAATCAAGGGTCATTAAAGTAGGTGTATGTGTGATATATATATATATATATAAACCTGAATTCTGCATTTGGACCATTACACAGCATTTAGCATATAAATTAAAAGCAAATTGAATTGCTCTTTGCCTCAGAGAGATACTTTTATATTTCAGTAGAGTCACATTTTAATTATCCACTAATCTTTCTACAATTAGATGAAGAAAATTTTACAAAGCATTGAAAATCTAATTATTCAGAAATCAAAGTAAAGGTAGAAACCTTATTCATAGGATCAGTAATGAATGTTCACAGGGTATTAGATACCATCATATTTTTCTATTTCTATTTTTCCAGAAGAAAGGTGCACCATCTTACTGTTAAAACACAGTGGCTGTAATACCATGGGCCATAGCACTTGAATGCAGTCAATAATACAGGAATCCAGCCATCAATTCAACAAAGATAAGAATTTAATTATCGCCCCTGTGACAGACACAATCCTATGTGCAGAGGTCACAAATAGAAACAGTGTATGCTTCTTATTCAGGAGTGTTCTTAGCTTAAAAGAGAAGCAATGAATTGCTATTTGATGGGTAGCAGAAAGAGGGTGTGGAGGAAACAAGGGGAGAAAGCTTCTTATCCTGTGGGAGGAACTTCAGGAATACCTGATGTGTGTATCTCACATTGGAAATAGGGGCTTTCCAGGTAAGGAAGAGAAAGGAATTCCCAACTGAGAGGCTGATGCTCCAGAGTTCATTTTAGAGGTGTGAAGCAATGGGGTATAGGATGGGTTAAGAAAGATTGGTACAAATTATGAAACCAGAAAGAAATGCCATTCCACTCACAGAAGCATTTTACTTGGAGAAAACAAACGAACCAATAACAACAACAAAAAACAAAACCCCAAAAACAAAAATAAACAAACAAAAAACATAGAATGACAGAATTGTGAGAAGTCTGCATGTATCCCTTCTGGTACTCATTCATTCAACACGTACCTTTTGAATCCCACCTATGTGTGGAGAATGCTGCTAATAATGGGAAAAACACAGGAAGACAGTCACCCATTTTTCCCTCTGGGTGCTCACAAACCTAATAAGAAACATAGCCATTGGTAGGTATGAAGCCTTTCACTTTTAAGAAGGGTGCATTGCAGTGTCATGAGAACATACACAAAGAACTTGAAGAGTGTGGGGTATTTGTGACAAATGTTGGGAAGTTAGGTAAGGAAGAAAAATGTGTTCAAGAAGTAAAAAGGCTTATACATTTCATTAAGTTGTTTGAACTGCATCCTGACTGATATGTTAGGGAGGTAACATAGGCAGCAATGAGTAAGAAAAAAAAAATCAGGGAGAGGCATTGGGAGTGTAGCCCAGGATAGAGTATCGCCCAACCTGTGTCAGGCCCTGGGTTCCTACCCAACACCCACATCACCACAAATCAAAGGAGGATTGAATAAGAGCGATAGTAAATTTTGAAACCAGAACAAAATGTTCAAAGAAACAGGTTATTTGATTAATTGTAAGTTGAACTAAATTCATTTTGGTTCTAAATTTTGTTAAATAGATATAGTCTAAAGAGGAAAAAAAAGATTTAATATCTAGAAAGCAACTCTATGAGAAATAAGTGAATGCCCATGAGTACACTTGGGTGAGAATAAGGACAAACAATGAAATGCAGTAAATTCTGGGAAGCATCTTTAACAATTAGTAGACAAAGCTCAGGAGTGATTGCCACTGAAGAAATGAATACACTGCCTCAATTTTTTTTTTTTTTTTTACAGTAGAGCAGTTGTTCTCCTCTCTGCTGATCATTAGAATAACTTAAATACATTTAAAAGGTTTTAACACTTAGTTCACATGCCCAGAGATTCTGATTTAATGGTTTTGGGGTATAGGCTGGATACTTGAATGGAAACACACACACACACACAACAAACAAACAAACAAACAAAACCCTCCCCAGGTGATTTCAGGGTGCCTTCAATGTACAGCTAGGTTGAGAATTTTTTTTGCCATGAAGTGATATATTTGAACTCTGTGATATATTTGAAGCTCTGCCACGAAAGCTTGTATACATCAGAGTCCCAGATACCTCACTTGTGAATCAGTGGTGTTATTGTCCATTCACTGATTAGTAGATATACATGAAAAAGGTGCTTCTCACAATGCTGAGCAAGCAGTAAGAATTTTATAGACATCATCTGCAAATATTATCAATGATTTTTTATAAATAGCATCTTATTCTCTATTATATAAAGATAAGTCATGGTAGTGAAGAAAATCAGGGAGGGAAAATATATACAGAGGACAAAGAGAAAATCTCTACAGTTAGAACCTGGGCAATATGCAACCCTTAAGAAACTTGTAGAGAAAAAGGAGATAGCAAACAACAAAGTTGAAAGGTCAAAATGGAGATCTAGAAAAGAAGGTTTCTTGAAATTTATTAGATAAATATCAGATGTTGCAAAAATTTGAAATAGGATAAAGTGTGAAGCGTGACCTTTAGCTTGGAAATTTTAAAATCTATGGAATCATTTAAGATGGAATCAGATTAGGGCTGTCCAAATTTACCATTGGTTGAGGAGTAAAGCTAAGGAAAGGACACTGCTTCAAGAATCTTAAATTTTAAGGAAGGGAGTAAGGTAAGGATAGAAGGGAATAACTTGAGGAGAAAGAAGGATTATGAGTAAATTGAAAAACATTCTTTTTCTAGAGGGAAAATAAGGTAAAAATAATTGCAAAACTAAGTAGCCTATTACTAAAGGATTTGAAACAATAGGAAGGAAGAAAATTTATTAACATGGAATTGATAAGAACAATTGCCTCTGAGGAGAGAAATAGTGATTCTTCTGATAGGGCAATGTATGAGGTGGTGTTATCCTTAATTATAGAACTGGAGAGGGCATCAGAGACAGAACCCCCTGGTGCTGTGGGGCTGGTCTATGCTGTAACCCAAATTTACCAAGGGTGACAATCACGTACATTCACTTCAATGTCATATCTATTGACATGAACTATGACATCCTTGCTCTCTCAGCAAGATTGTTTTGGAAGACAAGAATGTCAAAATAAATCAAGAAAAAATTACAGGAACCAATGGAAAGAAAACTCTAGGAACGTTATGGTTTGAATATGAGATTCCTCCCAAAACTCCTATGTTAATGCAGGAATGTTTGGATATAAAGTGAGTGGATCCTGAGAACTGTCATCTAATTAGTTTATCCTAGTTTGAATAGACCTACTGGGCAGTAACAAAGAAGGTGGGGTGTGGTTGGAGGAGGTGAGTCACTTGGGTGGGTGGGGCTGCCCTGAAAAGTCATTCTTCCCTGAATCCTCTTACACCTTCCTTCTCTGCTTCTTGTTTGCCATGAGGGAAGCAGCTTCCCTTCACCACTCCCTTCCCCAAATTAGGTCCAGAATATTGAAGGGGTTGGCCATCTATGGACTGAGACCTCTGAAACCATGAGCCCCAAATAGACTTCCCTCCCTCTTGGTTGTGCTTTTCAGGTATTTTTGGTCACATCTGTAAAAGGCTGACTAACACAATGAAGGAACATTCCAGGATTATATAACTTCATGTTTTCTTTGAGTTTCCTCTGTTGAATTCTCTCTCTTCCAAAGAAGGGTGGAGAGGCTCAATGGAAAAATAGTAGATGAAATGAGCAGCCTGAACTGTGATAAAGTAGGTGAAGCTTTGAAACTTTTCCTAGCTGCTCTATCCCTAGAAACTAAGGAATAACAAGAAGCATTTCACCTAAAACCATAGCTCTAGACAAAGCATAAGTAAGTCCTGATTTCTTAACACCTTGTATCACTTTAAAATAGTTTCTCGTGGTCACAAATTATCCCCCAGTACTCAGGATGAAAATGACTGGTTAATTTTTCTAGTTGGAATATTGCCATAATAAATAGAGAAAATCAGGATAGTGTTTCTATTGTTTTGTTCATATGAGCCTAGGTAGAGTTCCACAGAAAAACACTTGGAACCAAGAGTATAAGCAAAAATATGACAGGGTGAAACCAGTACATAACCCTATTAAAAACAAACAAATCAATTCAAAATACAGAGCTCACACCTTCTGCTTGGTATATGGAAGATATGTTTTTGTATAGTATACAAAGGACAGTCAATCTGAGGGAGTTCTTAAAGTTCATTATGTCATTATCTGTGAAGAAGTTACTTTAAAAATGCAATGATAATAGAACAGAACAGTGAATTAGAGCAATGTCATACTCAGAACATGAATCAATACACTAAGGGTTAAGAGGTACCAGGAAGGATGTGGCTATTGCTTCTTTATTTCCAGCACCAAATGCAATCAGTGTTGTCACTATCACTACAAGACCCATGCTTGTAAGACCCTGCCCCCACAAGAAGTCAGCAAAGGAGCAGATGCTCTGTAATCTGCAGTTCACAATATCTGCATATATTTGTGTCACTGAAGTAATCCCATTTGATCATATTAGTCTTTGATCTGTCAGGTTGCATGTGCAGGTGGCTAAGACATTGCCTTATTGGCCACTTTGTATCAGACCCAACAGGAAGTCCTCCTGGGGTTTCACAGCTACTTCACTGTATCCAGTTATACAATCCTTTCATCCCAAAGCTCCCATCCTATCTCATCAACTCTCTTATGCAGAAACACAATACTTACCATTAAGGTGGGTTTTTTTTTTCCTCTATTAAATTTACTCATTTAGTATTGCATATACCAAAGAACAGATTGCATTTCATTGTTCATTATTTTAAATTTATAGGCAGAAAGACTATTCTATGGTGCTGTATTTAAAATTAACATTTTAAACGGCATTGAGAGATGACATTAGAAATGTAAATATTTTTCTAAAGGAAGAGGGTCTTTATTGAGAAATAGGTCCTTGAAAACTATTTGTCAAAGCCATTGTTTATTATGGTAAACTATATATGAAATGAAATTTACCACTTTTAATATGCAATTCCAGTGATAGCAATCCACATATCATGTTGTGCAATCATCACCACTTTCCATTTTCAGAACTTGTTCATGATTTCAAACTGAAAGTCTGCACCCAGTAAACAAAAACTCTCTACCCCCCCCCAATCACTGCCAATCACCATTTTACTTTTTGTCTATGAATTTGACTATTCTAAAAACCTTATAAAAGTGGGATCACACTATATTTGTCTTGTTTTGGCAGGCATATTTCACTTAGCATAATATTTTCAATATTCATCCATATTACAACATATATCAAAATCCCATTCCTCTTTAAGGCTGCATAATAGTTTAATGCATTTTTTTATGTAGTCATCCTTTGATGAATACTGGACTGTTTCTACCTTTTACCTATTTTGAATGATGCTGCTGTGCACATGGGTATACACATATTTGTTTGAGCTTCTCATGGTGGTGTATACTTGTAGTCCCAGCCACTCAAAAAGCTGAGGTAGAATGATTATAGGTTTAAGTCCTGCTTGGATAACCTAGGGAGAGTCTGCCTCTTATATGATAAATGAGGAGGTTGGGAGCATAGTTCAGTGATAGAGTGCCTGCTCAAAGCCTTAAGTACAATCATAAGCCATACCAAAAAAAAATCAGAGCAAAACAAAACAAAACAAAAAACAAGTATTTTTTTTTTAGTTTTGCTTTAGACTTTTATGGGTACATATCTTGAAATAAAATTTCTGGATCATAATTAATAATTCTGTTTAATTGTTTGAGGAACTGTCATGCTATTCCTCAGCTGCACCATTTACATCCCCATCAGCAATGTGTACATGTTCTGATCTCTCCACATCCATGCCAACACGTTACTTTCTGGTTTTTTAGTACCAGTCATAGTTACAGGCATAAATACAAAATTAAATTCAGTATTTGAAAAAGACGAATCAATTTACCTCCTTGTGTGAAGGAATCCAAATCTTATGGGATGGGTTTATCATCATTGCTTCAACCCTATTTCTTATATACCTGCATCTTAAAAGATGATATTCACTATACTGCCGTACCATGCAAACAAGTCTTCAGTTAATATCTTAAGAACTCAACAAAGAAAGAACTTACTTCTTCCTTGGCCTCTTTGGTTATTCATATGTCATTACCTTTTTGGTCAAGCTAAGATTACATATCCCCCCCGCCCAGGACATGCTAAAATTTGTGAAGTTACAAAAATTATCCTCAACATGTGGGGAAAAAGGTACACTTATACATTGCAGTTGGGACTGCAAATTGGTGCAACCACTATGGAAAGCAGCATGGAGATTCCTCAGAAAACTTGGAATGAACCACCATTTGATCCAGTTATCCCACTCCTAGGTTTATACCCAAAGGACATAAAATCAGCCTACTGTAGTGATGGAGCCACATTAATGTTTATAGAAAGCTCAATTTACAATAGCTGAACTGTGAAGCCAACCTAGGTGTCCTTCAACAGATGGATGGATAAATAAAATGTATATATCCACAATGGAATATTACTTATCCATAAAAAATAATGAAATTATGGCATTAGCTGGTAAATGGATGGAGCTGGAGAATATCATGCTAAATGAAATAAGCCAATCCAAAAGAACCAAAGATTAAATGTTTTCTCTGATATGAGGATGCTAATTCACAATAAAGTGTGGAGACTATAAAAGAATAGAGATACTATGGATTAGACACATGAGATTGAAAGAAGGTTAGGGGCATGGAGATAGGAAGTATAGTAGAATTAATTGGACTTTATTGCCCTATGTACATATATGATTACATGACCAGTGTGATTCTACATCATGTAGAACCAGAAGAATGAGAAGTTATACTCCATTTATGTATGATGTATCAAAAGGCATTCTAGTGTCATGTGTAACTAATTAGAACAAATGGAAAAATTATCCTCACCAACATTATTAGGCATATAATACATTTTAGTAGCAACTATCCATTAAAAATCAAATGAATTGAGGTTACTAATGTTCCCTAAAAACATCATTCATTAATGTATTCATTTCATATTTTACTGTGAGTTTGCTCTTCTTAATACTATCCAACAGAACTTTCCCTAATAGAGGTATTATTCTTTATTTGCTCTAGTCAAGACTGTGGTTCTTTCCACTTGTGCCACTTCACTATGTAAAATGTGACTATTTAGACTTAATTAAAAATAAATAAAAATTTATAACCTTTGTCACACTAGTATGTTTATGTACTTACTAGGCACACATAGGTAATGGTGAAAATATTAGTACTACTTTTGACAGATATAGCAAGAATTTGTCATTTTGTGCTAGATATTCAGTCTAGTTATTAAAACTGATACATAAATATTTATATTCCCACCAGCTACATGCAAGTGATCTAATTTCTTCCCATCCTTGCCAACAGTTGTTACTTTTTATAGTGAAAGAGAACATAGGTAAGTGCTAACTATTAGGTAAACAAATATAGGGCTAACAAATGAAAGAGAAATGAAAGAGAGAGAGGGAGGAGAAGAAGAGAGAGAGAGAAAGAAGCTTTCTATGGGAAAATTATAAAATACTTCAAAAAGGAGACAGTGACCTCAGTAGATAAAGACGAAGACAGAAAGGCAACAGTATTGATCTGAAAACAAAGTAGTGGCTGAAGAAGGGTGAGGTGTGTGATGTCTTCCAGGACAAACTACACCTGAGCAAGAGGAATGAAACTGGAGGGAAGTATGGAAAATAGGCTGGGATCTGTATGATCTCAGTGTGCCCAGAGCCCAGAGCTGCAGCCATACAAAGAGGTGATCTAAATAAATAAATAAATACCACAATCATTAATTTCCTAAATCAGTAATTTTCCTTGATCAAAGTAGCAGCAAATAGCATTAATTTTAAAGACTCAAAATGAATGATTTGGTTGTTATTGGTGCTTTGTGTAAAAACTTTTTTCAGATAAGCTTATAAATATATGAACCTTTCGTTGGCTATTAGGGAAATACCTAAAATCCACTTAAAATCAATAAACTAAGGAATCAATAACTAATACTTAAATAATTCAGTAATTGCTTAACACAAAACTAGTTTGCTTGGTATGTTGCTGCTTATAGGATAAAAAACAAATTTTTACAAATAATCACATATGACTGCACATAAGTAAATAAAGTTGTTTTATATTGCTTCCAATTTCTTATTCCAGGAAATACTTTAATGGAATGTGTACAGTACACTGCAGTGATTGCCTTTCTGAATGTTCTGTGGTTGGATTAACATTGTGGAGTGCTCATTTGCTGCTTACACATTGATCAGAATCTCTTCGCTGTTGTGGTGAAACTTTCTGCCTTGGAATTATAATTCACCTGGTAAATGGTGTACCATGCGTCAGGCAGAGTGAGCAATTGTTTCTCCTTCTATCTATTGAAGCTTGTTTCTGAGTATTACCTTTGCTAGAGTTGAATACCCAAGTAAATATTGATGTACTTTGGGATACTCATTAATACTCTCTAGAAAAAGCTAAAACCAAGTAAAATCTACTAGACACGATAGGGAATCATTACATATGAACAATTCACATATTATCTAAAGATAATATTCTGTTTCTCATAAATAATCAGTCTCTAATTCTGGCTCAATATAATCTGATGTTGGGCGAAGGCTTAAGTAATGATTTTCACTCTGGTTCATTAACACTGTGATGATTCAGTGAGATGAGATCCACATACTGGGCTGGCAGACAATGACCAAAAACAAGCATCTCAAATGAGGACAGATGACAAGCAGTCTGATAGGCAAAAAAGCAGTGCCATCCCACCCACGAGCCATATATGTGGCAGTCACATTCTTAGCACATGAGAATGTGAATCAATTCCAGATGGAGCAAAAGATTCAAGTGTTATTTTTTTTTAAAGTTTGAAGAAATATATATGAAAATATTTTTGCCTTCACCATGGAGAATAATTTCTAAAACCAGATACAGAAAAGATAAGCCATAATAAAAATCTTATTAATTGAACACTGTATATATATGTGTGTGTGTGTGTGTGTGTGTGTGTGTGCGTGTGTGTGTGTAGTATAAAAAGTTAATCTTTCATTTGAAGGAGGAAAAAGACAAGATACAGCCTAGAGAAAATTATTTTTGATACCTACATCAAAAAATTTAGAATCTAGAATCTATAAGAAACTTCTATAAATCTATGTGAAAAAGATAATTGTCTCAAGAAAAAAATGGAAAATCATAGTAAGGGGAACCTGAATATTCGACAAGAAGATGTTCAGTGCACTAACAATCAAAAAACACAAATCAGAAACTTTCATTTAGCAATATTTTCAAATGTGAGGATGTTAAATATTGACAAGGGTAGATAGTATGGTGACTCTTTTATGCAAGACATATGCTTGCAAATTCAAAATACTACAGGCACTGTGTAGAGTAACTAGGAAACATCTGGGAAGAGAAAGAATTACATTCCATATCAACAAGTAATTTTACTTGTAGACTTACACATAAGAAAATGCTGCACATATGCATAATGAGGTATGTGTGAAAAATATTGCTGAATTATTATAGGGTGAAATTGGAAATGACCATTAATGAAAAGAAAACACAAATCGCAGTATGCTTATGTAATGGAATACTATACAGTAATAAAAATTCATGAGGTATGTCTGCCAGCACAACTTAAACAAATCATGAAAAACCATATTTCCACAGTATTTTTAAAATTTACCTATTTTAGTTACTTAATACAATGCTATATACTGTTAGAAGTTGTACATAGTGCACATATACATAGTAAAATCAGGAGGCAATGTGTGGGACCAGTAATAGTAAATTTACAATACTACTTATCTCTTAGATGGAGAAGCAATCTGGAAGCATAGACAGAGGGCTTATAATTTATACTTAATATTGCATTATTTAAACTAGGTGATAATTCAGGAACATTATTTTCACTGTTTTCTCTATCTCTGCCAAACAACCACATCATAATGATAAAATTCAATCATTAATAGCTCCAAGTACTTTGTACCACAGCACCTTGACTCTAAAGGTCAGCTTCATGTGTGATGGTAGAACTGCTGGTGACAAATGTGCCTCTCTGATGCAGAACTCTTACCTCGGGAGGATTGGTTCATGTGATCTTGGACCTGTAATCAAAACTTCCTTTGAAGCACAGTATTCCAAAAAGACAAGGTCACAGCTTTCAATAAGATCTAAGAAATTATGCTAATTGCTCCAGCACAAAATGCTAAATCAAGCTCCACATGGACCTGGATGAGACAGGGAGCAACTATTGCGATAAACACCGTGCACCTCCTTACACCTAGAATACATGTAAAACTCGGATCCCAAGACCCCATTCCCACATAATCCCCTGTAGTAAATCTGGTGGTGGGCAGGTGTTCAGGGCCTGGTGTTTTAAGTGTTATTTTTGTCAATTCTGAAGTTTCTCTGGTTCAGTGGCCAAAGTTTAAAAAAATACTGCTTCAGGAAATTTCCAGACTATCTTAGTCCAATCAGCTGTTATAACAAAGTACTATAGACTGAATGGCTTAGAGAAAAATAAATTCATCGCTCATAATTCTGGAGGCTAGGAAGTTCAGAATCAAGGTACTGTGTTAGGAGCCGTGTATGAACTACGGATATTGTTTGAGCCATGAAGGCAGGGAAGCTGCTTTTCTGGAAACTCCTGGGTGAAATTCCCTGTTTCCAGAAAGCCAAGATCATGCTGGCGCCCTGCCTTAGCTTGCAGCCTCAGTTCAAACACAGGGATGTAGAGATGGCATAACCTGCCAAGCACCAAACAACCTGTTTTTCCCCACTCTTTTCCTGTTTTTACTGAAGGAGCTCCCTACCATCCACTTTGGTCTGTACGGCTATAAATAAAGCCAATGAGGGCTTTTCTCTTTGTTAGCGTCAGGTCTGCTCGATATATGTGTATGTATGTGTGTGTATATATATATATATATATAGTCTTCTGTGTTTATTTTGTAATACTACTTTCATAGCTTTTGTTTTGCAGCCAGCCCACACCTCCAGTGGTTACCCATTACTTCCCTATGCAGGATGTGGCTAGAAATACTGGAAGATTCAATGTCTGATGAGGAACTGTTTCCGGCATCATAGTAAGCCCCCCTTTCAATGTTCTTGGGTGGTAGAAGAGGCATAGGACCTTTCTCAGGCTTCTTTACATGGGTACCAATTTCACTCATGAGGGTTCTGCCTGCATTATCTAATCACCTCCTAATACCATCACATTGAGGGTTAAGATTTCAATATATGAATTTTCATCCCATTGGGGGTTAGGCTTTCAACATAGATTTTCAACATATGAATTTTTATCACAGTATCATGATAGAGATTAATAAACAGTTGGAGTGCAATTTCAGAAGCATCATTAAAAAGGGATCTGAAAGGAAGAAATTTTTACATCTATTTGTTTCACAGAACAGGTGATACTTATTTTGAGGCAATCACCAAAGAAACAAAGGGTGAGAACCATTTGGGGGAGAAGTTCTAACCTAAGTCTAAGCAGAGAGAAATGAAACATCCTGAATATTGGGGAAAAATGCAAGTAAATGCTCATGGTAATTGATACCCTATCAAAGACTGAAGAGAAGAATTGGGGGTTCAAATCATAGAATGCCTTGAATAATATCTTAACGAGTTTGGACTTGGTCATTGGTGTTCTAGAAAGTTAGCTTTATCAGATATGATGCTCATGACTTCAAGATGCAAGAATAGGGTGAAGTGATGGATGATAAGATTGACCCCAGGAAGGGGAAGCAGGAAATGGGGGCAAGGACCTGGAAATAAGAACTGCCCTTGAACATTCGATAGGGTTTGGTCCAGAGAAAGGGAGTTCTTCCAAATCAGTAAAGCCATGTGTGGAGAAAGGTGATGGTGACTGATTAGATGGATTCTCCTAAAACATCCTGACCATGTTTGTGGAAATTTAAAAGTAAGCCATAAAGTCCTCAGTTTCCTCTAAATACTTCAACCTCCAAAGAATGATGTACTGGGGTGAAGGAAAGGGCTTGGACTGACTGAAGAGGTTATTTACTGATTATGAGATCCTGGGAATGTCATTATTTGTAGAAGTTTGTTCTGTGAGAAATGCAAAAGGATATTTTAGTTATAAAATCATATCTTGTATATTCTAAAACTTCTGAATATGAATATAAGAATCAAAGAATAACTAAATTCCATATTTAAATGTAAGGACAAAATAAGTTGGTCCAGTGAGTTGAAGAGAATGATTCATTTAAAAACAACCTGGGGGCTGGGGTTGTGGCTCAGCATTGGAACGCTCTCCTTGCACATGTGAGGCACTGGGTTAGATGCTCAGCAGCACATATAAATAAAATATGAAAGTAATGTGTTCATCTACAGCTAAGGGAAAAAATACACACACACACACACACACACACACATATATATATATATATATATATATATATATATATATATATATTTATACACATACATACACACACACACACACACACACACACACACAGACAACATGGTAGCCAGACTGGATGGCATATGCCTATAATCTTAGTGACCTGGGAGGCTGAGGCAGGAGGATTGCCAGTCTGAAACCAATTTCAGTAATTTAGAGAGGTAAGTCCTAAGCAACTTAGTAAGACTGTGTCTTCCTAAAAAGAAAAGAGGGGGTGGGTGCTGGGAAAGGAGCTCAGTGGTAAAGCATCCCTGGTCTTAATCCCCAATACTCGTACCCGCCATCCAACCACGCCGCAAAGGAAAAAAGTAACATGGTATAATGGAAAAATACTGGAAAAACATGTACAGTCATGGTGCAGTTATCATCAGATACCTGTAGAGGATGGGCTTCAAGTCCTCTGTTGATCATAGATCAAAATCTATGATGTTTGTATAAATCATATTGTATTTGCATATAGATATGAAACTGGTGGATGTAGAACCTCTTCAGGGTTGCAGAGGGTCACTGTACTCTGGAAAATCAATTTCCAATCATGCTCATTATTTGTTGAATGGTTATTTACATTTTCCTTAACCTCTCTGAGTTTCAGTCTCTTCATATGCTAATGAGATCTAATAAAGCCTACCTCAAAAGTGTGATATAGGATTCAATGAAATACCTTTTGCCTATGCAAGGTGTGTAACACTGTTTCTACAGTTTTCCCTTACACAGCTTTGAACAAGTCAGTTACTCTTCAAGGACCTTGATGCCCTGTGGAATTAAGAGAAAACACTGGTCCATTTGGTATTAATACATTTTAGGTGCAAATCTATAGGCATTAACAGTAACACTGCTCATTTCAACAGCATGTTTAGCCAGATAAATATTATGGGGCCATAATTTATCCTCCTGTATGCTTTATTTTATTTTTGAACTCACAGATTTAAGAGAGAGACAGAGAGCAATCAGTTGAGTTTTCTAGGTAAACAGAAGGAGCTCACTTTCTGGCAGATTGGTGGAACCTCACCCCGAGTTACATTTCAAATGGTGCATTGCACCTGCTCATTCATCAAGCCGCCAAGGCCTTGCTTTTGCAGCATGCTTTTTTCCTTTTAAAATTCACCGTCTTTGCAGTACTTTGAGTTGCTCAGCCTCCTCAGGAAAGTAACATATTAAATCTTACTTAAATAAAAATAGACCTAATATATCAAGTGTAGATAGATGCAAAACGGTGAGATTTCATTGCTAAGCACGACACTGGTTTACAAATATTGCACACAAGTGTATAGCTTTCTTTTTCTCTCTCATCAATGTTATTTTGTATTTGAATTGATCCTCTTATGCCATAAAATACAAGACAATTATACAAACCAATGTGATTCTCTTAAGGGAGACATTAGGATATTTGCTCTTTATTTTATGTGTGTAAGGTAAGGGAAAGGGGGCTTTAGGCTTTAAACCTATGGGACTCCCTAGGCAGCTGTTGTATTTCTCTCCTCCTCCCTGCTCAGCACGCTGCTACATCCCTGAAATCACTAACCTTCAGGGGATACAGCCTGGGAGACAGTAACATGGGTTCAAGGACAGGGTAAGGGAAGGGAAGTAAAAGGAAGGAAGTGCAAGAATACAACAAACATGTGATTAACAGCTGTTTTCTGGAGCAACCCTCCATCAGAGATCTGCAGCTGTGTCATTGTGCTTCAATTCTGCAGATTGTTCAGGGCTAAATTGGAAGGCACATGGAGCAGGAAGATATGTGGAGAGAGGTTAAAGGAAGTCCAAAATCCATAGCAATGATATGATGCAAATGCTCTCCCTCCTTACACATTCATGGAGATCTCTTCCACCTGTCATAGGAGAATAGATTTCTAAGAAAAAAAAAGTCATCTCACCAAGTGGATATTTGTCCTGGGTGGTTGCTGCTATTTTTTCTTCTTTGTTTGAAGGTAAGGGGAAGGAGCTGATGGAACACCCTCCAACCCTGCTTCTGCCCTTTAATAAATCAAAACCAGAGCAAGAGTTACAGACTGATTTCCAAAGAGCTACCTGTGTCTCCTCAAGACAAAATATAAACAGGTCTTGGGGTTTCAAACAGAGTATCCCAAAATCGTGTTCCAGAAGCATGCAATTGAAGGCCAGAAAACCCAGTTATCAGGCTTCCAGTTGGTGAACAAATGAATTTATGGATTCTCCAAATATTTTGATTAATATCATATCTTAGTTCTTAAACACCCACAATAAAAAATGGGCAAATGGAAAGTGGGGAGAAAAATGCAATGGCATTGTCTTCCAACATGTGCTCAAAGGATTATCTTCCCTCTGCAGGGTCCCCTTCCAATAACTGACATCCCCATTCGGTAGGGTCCAGCATCTAGGCTGTCTCCTCCACACGCTCAGGGAAAGGGTTGGAAATCAACCTCCGAATGAAACAGTCTCTCACCACTACTTAGAAAACACACAAACCATCTCTTAACAGGCATTTGTAACATACAGCCTGATGAAAATCACTTACACAGGGCAGATACACAGAGGAATTTACAAGGTCGGGCACTCCCCGGTGGGGGCGTGAAAGGGTGGGAGGTGCTGAGGTCAGGGTTAAATGACACTGCGAAATGAAGCCTCTTGCCCTGCCCTCTCCTTCCTTCATCTACCGAAGGAGTCTCTAGTGATTTCCTGCACCAGGAAGCCTGTCCCTTCCATTTCTCAGAGAGGCCATAGACAGCATTTCAAAGCCCCAACTAAAGCAGTCCACGTAAAGCATCCCGAGAAGGCTGACCGATGGCCAGAATTGTCCCCAATCGCTTGCTTCCTTTATCCCCAAGAGGTCTCATCATCATTTTACTTCCTTCCCCTTGAGGCTTTCCCCTTTTGAGGTGCAGGTCTCCTAGGATGCTTGGGGTGCACCTTAGGGACATTCCGTTAGAGGTCTAAGCTCCCTCTGACCCCAAAGCTGGACTGGGCTGATTTATTAATCCGACTCTCCAACCTCACTTGTCTGTCTGCAGCACAGTGACCCTCTAAATTGGTAACCCCGGACCTTCATGGTCAGGTGTGGGCAACCTATTCTGGGCCCTCAGCGATCCAAGGCGCGTGGCAGCTGGGCGTAAACCGCCTTCCAGCGCCTCAGCGCCGGGAAGGTCTGCAGCCAGGGCTGCGGCAAGTGGATTGTCACGCCGAGCTCCCGGCATCAGCCGCTTGCAGGGCTCTGCCTGCCTCTCCTCATTGTGTCCGCAGCGCTGCAGGACTGAGTCGCGCGCGCTGCCGCACCCGCGCCGACCCCCGGAGTACCGGGCGAGGAACCGCAGAGAAAGCCGGAGAGGGAGGGAGAAGGAGCGAGAAGGGTCCCCAGAAGGGCGCAACACTTCGTCAGTAATGCAGAGGCGCCAGGACCTTCTAGCAATGCATTTTCCAGCTAAACGCCACCAACCGGAGCTTTTCCTGGCACGTCCCACGCGTATGTGTTTGTGTGTGAAAGATGGGATACACCTTGCTCATTCATCTCTCTTTTCCCCCGATTCCTCTCTCCGTGTTTAAGTCCCTCAGATTAAGTCCCCTCTGGTTTAGCTTTCAACCCCCATCTTCTCCACATCAGCATTACCTTTCCAAGCAAAGAGCTGCAGGTTGGAAATTCAGGTTTTATTAGACCCCGTTGCCTATTCATCACCAAGAGTTCACTAAAATTCACCCAGGAATGCTAATTTTCAAAGTCCCACTCTCATCTATTCTTGGAGAATGCTTTCAAAGTTTGGAAGCTCCTTAGACCCTTAGGATTTCTATGCTTCTATCCACATCACAAACAAGGATACGACCAGAGACACCAAGATTAAGCTGCAAAGTTGCCCAGCCCCAGCCCAGCAGGCCGCTGATGCTTCCCAAGAGGCAGTTCCCTAGTGTGTCCACGAGAAATCCAAATGTGACACATAACCTCCTCAAACAAGGGGTGAGCCACCCACACGACACAGACAAAAATGCTGAAACTTCTTTGTTAGTAGGCGCAGCCCACCCAGAACGCACACCCTGAACAACTTGCAAAGAAATAAACAAACATCGTATCCCTGCAGGGAAACTTGTTGAATCCCGCCCAGGCGTAGGGCTGCGATTTCCGATTTAGCCTGAAGGTTTTTGATTCTATCCCAAAATACCCTGATGCATCAGTCACAATTTCTGGATAAACTGCGGAGTGTCTTCCGCACCCTTTCTCCACTGTAAGCACCAGTCTAAAATCGGCTGGATCCTCTGTTACAATTCTAAAGCCGGCTGTCACTCCTTTGCAATCATTTGTGAGACTTACCCTTTGATAAGACTGTTTTCAGAAATCTAGCAGCTTGGTGGTGCAGGCGCAGCCCTCCAACTTTGCTGAGCAGGGAGACCTTCCTGAGTTTAAACCAAGCAAAAGCTGTCTGAGACTTTAAGAGTGGAGAAATAGGGAGAGAGTAACGTCGGGTTTCTTCTCAGTATCGGCACCCTGGAAAACATTCAATCCTTCTTCAGTAGAGAATTCTTTCAAACCCGTTATCTGTATTACTATTAATGCGCAGAGCAGACGGCATTGCATACAAATAGGTCCAAGTGTGCGCTTCTATTGGTGGCTGCGGAGGCCCCTGGGTCCTACTGCTCCATCTCTAAACTACACAGCAACACTAGCGCGCAGCTTTGGAGACGCCGAGGGGAAAATGGATTTAATTGATTCGTTACCTCTGGTATTGTAAAGCCTGCTGCGATGTTTAACCAAGGAAGAAACCCTCATATTTAAACTCCTGTCATGTGATCTATCATTTCATATCTGCTTTTAATTGTCTTGTGGGAGGCTTTGATAATACAAAGGGTCTTAAAAAATTTTTTTCTGAGAAAAATTCACACATACTTTTGGTAGGAAAACCCTATTTTTTGCTCTCTGTTTTGCATTATTCTCATTAAATCCAGAGAGTAATGTATAGTCAGACACTTCTGCATATCACAAAAGTAAAATGACACTCAATTTTATTTGTGAAAATGCATGTCTACTCCAAATACAGAAATGTACATGGGTTAAATGGTAGAAACCAAAATGAGTGTACTGATTATAAAACATGAGATTTATTAATCACATGCTACGAAAAAATGTCATCAACGACAATGGCATGGACATTATATTTCCTTGTAAAATAAAACAAAAGTCAAAAATATTTTACTTGTGAATATTGACATGAAAAATAAATCAACATAAAAATATCAATACTGTCACAATATGTCAAGTATTTGCTATTAATTGCCACATTTTCTTTCCACAGCTTTTCTCTTAGCAAATCCATTAGTAATGCAAATTGGTATAACAAGATTTAAAGTGAGGCAGACCTGTGGCGACTGGTGATTTGAAATATTGCTACTGTGGAAAAACACTTCAGTATATTATCCACAAATGTGGCTATTTTAAAAATGAGAATAATAATTGATGAATTTCATAAATGTTATTTTTTAAACTCTTGAGAATACTGTTTCTCATGACTTTTGATTGTGTGGAGGGAAAGACAAGTCATTAAAACTGAAATGACACAGATTTTCTATCAAGTTCTGTCTAGGTAGGGTGTTTGCTGATATTATAACATATTTATTGTGCTTAGATGTAAATAGTAATGGCAAATTCAAATTTAATCACAATATCATCACATCCCTAGTTTACAGCTGAATGCTGTTGCCAAATGACATACTGAATAAGGTCAGTGGCCACAAACCTGTAAATTCACTGGCCATGTGTATACTAAATAAATGAAAAATACAACATAATGCAAAAATACATCAGATTCTTTCAAATAAATGTATAGCATTTGAATTTGTGTGGTGTGCGCTAAGGACCTTCTTCAATTTCATAACTCCTTTCCCCTTCCAGCCTCTTCCCATCCCCCATCAGTAACCCTTGACAACAGAAGTGTTACTTCAAGTCCAGGTTGCTTTTGCTGCCTTCCAGACTTAACTTACAGATTGCAACCCTGTAGAAAACAGAATTAACTCTTACAGGACAGAGAAATCAGAGAAGAGTTTCCTTTAAGGGTTAGAAGTCCCAGTGTTCTTATGTTTATTTTCAACAAACAGGATTTTTAAGAATATCCATGCCCACTATTTCTGAGTGAAAAGACATGATCAGTGGCATTACATCAATTTGCTGCAATTCCCCATTGCTATTGTGTCTCTGAAATTGATTTTGGAATAATGAGTTTTACTCAGGTTATGGCAATCACTTTATTCCAGATTAAAAAGAAAAAGTAAGTTAACATAAAAATATCAAGACATTACCATGTTTGGTATTAGAATATAAGGAATTGGTTGTCTATAGAAGAAAAGAAAGGCCATTATTTCTTATGGTAAGAAAAAGCACAATGACCACACAAAGTTGAATGAAGGTGATTGAAATTCACTTCCTTTGTAAAAGAAGTATGTTACTGGTCTTTCAAGATCCTACAAGATGACCTTTAAAAATAATCATTTGCTTTCAAATGCAAGTTAAAACTTATGTGTTGAATGTGTATCTCCTTAGATCTGAGAAAAACCTGTGCTTTATTCAAGTGGTCAAATGTAATAAAAAATTAATGTCATTTACTTATGATCTGAATTAAACAGGAACATCGATTAGGGAACAAATATGATAGTGAAAAAAAGAAAATAAGTAATCCAAAGTCAGCATATTAATATATCTATTATGAAAGTTGTTAATCAGGTTTTACTTTCTACTTAAAAATTTGGTGCAAACATACAGCAAATTAGATATCATCTTAAGTTCAAGTGAAGTGTTCGAGAAAAATTCTATATTCCCTTAATAAATTCTTTTTATTCAAATTATCTGCATATAAAACATAATAAACATAATAATATATATTTACAAATATTGCAATATGTTTACGTTTTGGACACTAAAATATTTTAAACCATGATATATTAGCCATAACAGTTGTCATGTTTCCTACATCTGTAGAAATACCTTTATTTATTCTTCATTATTTGCAGTATAGTTGGGCTCCTCATTTTGTCCGTACAGTTTTCAAGGACAATATATGCTATATCAGAAACTGATTTCCATTATGTCCTTGGATCATGATGACAATGCCTTATCATTGCTAATGTGACCATCTATAAAAGTTGGAAAGAAACTTGGCATATTCCTGGATGCCATTAGTATAATCAACTTACTTTCCAAATTTAGGTACACAGACATATAATAATATACCATTTGGCAAAATTTAATGATCACTAATGACTTTAGGCCAGTATTCAAGCTATTTTAAAAATTCTGTGTGTCTTTAATAATCTTGAAATATACATATTTCTAAGACTTTTGACATTATAATGTTCACCTGCTTTATAGTAGAATATTCATTCAAGTTGGATTATTTAATAGAAGAAAAGGAACATAGCTAGACATAGTTATAAAATTGAAAGCGGAAATAATGAAATTTAAGATATGATCAAATGAACATATTTCACAGGAGTAAATCAGTGGTAAACAGTAATATTTATACTAATTGGTAATTAGTATATCATGGTATATTAATAATGTACTAAAGTGTCTTCAAAATATTTTAGAAATCTGCAAGGGACCATATTTGAATACACTGCTAAAAATTACTTTGGTCAAATTGCTAGAATAGATGAAGAAAGAACAACTCAGATGTTAAAATTGTCTAAAATAATAAGTTTAAGAAAAATACAGAACTTAAAAAAGGTGAAAAAAGTTTGACATTAAGAGGAAAGGATGAGGACTTCATGGTACCACAATTCTGGTGAGATGATCACCATGAATGGAATGCTCATAATATTTATAATTCTAATAAAAATTGGCAAGGAAAACATCAAGGAGGAGGGCATTTTACACTATATCAAACAGGACTATAAAACAGGCTAGATAAAACTCCATAATAAAAGTGCAGAAGAGATACACTTTGGCAAAAGATGAAAGAGCAAACAACAAAACAAAGAGAAGTTGGGTAGGCATCTGTTATAGGCCTTTGAAATCAGAGAAAGTGTTAATAGACAATTTTTAATTCAAATACTATGTTATTATGGAAATTTTAACCTATTATATGGGAATAAGAGCTTTAAATATTTTTATGAAAAGAAAAAAAAATGAAAACCTATATTCATAGAAAATTTAAGATAAATTTAAATTAAAACAAACAAATGGACATGAATATAGATACTTATAATTTAAGGCTAAGCAATAATTTTTCAACATTTTTTACATCAAAGCTAATGGTGAGATCTCATACTTGCCCTTCAAAAGTCACAACTGGTTTCCTATTTATAGGAAAGCATATACTAATCAAATTCCAACATATTTGAAAGTTCCTCAGTTTTTTCATAAAGCATAGCAATAGTGATTACTGTAAAAGATATTTTTGTTCATATTCTATAGTACTCAGGTAGATAAATTCAACTGTAGTGCAATGTTATTTACTTATGTCCTAGACTTTCTGCTTTATAAAACTTTGTGTCATTTGCTCATTTAATGAATATTAAACCTGCATTCATGGGCACTCTGTTGAACACATTGGAGTAGATAAAGCTGCACTAGATATTAATGGCAAACATTACTTTTATTTACAAGCAAATATAAATAAATACAATAGAGTCAGCCCCTAATAATAAATTTTGGAACCAAGTAATAGTAAATGAAGTTTGTGTTTCCAATCGAGAAATTAGTAGCAGAAAATTAACTTGCAAATAAGATTCTGCTCCATTCTTCACCATTCTTAGAATAACTTTTCCTATCAGTCCTTTTAAAAAGAATCCTTATTTCTAAGCAGCATATAAGTTTACCTAGTCAAAATGCATCAAATTTAGAGGCAAAGAATCAAATTTTAATAGCTCTCGGTCTCAACATCACTATAACATTTTTAGATCCTAAAGTCAACTTTCTTCTTACCAACTGTTCTATTTTTTCAAAATGAAACTTATTCTTTAATTTTTGTGACTGCCTTTCTAGATAGTAGTAGTTCAAGTTTAAATAGGTAGGTAGATGATCCATAGATATGGATATATAATTGAAAGGATATGTTAAGAGTTGATTTTGGCTTTGAAATTGATTGTGCAATTTTGTGACTATTTTGGTAATATAGTAGTAGAAGTATGGCTAAGGAAGAATCCCAAATATTTTAAAAAAATTTAAAACTTAGGTCTTTTAAAATGGAACATAAGTTTTGTAGAGAGGATATCTTACAACTAAATTCTCCCTATTCAATAAAATGGATACTAATGAGTAAAAATAGAGTGAAAACTAAAAAAATTTGAAAAAATAAAGACTGAATGGCAAACATTATTTTTACTTAAAAGCAGACTAAAAGAAAAATTTTACAAATGGCTAGAGATATGCTTGAAGAATCAAGATAATGAGACCATTGACTGCTGCTTAGAGAAATGGTATACAGTTAGCAGGTGCCTAATAATAGGAACTGTGTAGAACATAAGTTTTATTTTTGCTCTACCCTTTTTTAGTAAACCTTTCCTGTTTATAGGTAAAAAAAATAATCAATTTAACAAGTGATTAAACATCTGAATAATCTTTAATATTTGTATGTTGTGACTATGAGTAAATTTTTCTTTTTGCTTTGTGTAATATTAAACAAGACATACTTGTTAACTTTTTGTTAAAGAAAAAAAGTCAGTCTGAATATTAAATCACATAATCAAAGCATATACTTCAGTTTAATTCCTACTGTCTCTGTACCTTAGGAAGTTCACCAGAATTCTGCTGTCAGATCACTGCTCTCTAACACGGTGATAAAATCTTAATACTTTGAGAATGAAATGTGTGAAAAAATTAGTAAAGTGTATATTTAAAAAATACTTTTAATATTAGAAAAAACATTTAGTTATTTTAAGTACATTTAACTATGTGATATAAGAAAAAAATTATCCATCTATGTAAGTTGGATGTGGGATCACTAAATTTCTCTTACATATTTTTGAAAACTTTACAAGGAAACATTAAAGTGTACCAATATTTTAAAATGGGAAAACAGGGAATAAAGCAATAAATCAGAATAATGTAAAACATGGCAAATTTCAAGGATAGCTTAAAACCCCGTGTAAATAATCAATTTGTTTTGGGGCACACACACACACACACACACACACACACACAGGCATAGGCTTACTGAAAAGTTATATGTAGCCAAAGTTATTTCTTGTTTTTGCTCAGTTAGGCAGCTTCTAGATCATGAGACTGCCTTAGAAGCCATTCATTTCGATTTCACCTAAGAACTTGATAAGATCTTTGAGCGTTTCATTGTATATAAAGTGGAGAGAAACTGACTGGATAATAGTAAGTTTAGGTGGATTTGTAGCTAATTAAACAAGTGGACTTCCTGTGTTGATTCATCAATGTCAACCTCAGGGAGACATCCAGTGACCTGTGTACCCAATGCTGTGAAGTTTAACGTGTTTATCGGTGCAGGAATCTTCATGAAAGACACAGTTCAAAAGCAGCCAAGAGGAAGAGCTAATATATTTGAAAACTACCAGAATATGAAAATGGAAACTTGAAACTTCGAAAAGAATAAGTAAACAGATAAAGTTGAAATACAACAGTAAGCAATAGAATATTTGAAAATTAGGTTCAGAGATCAATGTGAAACCACTTAGGAGGTTTAGCCAACCACAAGCTCAATAGAAGTTAATGGTGTGATATAAAAGCTAATAAACCAATGTCGAGTTGGAATTATGGAGGACTTGTGTTACAATCAAGGCAGGTACTATAGTCACTCTGTTCTTCACAATTCAGAGCCTATCAAATTGCAGGAAATGGTTGGAGAAGAGAAATAGAAAACAAGACAGAAACCAAGATAACTATGGATTTAACACAGGCATATAAAAAGAAGAAGGAAAATAAAGATATTTAACATCTTTACAGAGCAACAAATGAACTTCAGATGTTTTTAGAGCTATATATAAAGAGATGGAAAGATGTGCAAAAATACATTACTCTGATCACTGTTTAGACTAAAGTTTTATGATTACAATTGCTTTTTTTAAAAAAAAGATATTGCTGGTAGACATTAATATTGAGAATATTATGTGAACTTTGAACCTAAATACTTTTAACATTCTGCAAAGGGCTACAAAATCCAATTTATATTTGGACTACAGTCACTTGTTTAAATTAAGCTGAGTGGCCATGATTCATCTATGAAAACTTTTCAATTCCAATTATTTGCATAACTGCGAAAAAAGCCCAGAAAAGGAGAAATGGGAAAGTTAAGAAAGATGATGAGTGCAATATGTGTAAGTCACGGTAATAACTATATCATTTGACAAAATGTGCAAAATAAGCTGAACATGTTCTTTGGCCAGAAAGTTAATGATGATGATGGCATGAATTATGGAAAGGTCCTGCAAATTCTTGGCAGAAAATGATAATTCTAACAAGATTTATTTAGAAAAGAAAACACAAAGTACTTCACTAAGATAAGTTTAGTGTACTTTTCAAAATGATACAAGTAACTTATTACTTTCTAATCAGAATAATTCCACATTAAAAAAAGTTTGTGTGTTTTCTACATACACTCATTTCATGAAAAATGGATGGAAAGCTCTCCTTTGACAATTTTACCTAATTAGTACATTCCAGAATTATGGATGAAAAGTCAACATTACATTTTTCTTAGATGAAAAAATACAAAAGATGATGCTATATTAGGCATAATATTTTATGATGTAGATATGTTCAAATAAGTGTTTATCACATCATTCATTGAGCTAAATGTTTAAAATTTTCCCCAGAAAGAAATGGACTATGTAATTTCAATTACAAAAATAAATAAAAAACAAACATAAATCACAAAACAAAGTGATGTAAATATAAACAATATTAAACACAAGCAAGAATTATAAGGATGCTAGGCAGGGGATAAAACTTACATTTATGATCATACATTTAAAATAATCAGATATATTAACCAGAAATAATTATGTATATGTATATGTATATTTATCTAATTAAACAACTAGTTAACCAAATGGTTGAAAAGAATTGAGATGGGATAAATACTCTTGCTTGTAAAATTATTTAACAAATGTAGATAGAACAAAAAATGGATTGAATAATATTTTAAAAATTACTTCAATTATGTATTTTTAGAAAAATACATAACATATATTTTGTTCCACACCTATGCACGCGTTCACACACAACATGATGGTAGGATATATGTAGTGTATGTGTGCTATAAGGTGCTCTATTCCTAAATTAATTTCTCTGTTTCTGAATATGAGTATCCTCTTCATGGAAAGGAAAATTAAATAGCATAAATACCTAAGAAACTAGACGATAGTATGCAATAGAGTGTATTAATATTTAACAGATAATCGATTTGTCCTTCCACAGTGAATGTCCTTTCAAAAGTATCACATATCCATAGCTATGGGCAATTAAACTTTGGCAGAATTTTTTTTTTTTTGCGGGGGGACAGTTACCAGGGATTGAACTCAGGGGCACTCAGTCACTGAGCCACATCCCCAGCCCTATTTTGTATTTTATTTAGAGACAGGGTCTCACTGAATTGCTTAGTGCTTCTCTTTTGCTGAGGCTGCCTTTGAAGTCCTGATCCTCTTGCTTCAGCCTCATTAGCCTCTGGGATTACAGGTGTGAGACACCACACTGGCTTTGGCAGGGTTTTTAAGAACCAGAATGAAGCTTATCATTCTTTTCCATTACCAGATGATAGGCTGTGTTTCCAACAAAGACTACTAGGTCCACCTGGGTTCTGTTAAAAGTGACAGGACATGAGCTACAGGTGACCCATAATGGATGTGTTGGATAAAAAAGAAATAAACCTTTACGTGGTAAGCACGTGAGAATTATAGATGATGATTACTGCAGCACAGTTAAGAATTCCTAATAAACACAACATGGAATTGAAGGAACTAGATTCAACTAAAACACTTTATCAAACTAAGATTGACATAGCCATGTTGTACATATTTATGTATACAGCTTGATGAGTTTGGAGAGATGTATATATTCGTGAAGCAATCTCCTCAAACTATGTCATAAATATGTATTTATCTCCTCTAAAAGTTTCCTCCTGCTTTCTTTATTCATTATTATTTTAGTTATGTGTGTGAGAGTGATGACAGTAATTAACATAAGATATAAGCACGAAGCAAATTCCTAAAAATAAAACAGCGTATTGCCAACTCTAGGCATTGTGTTGTGCAACAGATTTCTGGGACTTATTCATTTTGCATGACTAAAGCTTCATACCCTTTCACTAATAACTTTCCATTTCCTCTCCACTACTATGGTTTTGATTTTTTTAGAGTCCTCATGGAAGTGGTATCATTGTTATTTGTCCTTCTGTATCTGGCTTGACGTAATGTTCTCCAGGGTTGTCCATATCTCAAATACCAGGATATCCTTCTTTTGCATATGGCCATGCCACTCTGAACACCTCTTATCTCCTCTCAATTTCAGAATCTAGGCAGACTGGGTCTAACTATAAAGATTAGTCCCACCGGAGGAGGAGTCTTAACACCCCTTTTGATCATTTCAAAATTTGAGGTTTTTGAAGTTTTCATTTAGAGCCTTAATTAAAAACACAATATCTACAATGGATAGACTAAAAACAATTTAGGGAACACAGTGATCATGTCACCTAATGAGACCATCTTGGGTTGAATTTTTGCATTATTTTTGTTCTTATACAGAATTTGGAAGAAAGAGGAAATAGAAAAAAAATTAATTGATTATAAAACTTCAGTTAGCTGAGAGCCACAATGTTTTGTTTTTAAATATTAGATAATTTCACAAATAATGTTATAGACAACATTAAATAGCTTTTTTAAAAGAATCAAAGAACCAAAACAATGCGATTGATGACATTAAAAAATTAACCTCCTCTCAAATTGACAATTTAAATGAAAACAAAATTTATTAAATTATTGAAATGTACACTGATTAATGTTCCATTAATATTTAATAACTACAGTTCTCAGAACAGAAGAAATTAAGAGAGGTAGTAAGACACAGAGAGATGAGGATTTAAAATAAAATCTTAAAGCACCTAGAAGATAATGAGACCATGTATTAGAAATAGAAGCAGCTAATGAATAATAAATATCACAAAAACATGACCACCAATTACACTGGGTGTACTGCAAAATTTAAAACCCAATGTTTGTAGATGCAAATAAATAACTCATATTCAAATATTTTTATTTATATGTATAATTAGGAAAGTACATTTGGTAACAGTTTAAATACAGCAAAAGTTACCCAAAATCATGTGAAAGAAAATCACAGGATGATGGTGCTGAAAAGCGTGCTGCAAAAATAAATAATCAAACCCGGTTCAATACAAATATTTATTAATGATTTGTAAGCTAGAATGATCAAACAGCATGTTGTTTTAATTTGCAAATTTCTAATGACTGCTTTGTGTAGACATATGATATTTATAGTGTTTACCATAAAAATCTACAATTTTTAACATCTTTTCCAGAATCAGCAATGTGGACTCTTTCTAGAAATTCTGAGAACTACTTTTGCAGAATATAGACAATATTAAGCCTTTATAGTTATATAGTAATTCAACAACTCAATTATAATATTTTAGCTCCATATACTGACTCACATTATCCCTCATTCAAGTTATATGGCATTCTGAAATGAATCATTGATCCATGAAAATAAATTACTACTCTGAAATTCCACTATAAGTATTTTTTAATCCATTCTGTGGTTATCCTTAGAAGGAATGCTACAGAGCTACTATAACACCACAGGAAGAACCACAGTTCCATCTTCTTAAATGATCCAGGAAGGATATGGTTCATTCTGCACTCTACTTCAGGTTGAGTTTCCATATGGTCAATATTACTATAGATACATTCACAGGAACATAACTTACTGTGTGTAGAAGATGCAGCAGAGAAAAACAAAAAAATGCCTTACAATATTTTCATATAAGTTCTTTTTTTTAAGAGAGAGAGAGAGAGAGAGAGAGAGAGAGAGAGAGAGAGAGAGAGAGAATTTTAATATTTATTTTTTAGTTCTTGGCAGACACAACATCTTTGTTTTTGTATGTGGTGCTGGGGATCGAACCCGGGCAGCATGCATGCCAGGCAAGCTTGAGCCACATCCCCAGCCCCCATATAAGTTCTTTTGATGTTTATTCTTATGCATGTTTCTCAGCATCACTGAGCCTCTGAAAAGTGGAGAACTAGAAATTGAAGCAGAGCATTTCCTAAAGGGAGAGAGCGATCACTTGCCTGTATACCATTTCAGCAATCTGCAAGTTTTCTAATCTCCTGTCATGCCTTGTGTCCTGGGCTGTACAGGGCTCTTTCACCGCAACAGTGGAATCTTGATTACCATCTTTATTTTCATGGAAAAGGAGCTTTCTAGATATTTCTTCTCAAGTTAATCTTAACAAATCACTGTGTATTTTTCTCCTGAGTTCTGAGCTCACCACTGAGAGCTAAAATATTTCAATGGAAAAATACTTCATGGTTTTGCATTGTTTTTAGCCTACTTCAAAAGATTAGCATTTAATCTGGAAATCATCTTCATCAGATGATCGAATAGACCTCTAATTTTATTCAACAATATTTACTGAAATAGTAGATACTATTGCTAAGTATGCATTAATTTTCCTTGAAATTGCTCTAGGTGAGAAAGCCTCAGTATAGTGAATGGGGGTCATTGGTACAGGGAGAATTTAGAGAGGTAAGAGAGTTCTTTTTTAGTCATGGGTGACAACATTCCTTTCTGGGCTTGAGCAAGTGCAATTCCTAGTCAAGTTAAGGAACTCATTTGCTTTTTAAAATTAAGTATATATAACAGTTCAATGGGTGTTATGGGCCACCAAAAGGAGGAAAAGCAATTTATCCCTTTAAGAAACTTCTGAAAATTGCATTGTCAAGGAAAAAAAATCCCAGAGTGCATAATTAATTATACACTTAGAAAAGTGAAACCTAGGCATAAATGTTAAGGAGACAACATAAAAGAATCATCTCTGGGAGGTGAGATTAGACTAAGCAAAAATAAGACCAGTTAAATTTCATACAAAATTGCCCATGATACAGAGGAGAAATATAGATTTCTAAATGTGAGAAAAATACGAACAAATGAAACTTCAGGAAGGAACAATAAAAATGATTAAGGGTCTAAATGAAATGATTAATGGACACAGATTAAAAGACAGTATCCATTTAATATGGCAAAAAGACTAATGGGAAATTCAATCACTTGAAAGCATATGAGGGTAAAAAAGACGGGAAAAGGAGCAAATTTTAGGTTAGTCAAGAGAAAATAACCAGAAGTAATGGGATGAAATTGAGTATTCGAAATTTGCGAGTGACTATCATAGAAAAGGCAGCCTTGTTAGGTCTATTAGGGTGAGGAATTGTTTCCTAAGGGACGTAGTAAAAAGCCCTTTTGCTTGAGGCCATTTATATAGACCAGACAAAGAAGTGGATAATACTATAGGAACAATTCTATATTCACAAAATTATGGACATTATGATCTAATAGCTTCTACCCTAACAGCACACACACACAAAAGTCTCTAATGCATATAATTCCTTGGATTCCAGCTTTTGTATTTTCTATTTTTAGGAAGAGCTGCAGCAATGAACATGTACCCTAAAAACAGACATCTTCCATGTCATACTTCCATAGCTTTTCTAACTATATCACTCTTTTTGGTAATTTTGCACTCTTGTTTCTGCATTATTTACTATGTTGATTTTACTGATTCAGGTGCTTTTAGCCAGAGAAATATTCAAATTTTGATTTCCAAATAAACATTGTTCTTAAATACAAAAGTCACAATGACATACTTCAGTGATCTGAAAATCTATTTAAACTAAATGAAGACTATTTTTTATCCCCCTGGTTTGATCATAGTTTTTAGATTTCTTACAAATGTAATAAAGCTATAATTTATGTAGTATATAAACAACTGAAATGTTTTACCATATGAAATTATTTTGGCATATTTTCTTGTGGAATTTCTAATCATAAAATGATTCTGTGGTGCATTATATTTTCAGAATCATTTCATTAAAAGACTATATTTTTGTTTATCCTTGTTTATTCAAACTGATTTGAAAGGAGAATCTATGCCTTTAATGAACATTATACAGTGCCTGAAAAAAAAATTGAAGAACATTGTTGGCAGAAGTACTAGATAAATATTTTTTGTCATGCAGATTTTTATTGAAAAGTATGGGAGAATTTTACCTTGATAATTATAAATGGAGTAAAATAGCTGAATTGCTAAAGAAAGAATCACATGAAAATCAAAACCAAAACTAAAAATAACTACTTGTGATATATTAGGGTTTTAAAGCTATATCTATATTTTGCATTTAATCCTTAATTTCTGAAAAGCTGTCCAATAAAATTTAAAATTTTTATTTATTCTACAAATCACCTATCTCTCTACTATGTGACATTCAACAAATTAATTTGCTCAGTAAATCAACTCTCTATATTTTTAAGTAGATGATCAAACTGTAATTTATAGTAGACATTAAGTATTTTTTGTATAAATATTTCTAATATTTTAATTTTTAAAATTGATGTAAAATTTGAGTCTTTGGGATGAATGAGATAAATATCTCTATTTTTTCCACTAACAAATAAACTCACAAGGAAAATCAATAGCAATATCAATTATCCATCCACTACAGACATATATACTTTTCAAGGGGAGCACAGGAATAGAGTTTATGTCCTTTTTGTGTCCTGCTCTTAGACAAGTGCATAATTTCCAGACGTGGCATTTTAAGAGAAGTTTAGCAACCTGGGATATTTCTAGAGTTGAGTGCCTAGAAGGTAAGGAGAGCCAGAATCATATCATATACTTATAAAACTGAAGAAACTGTGTGTGTTTATTATGAAAAATTAGATTCAAATAATTTTTGATAGTCAACAAGGTACTTTATGCCTCTACTATAAAATGTATTCTGGAGAAAATAACAGACCACTCCTGAGGGTTGTATAAAAATATCTTCTCCCTCGGGTGTGGGGTACACATTTGAACAATATTGTCCATGATGCACAAATACATTGAAATAGTGATAAACTCTTAAAATATCGACTTTAGAAAACTAATTTATCTGTATGAGAGGGAGAGAGAGAAACAGAAACTAGTGCTTCCTGAAAGATTCACAAATTTATTTATGCCAGGGACAATAGTAGTTCTTATGGATACAACATCAACAAAAGTACAAATTTTCTGCCATCATGGTTTTATATTTTAGTTAGGTGAAGAAGATAATGAGCAGGAAGACAAATAAGAGGCAAGGTAATTAAAGAACCACTGGAAAAAATATGAAAAAAAATTCAAAGTAACGAGTTAGATAAAAATTTCACATGACAGAGAGAACTCAAATGAGCACCCCTTGAGGAGGTGATATTAAGTATCTTATGATTAAATACATCTAGAATAAAGCAACCAAAGCAAAGAAAATAAAGAAAAGGAAGAGTGGATTTAGCCAGACAATTAAAAAAAAGCAGTGAACAGAGTATAATAGGGCTGGAGTAGGTGTAGAGATCTTTAAGACAATAGGGAAGAAAGCTATGGTGAGAATGTTATAAATGGCAGGGAAAAATATGGAGTTAAGGTATGCATGAGTTATTTATGATATTTGTGCTAAAAGTAGAATCACAATGAATTTAGGAATGTTATTATATGTTGAAAATATCTCAGAAGTGCATGGAACTTTCAAGGATTGTTTCATCCTACTTCCCTTCTTCACTGGAGCCAAGGATCAGAGTGAATATGCAGCCTAAAAGCCGACTTGGCAGCTTTAACTGTCATGGACTTTGCTAGTTTCTTGGTTCATGTAAGGTCAAGTTTACTGTCTCGTTATGGATAACAGTTCCTTTGATAAAGGAAGCTCTGAAGGTTGATTTTCCATGCCCACTTGGATTAGGCCATGGGTCCACAAGTATTTGGTCCAATATTATTCTGGGTATTACTGTAACGGGGGTTGTTGAGATCACCGCTGGAATCCATAGGCTAAAAAGCAGGTCACCTTTCCTAATGTGAATGGTTGTTATCCAATGAGTTGAAAGACTTTATTTAACCAAACAAGCTAAGTCTCTTCAGAGTAAGAGAGAACTCCTGTCTGATGGCCTTTCAATTGGAATATTGTTGCTCTATTTTTCGCTTTCAAACTCAGACTTGAGCCTACTGACCTTCAGAATGGACCTAAGCCATTAGTTTTCATTTTCTTGGGTCTTCTGCTTGCTAACACCCCCCTTCTAATCTTCAATCTCTCTCATATACATATTTCTATTTTTGTGGAGAACTCTGAGTAATACAGAAGATTTTATATAAACTGGAGAGAGGATGATAGAATGAATCACCTCAATTTTTAGGCTTATATAAATTTCCTCTAAAGATATTAAACTATACCAATTTATTCAGTTAATAATTCAATTGTAATATAGTGATATTTAAGAATGAAAAATACTTGTGTGAGTATTGATAACTTATTCATTCTTTCATCCAATCAATATTTATTTATTTTATTCCTTACCTGCAAGGAATTCTTCTAAGTAAGGGGAACAAAATTAATGTAATGACTTTTTTTGTAAATATTCTTTAGTTGTCCATGGACCTTTATTTTATTTATTTATATGCAGTGCTAAGCCTCAAAGCCAGTGCCTCATACATGCTAAGCAAGCACTCTACCACAACCCCAGCCCCTGTAATGCCTTTTTTTTTTAAACAAAACTATATATTTTAGGGGAAGATACTGTAACAAATTAAGTGTTTTAAAGTGGTGAGGACCATTTTTATGTTTGATTTCAGATTGACTTCTCACTTTTTTCCAACCTGATTTCCAGGTTGGTTTGTCTAACTAGAGACACTAATGGATGACTGAAGTGTAAAGAGGAAAATTCAGGATGGTTTACCTCTCTTTCTACTTTTGGAGGCTCCAGCAAGCAGCTGTGTCTTCAGCCTCCTCTAAGTCTGCAGCTCCTGCTTGGCAGCCCCTCAGAGAAATGCAAATTAAATGTAAATTAAAAACTTAATGAGATGCCGTTTCACATCCAGATTGACAAAAATTTAATAATCTGACAAAACCAAATGCTGTCAAGAATGAGAAAGCTTACACCCTTTATGATAGGAGTTAAAACTGGTAAAAATGCTTTGGAAAACAAATCTGAATTTTAGAAAGAAGTTGAAGATAAACAAACCCTGCTACTCCTCAGTTCTCCTACTTATACACCCTAAAGATATAGTTGTACATGTGATCCAAGAGAAATGTTCAAGAATAGCTCTAGTACTATTGTTTCTAATAGAAAAAACAATCTTCAAACCACAATTATATACTTAGAAGAGAATAAACGAATTGTTTATATGCATAGAGTGGCATACTCTGTAAAACTATAATTGAATGAATTAGAGATTGTTGAATGAACAGGAATGTATCTTTAAAAATGTACTTCAAATAAGGAAAAGCAAACACAGATTAGAAAGTGTGTGTATGTGTATGTATGTATATATATGGAATAATACCTGAAGTATAAGGAATAAAATATTAAACTCTTTTTACATAAGTACACATATATTTTAAATTGTGTTTTAATTTATTTTATTTTATTTTTTGGTACTAGGGGTTGGACTCTGGGGCACTAGACCATTGACCCACATCTCCATCCCTATTTTTTTGTATTTTATTTAGAGACACATCACTTTTGCTGAAACTGGTTTTGAACTTGTGATCCTCCTGCCTAAGCTTCCTGAGCCACTGGGATTACAGGCATGTTCCACTTCGCCTAGTTTAAATTATTATTTTAAATAGCAAACAAAAGTTACAATAGTGTTTTGAGAGAGAGTAGAGAAGAAAACTCAAGAGTCTTCAAAGTGTCAACACTCTCTCTTACAGTGGTGTGTATGTGTCTGCTCCTTTTTTTTTCTTTTATTGATACATTATCTATGCATGATAATTGTACTTTTAAAATTATTTAGAGTTTAAAGTAAATGTACAGCTCTGTTTAGCATATAAAAACTTCACTTTTCCATTTAATTTTTTAAGTACAACAACACAGAAACAATACAGAAACAGAAATATTATGAATAAGAATAGATATAAGTTGCTAAGCAATGTAAGCCAATCTCACAAAACCAAAAGCTGAATGTTCTCTCTGATAAGTGGATGCTGATCCATAATGAGGGTGTGTGTATATGTGTATGTGGAGAATGGGAAAGGGGAAGAGAGGAAAGGGGAGGGGGATTGGAGGCAGGCATGGTGGTGGAGTGAGGTGAACATTATTAACATAGGTACACGTAAGACTGCACATGTGGTACGACCTATGTCATGCATAATCAGAGAAATAAAAAGTTGTGCTCCATTTGTGTATAATGAATCGAAATGCATTCTGCTATCTTGTATAACTAATTAGAACAAATTAAAACAAGAATGGATATAAGTTAATTTTCTATAATAGTTAATTTTTGAAATTCAAATGAAACATTCTTCTAAGGAGTGGAACTAGTCAGAGAATACATCAGTAAGATCTAGTTGTATCACATATATGCATTTTTAAAACGAATTAGATCCACATATTAGATCACTCTATCAAAACATGGAAGATTCAATATGTTAATTTATCTGAAGGCATTTGATATCAGTGACAAAATTATTGAACAGACATTTATTGACTTTGATATAGTTGACCTCTGACAAATATTAGTTTCATTGCCATGGATGCATGCATCCTATCATGGAAAAAAAATAAAGCTCTTTAAAAATAAATTTTTACTTGGCTTCAAGGAAGGTAGAATTTCTCAGCTATATGTAATTTCCTTAAACTGAAGTGGTTATCATTAGAGTCTGAAATTTCCCCATGTATGACCAAAAGCTGTAGCATGGCTTGAGCTTTGATAGTCCCATAATATATTTAATATATACATAATATTACAATGTATTTTAAATAATATAACTTCAAATGTGCATTCCATGCCTATTAGTTTCAAGTACTTTAAACATGCAAAATCATTTAATTTTTAAAATTGTATGAAGTATATAAAATTATTATTTCCTTTTTCAAACTAGGAAATTGCTTATAAAGTCTTGTCATTAGTCACACAACTCATAAGAGGAAAAGAACTCAAAAATATACTTTGTTCTCGCCCTCAGCCGCTAAACTAGCCATCCCCAAATGCACATAGAAATCATGTAGGTATCATGAGTCAAAGCTGTAGTCTAAGCAAGCATGGGTTGGATGAAAGATCTGACTTAGTAGAACCTATATATATGGAACCATTAACGTTGGCTGTCAACATTAGCTTATTTGTGAATAGGGAGGTCATGGGCCAGTGTAGCCACTTGTGTAATAGTGAAAGTCAATTGGTAACCAGCATAGAAAGGAAAAGAAAGGTGGAGAGAAAGAGGACTTCAGGGAAAAGGAACAAAGTGAAGTTGTTTGTATCATTTAGTACCATGGAAAGTTCCTTGGGTCTGTAAAATTTAAACTCCCAGAAACTGCTGAATAAGGTCTTTTAGTTTTACATTCAGGGCAAGTAAAATTACGTTTTCTTCCCTGTGTTCTCAGTATTATCTTTCTAACTTGAAGAAATAAAAATAATTGTTTTGAACACAATCTCAAGTGAACAGAACATTGTTAAGTATGCTACGTAGACTTCCGTGCCTCTAAAGCCTCTGAGAGTGACTATCAGATGGTGCATTATTATGACTTTTCTCATTGCTGGTAATGTTCACTTTGATCACTTGATTAAGATGTTAGATGCCAGGATTCTCGATAGCAAAGCTATTCTTTCATCCTTTGTAGTTACTGTAATTTTGTGGGGAAGTAATTTGAAATTATGTAAATAATTAAAAACATTAATATGTATGTGTACAAACATGTCTCCACTATACTTTTGAGTATTTCCTTGCTTCTGGGGCAATATGATGCTTTTGTTTGAACTTAAGCACTAAATTCAGTTTTTTCTTCAAAGCATCATGGCTCGTACTATAACATATAACTTCATTTTATGGATGTTTTTCAGTAATTTTATTCAGGTAAATATATGTGTATGTATATAGAGAAACCAGTCCTCACAATTGTGACAAATTTGTCACTCTGCTGCTTTCACTCTCTTTGCAGTTGCCTACCTCATCCTGTTCTCTGAGCCCCAAAACTGGGACACAGTGCCTTTCTGAATCCTTCTCAATCTGGGACTCCAATCCCCTATGTCTGAATGCACCAGGATAAAAGTACGACAGTATACAGAAAAATCACCTCTCACCTAAAATTCAGAGTGTATTGTTAAACCTGAAAGGGTGTTCTAGGCATATCTATGTCTCTTTACCCTCCCAACTGTTCAGGTTCTCAGGTTCTGAGAAGCACCAAACCGACAGTACAAGGATGGTGGTCTTTTCACATTCTGCAATTCTGCTCTGCCAAGCTGAATGAACATTGCCTTCCTGTGTTCTTTGCAGATGGCTGACCTTGTAAATCATTATTCAGGAAGGGGCTGCAAAACCAGAATTACCAGATATGAAAAAAAATATATGAACATGAATCTTCATAGTTATTTTTAATCTACAGAAGCTTCTTAATTTCTCTCATTCAGAGGCTTAATACAGACTGTGAGGATGTTATGTTAGGAAAGACAATGGAAATGGTCATGTCTAAATGCATCATTCGGAACTGAAGTATTTAATATCTAAAGGTCATTTTTCTTTATATACTTGAGGGGTAGGACAGGATAATTGAAGCATCAAAGAGTGGAGCTTTGGAAAATATCTTCATATTCTAGACTCAGAGACTTATTTGAGTTTCTAGAAGTCACTGAGTTTTTAAAATAAAATTATATTTTGATTCATTAAAATGTTGAGTTCATCATGAGAGTCACTAGCCCATGCCCAAGGGACTTGAGAAGGGAGAAAAAATCATTATTTGAACTCTTAATTAAGATAAGGTATTTTTAAATACATGCTGTGTGTGAGAACATCCCAGGAAATGCAATATCTTTTTAAAAGTCATGACAGGGGTCATTTTTTTATTTTTGCATTTCTAAGACATAGTATGACTGACACATTATAGTCATTCAATTGATTTTGGTTAAACTAATAATGACCACAACAGGTAAAATATCACCATCATGGATCTCTGGTATGTTATAAATGGGCCAGATTCATCAATATACCATATACAATATATATGTATGAATATATATGTATATATACACACACATGCACATATATATGTATATCTCACAGCAAATATGTGGATGAAGAGCCTCAGTCATGTAATTCAGTGACATAAATAACAATGAGCAATGATATTTCTCTAGCAGCTGTAGATAATGTTAACTAAAAACTCTATTATGGGCACTAATCTCAGACTGTGTTTGTGTGTGTGTGTGTGTGTGTGTGTGTGTGTGTGTGTGTGTATAACAACAACAGCTACCAAGCACACATCCTTCCACAGGAAGACCACTAATGGCAAAGGGTATTGCAATGGGAATACCTTGTATGAGTCACAATGGTGGGAAGGAAGTGTATCACAATATTACTTCAGCCAAAGGTTCAACGTATACACATATACAGCAAAGAACATCCTTAGATATATGGAGCTAGAGTATAATATTAAACTAGTCATTTTACCATATAAATACTCATAATGAAATAGCCATATTTCAAATGAGATAAAGTTAGAAATAAAATCACCCTTAGCCTAATACTTGATGTTTTCTGATGCCCTAATTCCCAGATCTTCTAGTCCTAGTTGCCAGAGATACCAGAAGATATGTTTAAATCTCCTTCAATATGATGGAATAGGATTTCGAATGATGAGGCTGTATGTAAGTGTGCTATTTTCACATGACTTCTGTTTTTTTTTAAATAATCCTGGTTATCAGAAGGTGATACATAAGAATGAACTACTATAAGAATAAATATTACTGTGTCGATGGGTCTGATTTTAAATAATTTCAATCTGGCATGCTATAGCTTAGCTATTATGTTAGAAAGAGAAATCTGAAAATTTCTTCATCTTGATTTAAACTTGCATTGGCAGAAGGTAAATATATTTTCTCACCTAGGAAATAAGCAGGTAAATATAAATATAATAGCAATATTATTGAGCTTCCTTCTAATGAATGTAAATAAAATTGTAAAAAAAAATTAAGGTCTGCTTAATTTTTCACCTGAAAGTATTAGCTTGAGTAATTATATTAAGTAATTATTCTTAGCTAAACATTTAATTCATTCATTCATTCAACTATGATTTATTATACCATTCTTTGAAATTTTCCTACTTAGTTTCTTCTCAACCTCTAGTATAGACTGTTTGGAAACAATGGAAAGAGTGAGGAAGTGATATATGTTAGAGACCATGGTTTTTCGTTCAAACATTTCCTTATTTAAGAATGAATAGTTCTGAAAAAAGAAATAGTAGCTTTATTACAATCGATCGCCTGAGCTGTCTTGGGTCTGGGCCCATTGCTCTCTGGGGAAAGAATTTTGGCCTGTGGCTCTGCTGAGTTACCAGAAACTGTGATTATGGATGTGAGGCTGTCATTCTGTCCTAGGAGCTGACTGTAGAGCCAAGATTAACTTGTGCCAGAATGAGAAATATAATTCAAGAACCTTAAAGGGACTTTGCAGAGTTACCTAGAAATAAAAAAAATAATAAGAATAATAATGTTAGTAAGCTCCTTTTTAGGTTCATCAGATCTTCCAATTTGCCTTTTTATGTCAAATCTCCTCTCTCTGATTTATATAAAATGATTTTAAGAAATAAGCCAAATAAGAACAGAAAAAGAAAACAAAATAGATTAATGCCCAAGTTCATATTCCATGAAAAAATTACAAATGCAAAGAAAACTGAAAAGAGTCTAGTTAAAAATTTTACCTAAATAATATCATTTTGAGTAAGATCCCTCTACTTCTGTGTTATGAAGCTGGGACTATTCTTCCAGAGGGCACAAGAGATAGGATGGTAGTGGTTTATTCCTATTAGAATTCTGAGGTCTCTAAGTCACGGGCATGAATTTTTTCATTCTGCTACTAACTAATAAAGTCTGAATGTTAAAATTTTGGTTCATTGCTGTGAGTAATCAAAATTGATGATGAAATTCCTTATGGGGAGCACTGTAGGATCCATCACAGGAAATTTGATGGGATCATCTAAGTCTTCACCAAAGACCAGGCTCATGTAAATGGTATACTTTTTTAGTTCTTGGAAGATCACATGGGTTTTTTTTTGTTGTTGATATTTGTGATTTGAGTATGTTCCAATCATATCAATAAATCTACTATAGTGTTCAGATAAAAAACAAACACCTTATAATGTTTTATAGAAAGTTTCTTTTAGTTGTAACAATCTCTTGCAAAAAACTTCTAATTTTTCTTAGAACATAAGTTTCTGTTTGCATTGGTCTCTTCTTTATGATGCAAATATTCTCATTAATTGTTCACTTTTATCATTGTGCCCACTGTCAATTTTTAATTTATCTCTGGTTATCTTGTTTGACCTTCTAACATTCTTTTATTAATTGCCCAGGTTATTTTCATTCTAGATTTTTAGAGATCTGATTTTATAACCTGTAGATCGTTGTAATAGGATCGATGTTTTATCGACTTTCAAAATAGGCATATTTATTTCACAGATTAAAAATGATCTCATAATGAGTGAGTCTTATGTAGTTCTCACTCAAATACAATGATCAAAGCTACATTTAATTAAGGAAAGCTAGGATTTTTAAACAATCTATGTACTATATAAATTATTTCCAAAAGGAATGATTATTACATCCTTGCAGTTATAACTAAAATTAAGAAAAAAAAGTTGTAACAGGAAATAATAGCTTTGACCCAGTCAATAATATTTTCAGGGAGTCTAAAAATGGATATTAAAGAAAATGACATTAAATGCTTATGCCTTTTCATGGATTAGACATATTTATCAACAATACCAAATAAAATATTCAATTTTAGAGCTTGTTTGACAAAGAAGCAGTCACTCTTACAAATACTAAAATATTTTATTGCATTAATTTTACATGTTATATAATTTAGTATTGAAATGTTTTAAAGTCGGAGAATGTGAACAAGAATGCTTTTTAAATGTTCTAAAGCTCTCTGTTTTACCTCTGCCGGAACAGTTGGTATTTTTTCAGGAAATCTAAAGGACACATACTTTTCTGGATTTCTTCCAAAGCAGTACATTCAATGACCTTGTTGTGCACAGAATTTCAATTTAAAAACCCTAAGCTTGAAGTGAATTCATATTTGAGATTTTTTGTGGAATTTATTTTCAGGCAAGAAGATCCATAGTAATACCGAATAAAGAGTGTAAAATTACATTTACTAGGATAACTGAAACACAATAAAATAAAAAAAATTGGTCATAATCACTCAAAGAATGGCAAATAACTAATATTAGATTCATAATTATATATAATTATCTTAAGATTCCTTCTAACTTAACATTCAACAGTAATTTCCATTAATATTTAATTGTGTAAATGCAGAGATTTTGGATTGACATTTTTAATCTTTGTTCTAGTAGAGCTATTGTGATAAGGAAAATCATCTCAACTGATGAGAAGAGATTATCAAAAATCCCTTTTCTTATTTCAGTTTTCTTACTTGGTTTATGTGCTAAAATATACCCTTCACAGAGCACTTTCCTTTCCAACATTGATTACTCATACTTTCCCAGTAATCCAAATCAAGTTTTAAAAATATATTTAATGGAACCTCTCCATGATTATTGACCCCCCTCAAAAAAAAAAATCAAGAGGAATGAGCATTGGTTTGGGCTGTCTTAAAATACTTCTGCCTCTTTAAATTGCAGTGATAAATATACATAGAATGTAAACCATGGGAACAAGTAACCTGGTCTTACCAATGGTGCAACCAACAGTCTCAGGAAAATTTTCAATTCAACAGCTGAGAAGAGTGCATCTGGTTATAAGGTCTGCTATTGGTAAATGAATGGTAAAATAATGTGTGATTTTATAAAAGACTTTTATTATAATAAAAGGATTAACAATTACCTATGAGACATTTAAACTTGACAAATGAAAAAAAATTGCTAAGCAATGAGCCTCTTTTCATACTGTGAGGTTTAAAAGGAATTACAAGTACTTGCCCTTGAAATGCTCACAACCTTTCTATTATGGTATACTAAAATTCATTGACTCTGTGCCATAACAACAGTTCAATTTTACTGGATGCTTTACAATCTTTAATTATAATAGCCCTAAGTTGTTGAATCTTTTCATTCCTGGCTACATCTATTGAACTACATCATACATCATACATGCAAAAGCTCACATTGATTATAGAAGCTTGAGCTTCAGTATAGCATCTAAGATTTCATGTGCCCATGCTACATTGCTTTAATGTTTTGAGAAGAGACATCAATACACAATAAAAAGAGCAGGAAAAGTTACATGTGACCCATGGAACTTTATTTAGATATTGTAAAAAGAGTTTCCATTTGGAGAGTATTTACAATACAGGAAAAATTGTGACAAAATCCACAATTGTCAAAGGGCATAGCAGAATTGGGGACAGAAAGAAGTAGGGTAAATTGGGTTAAAAAGTTATTGATTTACAAGGCAGCAACACATTATAAATTTTACATTCTAAGAGATACGGAGACATCAACTATTTGAGAGATTTATGTAAATTATCTTAAACATTTCTTAATAAGTCCTGCACTCAACAAACTTGAGTAGTTTAGAATAAATTAATGCAATAATCCTGTTCAGAAACAATAAAGTTTAAATAAGCAAATCTAAACCAGAGGAGATACAGCATGGCTTTCTGAAGAGGAATGTATGGGTTTTGTCTTGAAGGATAAAAATACTGTTTTGTAAAAATTTATCTGGTCGTAAAGTGTAGAATGAATCAAATAGAAGAAGAAACTAATGTTCAGTAGAAAAGATAAGATATATTATAGTAAAAGAAATAATATGTGGTAGAGGAATAATTGGATGCCAACTTATTTTTAGCATGATGGAATTTTTGGTCATGTAAAGTTACCAACTCAAGAAACAACATTTTAGATTAATATACTTATGTCTGATGACTTTGTGGCAATTGATTTATTTATGCTAGTCATGATTAATAATATCAGGGTTGTGGTGTTACATATTCTATTCCATGAACTTGAAGTAGCAGCCAGTCAGAAATCTTATAAACTTTCCACAGAATTACAAACAATGTAACTATCTCACTAAAATTCATGACTGCAATGATCAACGTTGAAAAAAAAATAAATTTAAGAAACTCCAATTTAATTAAGAGTGGGCCAAGAGCATCATCATATATAGTTATGAAATAATGGCAGGAAGAATCTATCTAGAACTTTATCAGTATAAGATGGTTCCTTAGCTTTACAGGTATTGCTAAATATTGAATCATATTTACAAATAGTTTCATTTTTCCATGTATTGTAGTCTGTTGGTGTAGTATATGTAAATCAGTGTCTTTTATGGCTCTGCCTAATTGACAATGATAATAAAAAATATGTATACCATACTTCAAACAACTTTAGAATTAGGGTATAGATAAATAGCCACAATTTGCTTAGCAAATAACATATTGGCATTATCCAACTTAATTTCCACTTCTTATGAACTGTCAATTTTTATAGACCTATATTACAAATGAGTAATAGTTAATAAGTGTCTCAGCTAGATTAAAAGGTTAGTATGAGGCTCGGGGTTGTGGTGCAAGCCTGTAATCCCAGTGGCTCGGGGAGACTGAGATAGGAGAATCTTGAGTTCAAAGAAACCTTGGAAACCTCAAGAAACTAAGCAATTCATTGAGACCCTCTTAAATACGAAATAGGGCTCAGGATGTGGCTCAGTGGCCAAGTGCCCCTGAGTTCAGTCTCTGGTTCAAAAAAAAAAAAAAAGTTTGGTGGGATTACGAAGTACTATGTATTATTTGCTATTTATACTTACTCCTAGGTATACAATATCTTTTACTTATTTTGATACTTGATGGCTCTCACTCCTCAAATAAACATTTTAATACTTGCAAAACCGAGAAATATAGATAGTGAAAACATACAAACATTGCAAATTTGATTAAATCTCAAGCAACTTGAGTTCCTAGGATTCCTTTGTTTAATCATTGAAATGTAAATTTTAAATTATAAACTAGTTCAAAATATAAAGAAGATGATCACCTTCCTTCAATTCCAGTCCAGCTTAGAACATAGAATGCCACTTATGATTCTCAGCTTCTTTTTCATTTGGCCTGGACTGTAACAGAGTTTTCTGTTTTATTTCCCCCCTTTCTTTCTTTCTTGAAATCACAGGAGGAAAAAGGATAGAATGAGATTCTATGGTATATCAATTTTTGTCCTACATAGTCAATCACCTGTAATCAAGTTTGGCTTCATTATTTCTACTTATAAGTACTTTGTGTGCATGCTCTTTTAAGAATCATGCCAAGACAGGCAGAATGTACTTGGTAAAAATAATATTTTCCTTTGGTTAAACTTAGTGGACAAAAACCTGCAATTTATTTCTAAAAATTCTACAACCTTAAGAATGTTAATTAAGATGACCCTATAAAATTCAAAGAAATCCCAAATTTCTCTCTGAAATTTCTCTTCCCTTTGCTTCTTCTTCTTTCCAAAATTTGTATTGCTTACTAAAATTTTGTCAATTATTTACAATATTTACTATTCATTCACTTAAACAAGTAATAAGCACCGTGTGTGTATGTGTGTGTGTGTGTGTGTGTGTGAGAGAGAGAGAGAGAGAGAGAGAGAGAGAGAGAGAGAGAGAGAGAGAGAGAGAGAGAGAAGACAACATTAGGCACTGGAGATCAAGATCAAAACACAAAACCTCATTAAACCAAAATCAGGGGAATTCACTGTCCCAGGAACCCAGGACATATTTATTTTGTGGTTGAACAGTCTAGTTAGAGAGTGGGAAAAGTAAACTGAAATTACATGTCATATTCTCATCAATGTTTTCCCCCTAATCAGGATAGCTTCAGCTAATGGGTAAGATTCCCAGAGACATAGTGTAGTGTTGGAGTGGAGTTGGTAGATGACTGGCAACCAAAACCTGCATTATCATCATAAAATAAAAATTTTTCTGCTATGTTTAGTATCACTTTCCCAGGAGATACGATTTGATTCATACTTATCTAAATATAAGTAATAACCCATCAAGGAAGTCTCTTGTCAATAGTCGCTGATGAAGAGAGTCCTTTGATTTAGTATTTTTTGGGCAGAGCTTTTAAGAGACCACAATTATCCTGAACTTTCTAGCAGTGCTCAGAGAAATTAAGCTACTTTTTAACTTTGTTCTAAAGGTATTGCTTTAAATAGTTTTTTGGCCAGCTACCAAAGAATAATGTTCATTGATTCTGTTTCCTGACTCATTATAAAGAGGTTCTAGTATCATCTGTCTGATTAGAATGCTTATTTGTACTGGCATAACCAGTAGACATTTTCTACAGCCTGGAACAAACTCTGAACCTAGTCAATATAAAATGGTGTGTTTTTCCTTCTCACAAATTTTGAGTAAAATCTGGCTTTCTTAAAGTAAAATAGCAATGCTAGTTTGAGAAGAGAAATTAATTTGTAGAATGGCTAATTGGTGAGTTAAATGGAGGGTGTTTGGCATTTTATAGCTTGGATGATCTGAGGGTGGGCAGCATGAAGGGATTTAAAAGATTCCATGCAGGGTCTTAATTCTTGACAGGAATACTAGTATTAGTTACCAGCCCATGATTCATTATCTCTGCCCTGGAAGTTACTCCCAAAGTCAGCAAGAAAAGTATTTCTAGAACAGGAGATTTCATACAAAAATTGTGGTTCAAAGAGAAAATATGTTGGGCTGGGGATGTGGCTCAAGCGGTAGCGTGCTCGCCTGGCATGCGTGCGGCCCGTGTTCGATCCTCAGCACCACATACCAACAAAGATGTTGTGTCCGCCGAGAACTAAAAAATAAATATTAAAAATTCTCTCTCTCTCTCTCTCTCTCTCTCTCTCTCTCTCTCTCTCTCTCTCTCCCCCCTCTCTCACTCTCTCTTTAAAAAAAAAAAGAGAAAATATGTTGAGAAATATTAAAGCAACTGCAGCCACAATGAACTTTCTCCCCTAGTCCCGATGTTATGGTTCATCTAATATCAATAATGTGCATTTAATAATCATCTGCCATATTCTAGATATTATAAAGTGCTCTTGAATTATACATTACTGCATTTAATATTCCCTACATGTATTTCAGGTAAATGTTAAAAATTGCTTTTTTATCAATTGTGGAAAAAAGCCTTAGGTAAAGTAGCTAGCTGCATTCGACCAGCTAGAAAGTGAAGTAAGTAAAAGAAATAGGATTAAAACTCAGTTATATCTGCATCCAAAATCCATAAGTCCATTTTTTCTCCAATTCTTACACTGCTTCAGATTTGCACAGCAGAACAGAGAAAAATGTTAACTATTAAGATTATTTATTTCTATTTTAATTGAGATAATAGAAGTACAAATATATAGTTTTTTTCTTTTCTCTAAAGAACAGTTTATCCCATACTGTAAATTGTTTGAGCCCAGATGGCTATGCTATGTTATGTCTAAAAGTTAACAGTGTTCATGAAACAAAACTGGCGCACAAAACACATTGTTTGACAATTTGAATGATAAAAGAGAAGCTTTCCTAAACATATACCAGTATTTTTTCCTTGTCTTTTAAGAATGAAACAGATGTAGAGGAAGGAACTTGCTTCTCTCTGGAGGAAAAGCTGAGCCCAGGAGTTACTGATTTCTTTAGATTATTAAAAATTAAATTTTTGCCAACAAGAAAGCACTATATCATAGCAACCACATGTGGTTTTATAATGACCTACAGGCACAAGCAGAGAACATCTCTCTAAAACTGTTAAACCTGTGACAGTGACTGATTAAACATCTTTTTAGATGATGACCTGAAAAAAGTACCCTCTACCTTTACTCACCACTTTAACTGGTTTTTGATTGTAACAGTTCCCGGAGCCAGATCCCAGGAGTCCCAGAATGTTTGGGGAATTTAAACAAAAGCATGGCAGCCAGAACACCACTCCCAGCCTGCTCTTCCTCTGGTGGAGGTTGGTCAGGCACATCTACTTATGTTTCATGTTCCTTGGTTGTTAAAGCACCCTTGCAGGGTGGATATGGGAATTAAGTAAACCAATACAAAAAGTATTAGACATACCAGCTTTCATATAAAAGCTTTTTAGTGCCTACATCTCAACATAATTTACAAGAGCTTAGTTAATGATATCTATTAGACTTAAATGCTCTTGTTCAATCCTCCTCCTCCTCCTCCTCCTTCTCCTCCTTCTCTTCCTCCTCCTCCTCCTCCTCTTCCTTCTTTTTTTTTTTGCTTGAAGGAGAGTTAAATGCTTTTCACTAAGATGATAAATACTAACTAAGGTTATTAATATGAAACATGGCACATTGGTACTAAATTATGATTTCTTCTCTGGAAATTGGTGAGTTAAGTATTTCAGCTAGTTCTATTTTCTTCTTTTGTGTGGTTCTTCTTCAACCTGATTTTACTTGAATAACCACAAGAAATCCCATGCTAAGCGGTGACTCAGATGCACTTTGCAATTAATAGCTATATTAACTGACTTTTAATGCTATTTACTTCCCAGTTGCTCTCCACATGTCCCTGAAGTTTAATAAAGCTGAAAACATTTTATTTTATTGTCTGAAACTATTGATTATCTGCTTAATGTAATGTTGAGAACTCTGTGATATATTGCTTTTGCCACACTGATTAAATGAATTATCTTAAAGAAATGAGAGTTCTGCTTTAAAAGAAAAAAACCTTAATGCAGAATAAAATTGTTTCTTTCCAACCTTACTTTTGGCTCCATTGTAAAGCATGCAAACTTATTTTCAATGTTGCCAAGAAGATAAATTTGATTGTTTCATAACTGATTTAGATATTCCTAGGGGCATGACATGACAATTTAGATTTCTATTTCCTTCTTTTATTGCCAACATGAGCCTATTTAATGAAATAACTAACAGATTCACTGACTTCAGAGAAAAAAGAAACATAACAAAGCAACTTTTAATTTTGAATTTATTAAAACAATATGAAAGACAAAATGGAAGTACAAAATAAAAGTAAGACAAAGCTATGACACTATTAAAACCATTTTGAAGAGCTGTCTAATGATACTAGAGACTAATAAATGAACAGATATAGTTGAAGTTCTTAATATAAAGATGATGTATATGAGTCTATTCATTTTCAGTATGTGGTCTTTAGACATGGAATTTGTTAATATATTTGATTTGCATACAAGGAGGTACTAATACTACAAAAACACATATCTCCATTTTCTTCCACTAAACAGTCTCTACCACGGTCATTGTTTTTCTCCTCAATTCCTTCTCTGTACTCATCTCCTGCAGATAAGTGCTCATACTTTAATTCAGGATCTATATATGTCACACAAATGGGATGTTCCTATTTTAAAATATACTCACAGGGATGACTACACTAATTGTTCAAGGAAAGAGCATTTGAACTAAGCTATTTCATTAAACTTTCAGCTCTAGAGCTGGGGAAGAACTTGCTTATCTCTAGAAGGAAATCTGAGCCCAGGAGTTTCAAGGTTGCTTATTCTAGCCTTCTTGGAAAAGCCGATCTATAGTTGGAGACTACAAGAACAAAATCCAAAGATTACAGATAATATGGGCACAGCAAAAGTCTGCAAAATTTTTAATTCTTGATCATTTCTACCCAATCAATAACTTTGGAGTTTATATAAGTCAAAAAATTCTTTGTGCATAAGCCAGTTCAATTAAAGGTTTTATAAGTTTCAACACAATATTATGTGTTTTGTTTCCAAGTGGACAAAATTAGACTGAGTAGCACAGCAGCAGAAATCTATTGTGAATCTTACTAAAGGAAAGTATTTCTGCTGAATCATTTTCAAACAAGACTTCAGAGGTGTATTTTATTTACTTATCTTTACTATTATGGAGAATGAACAGAAGCAGTGTCATCATGGAAATGTGAATTGAAAACAAAACAATACACAACATAGAGGTCAGTATGTGGTTTCCCATCAGGCCTCCCGATGATGAGATGACCATTTACATGATTTGACTTAAATTTATATACTCAAGAGATATGTTAGTTAAAAAAGTGAAAGTTGCTGAATATGTCTAGAAAATACTGCACAGATTCTTTTATTTATGCAAGTGGAATTGCAAGATCTTCCTCCTTTCTTGTCTTCAGTAAAAGCATCATCTGAATTGGTGGTCTTAGAGTTCCATGGTTATATCCCTTAGGATGAGCAATATATTTATGGTTGTATTTCATTTTATTAAATAAAATAGAAGTTAAGATATTTAATTTAAAATAAATGGGTAGACATTAGCTTCCCCAGTTAGTCTGTGTGGTAAATACCCTGGTTCTCCTATGTAGAAATTCACTGAGAAGAAAGAATAGAGTTCCAGGATGGTAAAAACTGATAGTGGTTTCCTGATTTATTAATTTATTTTGAAAAAATGCAATATGCTCCTTTATTCTTATAATGATTCAACTCTGCTTATAAGTTTCATTACCTAGTATTAAAAAAAAACTTAATATAAAAAAATAAACATTAAGGGTTTAAAACAAAAATCCATGCATAGAAAATCCAGGTTAATATCAACAACAAGAGCACAAAGCAATCAACAATGGCACAATTGGCAGTTTTACAACTTGTAAGGGCCAGTCTTCAGTCACATTACAAAGGAATACAAAACAATGACAAACGATCAACTACTTCAGGAAAGAATTTTAAAATGGTATGTTTAAAAAAATCTGAAATAAAAAGTTACAAACTTATAGCAAAATATGCATTTTTCTCTAACAATAATAGTAATTCTCATATCTATTATGAGTATATAATCATAATGACTCAAGATATCTTGAAAATATTGCTTGTATGACTTTAAGGTCTTTTCAAAAATTCATATTTGTTTTATAACATATACGAGTATAATAGTACATATGTAAAATTTGCAAATATATACATATTATGGTAGGGAAGATTGAATGTATTTTAAAGTATCTGTATTAGAAGGCATGAATTGGTGGATCAGGGACAACATGATAAAAATGAGTCATTTAATAAATTCTTTGAAGGTTGGACTAAACTTCTGGATATGGAAATAGGATTAAGAAAATCTCATGGGAAAATAATAGCATGAAGTTGATACCAGCACATTCAAGAAGAAGTTGTTCATTTTACATGAGCAGAGACTAAGCATGGGGGGAGTGTAAAAGGCCTTTGAAAAAGAAAGCTATTCTAGTTTCTTTAAGACGTTGACTTTCAAATAAGTAGCCTGTGCTTGATTCTTGCATATCAAGAATCTATTAAAGATTTTGAATACTTATCTAACATAATTGAAATTAATATAACAGCTATATATAGTATGAATTAGAAGACAAAGAGATTCAAGTAAGGGATTATGTTTTAATGGAACCCTAGTTTAATTTTGTGGGAATACTTTTTTAAGAGCCTAAAATATGGGTACTAAAATTTTTCATATACTCTCAGTATTTAAATTCTTCTATATATTTTTCACTTTACAAAAGTAAAATACATTTTTTCAAAAGAAAAACAGTAAATCTTGAGTTTATATTGGCATTTAAAAATCATATTAAATATTATTTTTTTTATAGAGAGAATTTTTTAATATTTATTTTTTAGTTTTTGGAGGACACAACATCTTTGTATGAGAGAGAGAGAGAGAGAGAGAGAGAGGAGGGGGAGGGGGAGGGAGAATTTTTTAATATTTATTTTTTAGTCTTTGGCGGACACAACATCTTTGTATGTGGTGCTGAGGATCGAACCCAGGCCGCATGCATGCCAGGCGAGCGCGCTACCACTTGAGCCACATCCTCAGCCCAAAATAAATTTTAAATTTTATAAGATTTATTTTACAATTTCCTTGGTATGTTAGGTCACTCCTATGGGTGAAATTTTGGTCTTTAGTGATGTTAGAAATTTGTATTTTCTTTTTGTATACATATATAGCCTCAAACTAGCAATGAAAGTATTACTGCAATAATGAGATCAATATTAGAATTCTTTTAAAAATGTGACTACTAATTTGAATTAAATATTTTATGCCTTTAGGACATATTCTTTCGGATATATCTCTTTATGCCTTTGTAGCCAAAATATCATTTATATTCTTTTGAAATATTCTTTGTGGGGTAAATACTTATAACTATCTGTGTTTTACTTGTTTCAGTTAGTTTTCCAACTCTAAATTTGTGTTTTACTTTCATATTAGATTTAGTTTTCAAATAAATGTCAAAACATTTAAGACACAAACAAGGAAGATATAATCAGGGAGAGCTTTATCACTATGGGTCACAAAATCATGAACCATAGAAATTTTTTATAGCATTAACAATATTATTTATAGATTAAATCAACATGAGTATATCTTACCAGATATGTTAAAGACAATTTTATTTAGTGAAACAGTACATATGTACCCCAACAAAATACCAATAAATGATTTATTATGTATATTTGCATACATGTTTAGACTTTATGGCCATACTGAATTTAGGCCAGCAATTTTCTAATTATCTATGAAGTTCATATTTTATGACTTTTCAGTGGTTCTCTAGTTCAGTTCCTCCTAATCCTTTTCCTTCTCTTACCTGATGTCACTTTACTCTGCAAAATTCTCCAATTGCATCTCATCTCTCATAGTGTAAATTAAAATCTTTTCCATGCTCTGTTAGTTTGTATGTTAATAGCCTTTCCCAAGTCCTCTCATAGAATTTGCCTCTGATTCCTCTTTCCCTGCCTTAGTCTCTGTCCACACTGGTCTTGTGTCTCACTGTCAAAAGCACATCCCAGCCTCAGTGGACAGAACCAGGTCTTGCAATTAGGGAAGTTATCCTTTATCACCTATTGTTATTGCAGATACTGGCAATGATTTGATTCATTTTATTATTTTCTTTAGTTATCCTATTTGTCTGCTTTACTATTGGAAGAACCAGGGAGATTTGATACTTAATAGAATTATATTTCTAGAAGAGAATTTGTTCATTTGATTTTTTGAATAGGGATTCAACGACTATTAACTAAATTGTAAGAGGTGAATTTATAAATATTAAAAAAATGTCAAATAGTGCTACAGAAGACTGAAACCTCATAGTCTAATAAACTTGTTGGATCATTGCTCAGGGTTTTAGGTAAGGCCTTCTTTCAGGAAACAGGAGTCACAGATCCAGGAAACAACCACAGGAGAGAGTTCAGAGAGACAATAAAGGCCCAAGTTAATGTGGTTTACATATTTCTGAAAATTTAAGAGAAACTGCCTCTCTGTAGAGAAGAGATTAGTAGTAATACATATCTCAGGAGGTAGAGAAAGGTGATAAAAGTAGTTGATTTTGGAGTAGTCATTTAAATAGTAATGTGAGTGGAGTCAGAAGGCAGTGTGTTGTTGTTCAGTATATTCCTGAATAACGTCAAACACTGACATGCATGCATGTCTGTTTCACAAATCTGTGTACATTGCATTCATTATTTAATGTACAAAGGAAAGTCATAAGATGAAAATATAGACTGTCTCATATAAATGGTATTTTCATTGAAGTTTTATTCTGAGGTTGAATTGAATTGTAAACCATGTCTGAACACATTAAATTCAAACCTTAACTAGGTGTGACTTGTATAAACTGAGAAAATTCAGAAGTCATTTTTAAGTAGGGATCATAGCATTAATTCAGATAAGTGGGTCATGATGGTGATATTAAGTTCAGGACTATTGTTGGTTCAGGTGTATTTCATCTATAACTTCATTCTTCGTGGGCCAGATGTTACCTGGGAATATTTTTCTCATGGTGACATATAGCTTCTACATAGAAAAATTAGACGCCTTTTGAGATCATTGTTCTGAATGAATATTATTATCTCTGCTAATATCCTATTGGGCATAAAAAGTCACAGGTCAAAGCTTAACATCAACAGGAAAGGAAAACAGCCTGTTGAAGAAAGAGCAGTATTATCTATCCATCTATCTGATGAATAATTTGAACTCTTAGCAATACAATATTGATACGATTTGGATTTTTTTTTTTTTTTAGTATAGGGGATTTGAACCTAGGGGTGTTATAGACCTTTAGCCCTCTTATTATTTTTAACTTTTTTTTTTTAGATTTTGAGACAGGTTCTCCCCAAGTTGCTTAGGGTCTCCTTAAATGTCTGAGGCTGGCTTTGAACTTGTGATCCTCCTGACTTTGCCTCCTGAGCAGCTGGTATTACAAGTGTGCAACACCTTGTCCAGCACAATTTGTATGTTTTTGATCATTAAGGGTAAACAATAATTTTTAAATCGTCATTTGTGGACTGTATTAACAAGTATGTGTGTTTAAGTCTATACAGTATATACAATATTATTTAGGGTTTTTGCATCTGATATGTTTATCAGATAATTCCTCATCAATATGCTATGTAAGTGTTCATTTACATTTTTTCTGGTTTATAATTATAATTGTTACTGCTGTATAATATATGTTTCAACATTTAATTAACCTGAATGCATTAAACCAGAAAATAATAAATTGTGTTTATGAGATGTTTATATACCTATGCTAGTCCTTCTTTTAAGTATTATACATGAGATAGTCAATGTGACTCTTTTGAAATTCCTATGAAGGATGAAGCATTTTTGGTATATGATATGAAGTAGAAGGGTATTGCAAATTTTAAAAACTTATATTTTATTTATTTTATTGTTTTTTTTAGTTATATGTGAGAGAAGAATTCATTTGATATAAATATATGAGGATGGAATATATCTTATTCCAATTAAGATTCCATTCCTATGGATGGACTCCAATGGTGGGACTGACTATGGTGAATGAAAATTGCTTTAGATTAATTCCACTGTCTTTCTTTTTCCTATTCCCTCTCTCTTCATTCTTCTTTGTCTAATCTACTGAATATGCATTCTTCCCCTCTTCCCACTTATTATGGGTTACCTTTCATATATCCCAGGAAACATTTACCCTTTGGCTTTTAAGGACTGGCTTATTTCACTTAGCATAGTAGTCTTCAGGTCTATCCATTTACTTGCAAATGTCACAGTCATTTTTCTTTATAGATGAGTAATACTCCATTTGTATATATCCCACATTTTCTTTATCCATACATCTGTTGAAGGGCACCAAATTTGGTTCCATAGCTTAGCTATTGTGAATTGAGTTGCTATAAACATTGATGTGGCTGTGTCACTGTATTATGCTGATTTTAAATCCTTTGGGTATATAATGAGGAGTGGGATAACTGGGTAAAATGGTGGTTCCATTCTTGTTTTTTTGAGGAATCTCCATAGTGCTTTCCAGAGTGGTTGCACCAATTTTCAATTCCAATACTGTCAATATTCTAGCTGATGTCATCAATGTGTAAAATTTTATGTATAATTTGATTTCTGTTTTTAACTCAGAAATTATTTAGATTGTAGCCACAGCCCATGTATATACTTGATTTTATAATTTATAATTCATTGTTAGAATTATATTTGAATTATATTTATTGAGGTTCCTTAATGTAGCTATTTTGACATCTTTGTCAGGCAGTTAATTTATCTCTATTTTCTTTAAGGTCAGTTGGAGGCATTTTTTTATCTTCCTATGGTAATATCATCTTTTCCTGATTGTTCTTAATCTTTCAGGCTATCTTAGTGTTTGCACATTTGAAGAAGTAGGTATTATTACAGTCTTTGCATGTCGGATTTATCTGGGAAAAGTGTTTGATAATCAAATCTAAGGTTTAAAAAAAGCATAAAAAGTAATGTAAACAGCTCTAGTAAATATAGTTGGGTAAAATGTGATCCATATGTTACTAGTTAATAACCTCTGAATAGCATTTTCCATTGTGAGTGTTTTTGTCAGCTTCTCTTTGACTTTCAGAAAATTCCTATTTGATATAGCTGTTAAAACACACCAATTCTTTGTACAAGCATTTTGCAAAACATAAAACTTTTTTATGTTAAAAGAGGAACTCACAATCTATATAATTGGACAAACACGTGTGTACTTATGGTATGAATATATGTATGTATTAATGCCATGTGTGTATGTGTGTATGTGTGTATATACATATGCTATACCTACAATTATAAATAACATAAAACTATATGTGGTAGCTTTGTCATATAATATTTATGGCTAGTCATTTCTCAAATGCTCAGTTTCTGTGTGTGTGTGTGTGTGTGTGTGTGTGTATGTCTATATATGAAATCACTTTTCTACCAATTAATAACTTTAAGAAGTAGAATGCATTAAACCAGAAAATAATAAATTGTGTTTATGAGATGTTTATATACCTATGCTAGTCCTTCTTTTAAGTATTATACATGAGATAGTCAATGTGACTCTTTTGAAATTCCTATGAAGGATGAAGTACTGAAACTGGAGTTTGAGATGAAATTAGATTCTCCACTTCTGCTAGCAGGTGTCTCTGTAAGTTGCAGGCCATTGCAGCCTTCTCCAGATGAGAAAGCCTGTTTCAGTGTTAGCACCCAAGCACATCAGGGATGTCTGCTGGGCTCAGCTTTGAGGGTCACAGCTGGCAAAGCCAGATTCTTCTCTATTACTATCAAGTGACATGTTTCAGCTCTTAATGGTGAATTATAGCATCTCATAGCCAATTTCTTTCTGGGTTCTTGTCTCACAAATTTGAATGATAAAATTCATGGACAAAAATGGAAGAGTGAAAGGAACAGAATTTATTTAAGTCAATAGATGAATGGATAAAAAAATGTGGCATCTATACACAATGGAGTATTATGCAGCACTAAGAAATGACAAAATCATAGAATTTGCAGGGAAATGGATGGCATTAGAGCATATTATGCTAAGTGAAGCTAGCCAAGCCCTAAAAAACAAATGCCAAATGTCTGCTTTGATATAAAGAGAGCAACTAAGAACAGAACAGGAAGGAAGAGCATGAGGAAAAGACTACAGTAAACAAAGACGAATGGGGGGAGAGAAAGGGAGAGAGAAGGGAAAGCATACGGAAATGGTAGGAGACCTTCAATGATACATAAAATTATAAGAGGTTATGAGGGGCAAGGGGGAGGGAAAAAAAGGGAGAGAATTGAATAACAGCAGAGGAGGTAGAGAGGAAAGATGGGAGGGGAGGGGAGGGAAGGGGGGATAGTAGGGGATAGGAAAGGTAGCAGAATACAACAGTCACTAATATGGCATTATGTAAAAATGTGAATATGTAACAGATGTGATTCTGCAATCTGTATTTGGAGTGAAAATGGGAGTTCAAAACCCAATTTGAGTCAAATGTATGAAAGATGATATATCATGAGCTATGTAATGTTTTAAATAATCAATTAAAAAATTTAAAAAAAGAATAACAGAGAAAACTCCTTCAAGCTAAGAGGGGACATCATATAGCAGGTCATCACCTAAATGTACTAGTCTAGAGCTTATGTAATTTCTGGGTAGGCAAATTTATCAAAATCCATGATAAACAGGTATTGACAGAGTACTAAGGCTATTGGTCAAAATCTTTGTGTACACTTATTGGAAAATGACCAAGTCCACAGTCTCAGCCTGTGACCTTCTAATTGCCTGTGCCCTTTTAGTCCTTAAATTTGAACTTTCCTATAAGTTTTAAGTTCCTTAAATTTGAACTTTTCCATTTAGTTCTGCCCCAACTCCAATTATTCCCACCATTCTGGGACAAAGTCTTGATTGGAATGTTTGCAATGTTTCTATAAGTTCAATTCATAGAGGAAACTTAAAAAAAATCCCTTAATTTGCACCCACTAACTATTCTATTTTATTCACTATTATTATGTACACTTAATAAATGAAAATGAACTAAAGAAGATATAAAGAGACATACAAGATAGGTGGAGGAAGAGGGCTATGAAAAAGTATGTCTCAGAAGCCAATACTTTTGAAAAATATATATTTTTTAGTTATACATGGACACGATATCTTTATTTTGTTTATTCATTTTTATGTACCCAGTACCTCACATGTGCCACTAAGAGACAACCCCAGCCCAGAATCCCATAATTTTTATTTCTCTCCTTGATTCCAGCTCTTATTTCACCAAACCTTGACTATTAAGGAGATGGCTTTGAGATCTCAGTCAGTGTGGAAGAGTGTAAGCGGAAGCCTTCTTTTAGGACACATGCAATTCACTTAGTGCTTTATGTGTCCATTGAAGTTAAGAGGAAGAGATGAATCTGGTCAGAAAAGGACATAGGTCCCTGGGTAACTTCCCAGGCAGCAAAGCACAAACAGCAGCTGCAGAATTTTTGTAGTAAAACTTACAAGAGGCTATTTTTTAAATCAGGACCAAGAGAACCTGGAGTCTACAGCATCTCCAAGAAGGAAAAAATGCCTGACCAATATTTTGATTGGACTAAATGCCTCAGGGACACTGAGTGCTTCACCCAGGATGGGGCTGGAGGGTGAATTTCTTAAATCTACACATTCATATAAAGCTCTAGAGGATAGCTATCAGGGAGCATCCTTTCCTGGAACACCCCCCTCTTCCTATTTCTGCTTTCTTTCTATTACTCTAATAAATCCTGTTACTTTGCTCTCACCCTTGTGTCCCTGGATTTTATTCTTCAAATTTATGAGATAAAAATCCACCTGACATCTGTGCTCCAGATTACTCCAGTCTTTTTCCCATTTCCATCTCATCTCTTGTCTATGATCTTTTATTCTTATAATTGTCATCCTCCCATCTTGATTTACCTTTTGTAACCATTTATTTTGTTTTATTTTATCCAGGAGAAGCACATGAAGGTTAGTCACATCATTTCTCTAGATCAGTATTGTCAGCTGCCAGCTAAAACTTCAGGAGCCGGCTTTTTATAATAATGTCTGATATTTGAGAAAATAAACATTTATAATGAATAATTTACAACATATTGCAGATATGCATTTTAACAAATGATTTTAATAACTTTTAAATAAATCATTACATTTAATTTTTCACTTTTTAAAGAGATGTTATGATGAGCTTATATTTCTAGATAACAAAGTGAGGCTTTGCTTTCTTTCATATTTATCACAAAGTTATGCCACCAGTAGACTCAGACTCAGTGTTGCATTGGAAATATTTATTTACTGGTAAAATGCATTATAGCATTGGTGAGAACAACCTAGAGCAGTAATCACATGGAGTTCTCTGCTTAATATCTTGTCTCATTTTTATTTATCTTTACATCATTTTTAAGATCATAGAACCCTTATTATCATTAAGATTGTGTCCTTCGCTGAGAAGAAGAGAGCCCACAAAGTGGGAGGACATCTATACTACACACACATCAGCTACAATGGTAATTTCCAGGATATATAAAGAACTCAAAAAACTTAACACCAAAAAACAATAACAGCAAAACCCAATCAGTAAATGGACCAAGGAACTGAACAGATACTTCTCAGAAGAAGATATACAATCAATCAACAAATATATGAAAAAATGTTCAACCTCTCTAGTAACTAGAGAAATAAAAATCAAAACTACTCTAAGATTTCATCTCACTCCAGTCATAATGGCAATTGTCAATAATACAAGCAATAATAACCTTTTCAAAGGATGTGGGGAAAACGGTTCACTCATGCATTCCTGGTGGCACTGCAAATTGGTATAACCACTATGGAAAGCAGTATGGAGATTGCTTAGAAAAGTTAGAATGGAACCACCATTTGACCCAGCTATTTCACTCCTGGATCTATACCCAAAGGACTTAAAATCAGCATACTATAGTGACACAGCCACATCAATGTTCATAGCAGCTCAATTCAAAATAGCTAAACTGTGGGACCAAGTACATGCCCTTTAATTGATGAATGGATAAAGAAACTGTGGTATATATACCAAAGTTCAGATGTGGATGTTACTCATAATTAAAAGAGAAAAATTATGGCATTTTCAGGTAAATAGATGGAGTTGAAGAATATCACACTAAGTGAAGAAAGCCAATCCCCCCCCCAAAAAAAAAATGCTGAATGTTCTTTCTGACAAGTCGATGCTGATTCATAATGGGAGCAGAGGGTGTGGGTAGAATGGAGGAACTTTGATTGGGCCAAGGGGAGGGAGGGCAGGGGAAGGAACATGGGACAGGAAAGGTGGTGTAATGAGATGAATATTGTTATGCTGGGTAAGTTGTGCTTCCTTTTTGTACAATGAATCGAAATTCATTCTGTTGTCATATGTAACCAAATAGAACAAAATAAATAAATTCTAAAAATATTTTAAATAATCATTGTTTCCTGATTAGGTTGTGTATATTTTCCACCTTGTTTCCTCCTTGTTAACACTCTATTTGAAGTATATCATTTCATTCACTTGAAATAAGAATCCTAACACATTATTTGCAGTTGTAATAATCAATTGTTTCCTAAACCTTATTTTTCCTTTGTTTTCAAAATCCAATTCCACCATAAGAGTTACCTTATCAACTATTTACTTATTTGTTTATAGTCAATTTCCTATTCCTATCTATTTTTCCTTATTTTTTATCTACCCATATTTGACACAGGGTCTCACTATGTTGCTGAGGCTGGCTTTGAACTTAAGATCCTCTTGCCTCAGCCCCAGAGCAACTGGGATTACAGGTGTGCAACACCATGTCCAGCTATATGCTCTTCTTTTAAGCTCAGACATCACTGCAGCCACATAGAAATTATAGGTTAAGTGAGCAACTGTGGCGATACAACTTTCAAGCTATATTAATATCAGTATTAGATGATTGACTCAAAGATTTTTCCTTTTATTCTAGCAATTCCTTATAAATAAATTATTTATTATATGAATTCTGGATATATGTGGTCCTAGAAACACTTATTGGGGGGATTTTCTGAATTAAATTTGGTTTGACAGTACTATGGTTACTTCCTAAGATACTAAGGATTTTGTAACACTCCAGTTGAAGAATATCATTTCATTTACTTAAAATAACAATCCTAATACATTATTTGGATTTGTAATAATTAATTGTTTTCTAAACCTTACTCTGATAGTTTTGTCCTAAAAAGTATAGATGACACTTTCTTGAAAAAATTTGGGAACTTGATGTTAAATATTATGGTTCATTTTCTACAAGTCTCAGATTCTTCATTATGTTCACATTTAAATTTATTTAATACAAATTTATGTGATAACCTAATATTTAATAAGTTTTGCAGGACATTGATTTTCATCCAGATAGTCTGAGACATGCAACTGTCCTAGTATCAATCCATACTATTCTAAAATTGTCCAAGATACTATTCTAAAATTGTCCAAGATCGAAGGAAATATTATTTTAGATTCTACACCAATAAAAAATTACTATGATTGATTAATGTGGCACAAGTAACTGAGATGCTTTTGTTTGTTTCTTATTTTTTTTTTCACATTTTGTTGAAAAAAAGTGGAGGTCAAAACAGAAACACATCAGGTTGAAAACAAAACAAAACAAGACCTAGGTCTTGCTTTAAGAAACTACTTAATCCATTTATTAAATGGGTTCCAGTCATGATGAAATATGATAACTGTTTTAAAAGTACAATATTACAATCATGTGGTTCAGAATGTGCTGGTTTTAACATCACCTGTTTGTTGTTTTATTTTTTCTGACATAGAATGTGCTAAGATTTTATGACAACTAAAGTACATTCTGCCTAGTTTTTTTTGGTGTTAGAATAGAAATATATTTTGTTTGGTTGATTCTTTTTGTTTTGTGAATACATATTTACTAAATGTCTCATTGCTTTTTAATAAAACTGGATAATCTATTAAACTACTTAAACTAGAAAAGAAGTAAACGTGGTAAAAAAGCAAAAAAGCTAGTTGTTTTACAAGAAGACAAAAATGAGATAAAGTTAAAAAGATGCCATTATTGGAAAGCATTTAGACATTTAAATAACATTTTTTTAAAAACATCCCAATCCACTTGAGTTTCCTGAGTAGCCAGCTCTTTAAAATAATTGCTAGCTCAATGTTACTGTGACTTCTATATAATAAATAAAATATAATAGCTACCTGGTATAAATAAATGTCTCTATGATTATATGAAAAGCGTTGACATTCTTAATACCTAAGCAAACTGATATTTTAACTAGTGCTGACTGATTAATAGGATCAAATGGGTCCACTGGCTGGGTTATGATGGAATAATTTCATATGGTTTACTTAATTTTATATCAGCTTTCCAAAGAACAAAATCTAAATAAAAGCTAAAGTTAGGAAAACAATGTTAAATAATAAGTTTTATATTTACTTCATTTTAAAGAAAAGATCAGTGTAGAGGAAAAGTGGATAATTCCATTTAAAAAGCTATTTTCTAGTGATGTACCAAGATGGCACAAGAGGAAAACTTGGATTCTCCTTCCTTCCCTATGGATACACCAAGTCAAAAATCATCTCATCCATCAATACCTTTTCTGAGAAATACAGAAAATACTGAAAAGGCTCCTGCACCCCACTGCTCAATAGGAAAGTAGCAATTTTAAAAGCAGTAACAAAACACTGTCTCTCCAAAATTCTCACCCTCTGCTGACCAAGAATACTGTGTCAAATATTTTTCCTCAGTACTGTTCTTTTCTTTAAAGTGGAATAAATATAATATTTATTATTTGTGTTTTTCTGCATTTGGTTTATATTTTGATTTCGTGCTTTAGAAAAACTGATAGACATCTAAATAAACCATATGAAATTAATCATAACCCAGCCATTGGATTAACTAACATTTTAATAATAAACACACACACACACACACACACACACACACACACACATACACACATTATATATACTTCACATAGCACCCTAGTAAAATATACAACTTTTATTTTTTATATGTCATTTAAAGTAAATTTAATTAGCAAAAGTTGATAAAGGAAGTTTTTCAAAATAAAATAAAAGTATTTTAAACATCAGTACCGTATTAAAGGAAACATCAGCTCAGAATTAAAGGAAAATATGACACTTATTGATTACTATATTATATTAACAGTGGTGGGTAAGAGAGTGAAAAACAGTTCATCCACTATGAAAAAGTGTGGATTTTGTTCAAAAATTCCAAGTTACAATTGTTGTACGATTCAGCAATTCCCCTTGTTGTCGAGATCAAACATTATTAGCATTGTCATGTTTCCTGAAGCATCCATGTTTATTGTTCCACAATAGTCAAAATGTGGAAATCCTCTAATGTCCATCAATGGATGAAAGAATAAAAAAATGTGACAGTATATTTTTCTGTTTTTTCTTTTTAAAGGAAATTCTATTGTATGTAGCAAAGTGAATGAACGGGAAGGGCATTTTCCTAAGTAAAACAAGCCAGTTACAACTAGATAACTACTATATAATTCCATTTTATGAGGTTTCTAAAATGTTCAGATTTATGGAAGTAAAGGATAGAATGTTGAGTTTTAGTGGCTATGGGGAGGAGGGAAATTGGTAGTTGCCTAGCAACAATTAGGAAATTTTGATTTTGGAAGATAAGTAAATTCTACAGATCCAGGGTACAACACTGTGCCTATAAATAACTATATTGTATTGTACACTTGCATTCTGTTATGAGAATGGAGCTCATGTTTTGTTTTCATGCAAAAATAAAATTAAATAATCAAGCAAACAAAATAAAAGACCAGATGGACAAAAGTCATATTCACTAGTTTCTATGCAAATATGTTTATCTTGGCATGAGGGGAGTAAAATGTTTACCTAAATTAAATACTAAAAATACAAAAAAAATTAAAATGTCATTTTCTGAGTCTTTTTTCAGAAAATTATTATGAATGAGTTCTTAAGGTTAAAAATTTTAAATCCTGCTCTACTGATATAATAATTAGAAAAGAGAGTGATAGTGTCAGTGTTAAAAACTATTATGGACAATGGAGAGCTATGACTCCTTGAATACTTGAGATGAAGTGATGTTCCCACCCCTAGAAGCCTCTGGTACCTCTGTTATGACTTTCTCTTGCTTCAGTTGCAGGTATTTAAATATATTGCAGACAAAATGGTTTGTCACTATTTCATCAATAAACACAATCAAAACAAGAGAGAAACCACCTGTCATAAAGCCACATGTGCAGGTGTCCTTTGCCCAACATATCTGAGCTGAATTTGAGTGACATACCATCCTTATCCTCTAATCCCTATTCATCTGATATTGCATGGACTGCTATAGATGAAGAGACTCAGGTCTAATATATGACACCTAGGCACACAACACAGAGCAGCCTCATATTTTTCATGGGAAAAAGTATTTGGTGCTTAATTCACACAGGCTAAGTTCTGCCCTGAAGTCAGGCCTGCCAATGTCAAGCCAAACTGAGAGTCCTGCCTAACCAGCTTGCTAAGAAAATGGCCCCAAGGTCCAATGTTTCCTCTTCCTTGTTTTGGATGCTCTTGCTTGATAACTAGTAACATATTGAAGATAATTACATGGTATTTTCTAGGCTTCTCCTATTTTACTTTCTCTTATCTATCAGTCCAGATGAATTTTGAACGTAGGATGGGATTCCTGAAGGACTCTTACCACATGAAACAGTAAAGGTTAATGTAAAATTTATTAAAGAAAAAAAAAAACCCCTATTATCCTGTTATCTTCATCTCTAAGATCTCAAGAAAGGATTTTATTCATTCCTGGAAGTCTTTCAATTGCTAAGTTTCTCACAACATTTTCACATTGGCAATTCAATCAGAAACTTTATTCTTCTAAGATTTACTGATAGACTCTAACCTGTACTGTAACAAAACATGTGGACTATATATATGTTTCTCTGACACCAAAATTTAGTATTTTTGTTGACTTTTTTTCTTATTTCCATTCTGACCTTGAACTTCTGGGCTCAAGTATTCCTCCCATCTCAGCATTCTGAGTAACTAAGACACATGCCACCATGTCCAGCTCTTCCCAGATAATTGTATTGTTCGGACCGTTTTAGTTTCAAGGACAAGATAGAATTTTGTGCATTTTCCTTGCCCCTGCAACTTTCCTGCTACATAGTCTTAAACATCATAATTAGTCTCACTGTTCACTTTGTATCCACTATGAGTCACCACCCTCAGGTGCTTCCTTGTAGTATAGCAGACTGAGAGAGCAGTGCAGAATATGTGTGTATGTATGCACATATATGCTCGTGTGCATAGGCAGAGGAAACTGTACATTTTTTCCTTAACTATCTTGTACTTGCTTAGCAATCATATTTTTGTTTTCCCACATAGCAAAAATAGGAGTCAGACTGTTGTACCATCAGACACCTGGGTTTCCCCAAAATTGCTGGGAAACCAAGACTTTTTTCTCTAAACATAACTCTAAAACCTAATCTACTTTCTACCTGCATTGTCAGTTTCACTGATATGTAAAATTTTTTTTCATGAATTTCAGGAATGGAGACAAACAACACTCAAGAACAGTTAAAAGAAAGAACAGTAAATTACAAGAAGGAAATAAACCTACAAAATATCAGAACATAAATGTAAAGCCTGTGTTATTAAAAAGAATATGCTATTAACATAGTATGGGAACACAGAATAATGGACTAGAATAGAATAGGAAGTCCAGAAATAGAGTCATATGCAAATGGAAATTCAGCATATAACAAAAGTGACATTTCTGTAACTGGGACAAAAGTGAACATTGTGTTAATTATGTTTCTGTCACTGTGACAAAATACCTGACACAAACAACTGCAAGAAAAGAAAATTTATTTTAGCTCATGGTAACTAAAGGTTTCAACTTATGATCAATTAGCTCTGTTGTTTTGGAACTATGGCAAGCCAGATCATCAAGATGAGGAGTGCAATGAGGGTGCAAAGTTGAGGATCAAAATCAGTAGTAGAGCATTTGCCTACATGGGGCCCTGGGTTCAATTCCAAGTACCCAAACAAACAAAATCAGATTCACTAAAAGAAAGAATTATATTTTAATCTCCTAATAATAATAATATGATAATAATAAAATAATACTCTTTCAAATAGCAAAACAACCACAAGCAAAGGCAAAAAATAAATTGTAAGAAGATATTTACAGGATATTATACAGATAAAAGATGAATAGCCCTAACCTAACACATTAGGAAGTCTTAAAAATTAAAGAAAAAATTCACAAACCAAAGAAACATTGGAAAAAAAATTATCAAAACACATGAAAATGATTCATAAACCAAAGAAAAAAATATAATAGTCGCTAACTACAAGGTATAAATTTGAATAAAATGGACAGAATGGGATAGTTACATTTCAAGAAACATACCTGCTTAGGTAGATTTGACTTTTAGAAACATGTTAATATTTTATAGTTTGATAAGTAAAACCAGAAAAATAAATATAAAAAGTAAAATGGGCCAGGCACAGTGGTGCATGCCTATAATCTTAGCAAATCTGGAGGCTGAGACTGGAGGATGGCAATTTCAAGGGCAGCCTTAGTAATTTAGTGAGACCTTTAAGTAAATTAATTAGATCTTGTTTCAAAATAAAAAAAATAATAAAAATAAAAATAAAAACAGGATGGGGATGCAGCTCAGAGGTAAATCTTCCCTGGATTAAATCCAAAAATAAAGTAAATACAGGAAGAATTATATAATTTTATTTTTAATGAATCATCCCTACACTGATAGGAACAAAACAGAACTGATTTGTAGATTATAAAGACTTAAAAATTCATAGTGTAATAGTTAGCAATTCTAATACTATTTTCTATTTACTCTATAATAATTGAGTACATAAATGCAATGCATTATGAAAAATGAAAACCAGGTTATTGCTGTTGAGAATTACAGAGAAGAGTAGAATAAATCTTGTGCCATTGTCAGAGAATCAGATTTATCAAACGAGTCTATGAATCACAGTCCTCATGTGTCTATAAATATGCGTCTTTATTGATATTATATAGATTTATATGTGTGTATAATTTTCTAGTTGTATCTATTTAAAAAGCCTACAAAGGACAGAGCATTTAGTGCTCATGTAAGGAAGTGAAGGCTTCTTGCAGAAATGACTGATTCCAAGACTGGGACTGGAAAAATATAAGATGAACCTGAAACGCCATATGCCAGCAATTACTTCTGAAAACACAAGTGCTCAAAAAGTGCTGGAAACATGTCAAAGGACACAGTAATAGACTTGAATGTGCTCTCATTAGCCAAATACAGGTCAATCTGAACAATTATAATAATGATTATAATCCATGTAGTGCCATAAAAATGCATCAGTCTATACTAATATAAGAAATAAATATATAAATAAATGGTTTCTTGCAGAAAACTTTATATTATAGTAGCATTTTAATTAATAAAATTAAGCAAAGTAATAGAAAATCACCTTTTATCATCACAGTAATGATTAATGTTGGCAACATAAAGCAACAGATGTAGTACAAATGGTGAAGAGCATTTTTATGGTCTCAAAATATCTCTCTATAAATTTACTTATTTATTACAAAGAGAAAACAGTCATTTTAGAGTAAAGAAACCTATACACACTAACTCATTAAAATGATTAAAAGAGAATATTACCAATATATACTCAAGTCAAAATTATTTGACTTCTGATTTGATTCATGGAAAAAGACACATTATCACTTTTATAGTACTTCTTCCAAAATATATAAAGTGAATCTAGTCACGGTGAAACATAAGACAAGCTCACATTAGGGACATTTCAAAAAATTTGACCATACTCCAAAAATGTAAGTACCATGATACACCAAAAGAAACAAAAACAACAGACAAACAAAAACAAAACAAAACAACAAACCCCAAACCTTATAATACAGGTTAATTAAAGAAAACGATGTATTTCTTAAGGGGATGTTATTTTGGATTGCATTGCAGGCTAATAAATTATAGTTATTAAGAACAATTGATGAAATTTGAGCCTAATCTATGGAAATAATAATAGCATCATATTAAAGTTAAGTTCCCTCATTTTAATAATCAACTTTGCTTATATAAGTAAATGTGAAGGCAATGCCTTTGTTTAAAGAAGTGTACAACAAGTAATTCAGATACACACAGCCATCATATCTACTGATTATTTTAAAATAGTTCAGAAGGCCAGATACTCTGATGCATGTCCACAATCTCAACTACTCAGGAGGTAGGAGGATGACACCTTTAAGGTCAGGGAGACTCTGTCCCAATAAATAATAAATAGATAATTTAAGTAAAAATAAAATAAAATGGGCTGGAGATGTAGCTCAGCAGTAGAGCACTCCTGAGATCAACCTCTAATTCTACAAAAAATAAATAATAAAATAGTTCAGAAGATATAAAAATATATAGAGCCAACAATGGTGAGGGGAAATAGCAAGACAATGAGAGAGGGGGCAAGCAGAGATTCAGAATGTAGATGCTCAAATATTTTAGTAAATGGTTAATCCTACTAAAGGAATTACTAGTATTTTTGTACCAGTTTTTCAGGTGTTCCAGAAAATGGAGGTTATATAAAAACAAAAAGTACAAATGTAGTCACATAAGAGGGGTGGGAGGGAAAGGAAGGGGGCAGGGAATTAGCAAAAATGGTGGAATGTGATGGACATCATTATCCAAAGTACATGTATGAAGACATGAATTGGGTGTCAACATATTTATATACAAACAGAGATATAAAAAATTGTGGTATGTATGTGTAATATGAATTGTATTTAATTTCACTATCATTTTTAAGTCAATAAAAAATAAATAAAATAGAAACGTCCAGTGACTCAAAGGTGTGTGTATAAATGCATGTATAATTTAAAATCTGAAAAGTTTTAGGGCTTTTATTTGTAATATCTTGTTTGCAATGAAGTAAATAACTGTTAGGAAAATGATGTTTCTTACATAAAAGAGGAGCAACCTAAGGCTTATGGATATTTTGAGTTAGACTTAAGATCACACAAAATAGCCATTTCATATAATAGTAAATATCTGAAATCTGAAAACAGTTTTTTTTTGTTGTTATTGTTGTTTACATTTCTTTATGGTCATGATTTGGGGTGGGAATTCTTTTTTTTTCACATAAACATCTTTAATATTAATGATTAAGAAGACACAACTTAAACCACAACTAGTAGAATGGCTGAACATTTTTAAAATAATAACTGAAAATACCAAGTGTTAATGAGGATGTGGAACAACCTGAACTCTCTATACTGTTGGAGACAAAGCAAAATGGTATAATCACTATAAAACAGTTTGGTAGTTTCTCATAAAATTAAACACACACTGTTAACCATATGACCCAGCAATCCTAGGTTTAAATAAAGAATGTAAATGTCAAAACTTAGAAACAATCTAAATACCTTCCCACCAGTAAATGAAGAAAGAAATTCTGTTGCATCTCTTCAATGGAATATTATCCAGCAATCAAAAGGACCAGGCTACTGTTACAAACAATGTGAATAAATCTCATATCTCAGCCAGATGCAAAAAAGTAAACTTACAGAGACAGAAACCAGAAGTGGCCAATAGCTGGAGAGTGGGGAAAAGGCTAGCTACAAAGAGACACAATAACATTTTCTGGGATGATAAAATTGCTTTACATCTTGATTCTTTTAATTTGTTCTAATTAGTTGTACATGACAGTAGTATACCTTTTGACACATCATACATAAAGGAAGTGTAACTTCTCATTCTTCTGGTTGTACATGATGTAGAATCACACCAGTCATGTAGTCATATATGCATATAGATATTAATGTCCAATTCATTCTACCATCCTTCCTACTCTCATGTCTCCCCTCCTCCCCTCTGCCTAATCCAAAGTATCTCTATTCTCCCAACTCCCGCCCTCAACCTTATTGTGAATTAGCATCGACATATCAGAGAAAACATTCCGCTTTTGGTTCTTTGGGATTGGCTTATTTCTCTTAGCATGATATTCTCCAGCTCCATCCACTTACCAGCAAATGCCATAATTTCATTCTTCTTTAATACTAAGTAATATTCCATTGTGTATAAATACCACATTTGCTTTATCCATTTATCTGTTGAAGGGCACTTAGGTTGGTTCCATAGTTAGGCTATTGTAAATTCAGCTGCTATAAACATTGATATGGCTGTGTCACCGTGGTATGTTGGGTATAAATGGAGGAGTGGAATAGCTGGATCAAATGGTGGTTCTATTTCAGGTTTTTTGAGGAATCTCCATACTACTTTCCATAGTGGTTGTACCAATTTGCAGTCTCAGCAATGTATGAATGTACCTTTTGGGGGGGTGGGAATTCTTTTTTTTTTTTTTTTTTTTAAAGATAGAGTGAGAGAGGAGAGAGAGAGAATTTTTTAATATTTATTTTTTAGTTCTCGGCGGACACACAACATCTTTGTTTGTATGTGGTGCTGAGGCTTGAACCCGGGCCGCATGCATGCCAGGTGAGCACGCTACCGCTTGAGCCACATCCCCAGCCCCGGGGTGGGAATTCTTAAGAGAGGCTTTTCTTCCTGCCATTCAGAGTTAAGGTCCAGTTAAACAAGTTTTCGTCTTTCTTGATGAAGCAAAATATTATTTTTCTAATACAATGTTTATGTCCAACATGGAGACGTTATCTTACTCAAGGGATCTCTTACATACAGAATACCTAGACTTATCCCCTACCCCAGGCATGGCTTACATTTTATGAGAAGCTAGAAGAGAGGAGCTACAAGTCTCCAAATGTAAATCAATTATAAAGAGATGTAAATGGTCATGACCCTGATTTGATAGGTATACACTGGACACACGCATTGAATATATTGAAATATTATACTATATCCCATAATACACACAATCATTATTTTCTGATAGAAATTTTTTTAAAAATTAAACACATAGAAACACCATCTACCCTGATTTAATCATTATACATTGTATATATGTATCTATTTATCACACTGTACCTCATAAATATGAACAATCAAAATCATCCTAATAAAAATAAAATATCTTAAAGAAAAATAAATAAATCTCAAGCTTAGCTTACTAGGAATTGACAGCTGGTGCTTAAGAACTTGTGTGTCTGAATTTGGGCTTCTTGAGAAGAATTTTTGAGAATTTTTCTTCTTTCTGACTGGCTAAGCATTGAATTTTAAACATATTCTTTAAAATGTTTCCTAGAGTATTTTTAGAGGCTTAGTAGTAGAGAGTTAGAGAGTTAGAGTTAGAGTTTTTTTAAAAAAAACACTGACATATCACCTGAAATAGATTATTATTCTTGTTGATTATCCACTTGAGTAAAATTGGGTCACAGATGGAGGAGTCTTGCATTAATGATCAGTAGTGGCTCAGTTAATCTGAAAATTTGGTATGTTTATTAGGACAAAAGCAAAAAATGCTAGATGATTTAAATCTTTTTTAACTTTAAAATCTAATTAGTTCTGTTTCATAAATGCAGCACTGTAACATGTCATTTTATGTATTTACATTTATATACATATTTAATTTTAGTAATTCTACATGAACACTGTCAGAGGAGGATAAGAATAAGTGCTTATAAACTGATAAGTTAGGTACAGCAATCTAAAAGAAAAATGGTTAGCCTGACACAGTGGTGCATACCTGTAATCCCAGTGGCCAGAGATGCCAAGGCAAGAGTGTTGCATGTTGGAGGTAAGCCTGAGCATCTCAGTGAGAACCTGAAAAAATGAAAGGTGCTTGGGATGTAACTCAGTGGTAAAGCACCCCTGAACTCAATCCCCAGGACAAAAAAAAAAATGGTTAAAACTTATGAAAAAGGTTTTCACAGAAAATTAAAAATATTCACTAAATATGTGTAAAACGGTAGCTTATTTTCACTATTACTCATGTCATATTTTTCACTGAAAAAAGAAAATAAAAAGACCTAACACAATGCTCCCTATTTCTGCCAGAGCATAAAGATTGCAATGCTCCAGCACATTGCTGGTGCTAATAGCAATAGTTAGTTTCTGGAATATTATCTGTCATTATCCCTATGTCCTTCAACAAAACAAATCCTCTCAAAAGATATCTATATGTCTTGGAAAAACAAGAAATGGTAGGAGAAAATAAAGCTGCAAAAGATTTTGCTGCAGCACTGTAACATGTCATTTTATGTATTTACATTTATATAAATATTTCATTTTAATAATTCTCCATGAACATTGTCATGTAGAATTCTTTTGACTGGCAAAAAAAAAAAAAATCCCTGCAAAAATGGGAATATTCAAAGCCAGTGAGTAATTGAAGCAATTATGGTATAGCTGCAAACTAATACATTGTATAGTCATTATATTATGCAGTCATTTCTATTGTTAAATAGAAGAAGCTAGTTACAATAGAATTTGTACAAGTGCATTCCCATTTTAAGGGGAAAATGTCAAAAAATTTATATGTGGCATCTTATATAAGACATATAATATTTACATACATTCATGCTATTCATACACATGGTCTGTGAATATATGTCTATGTATTGGTGTAAAAATATATGGGCTTGGAAGAAATATGAAAACATGCCCAAGAGATAGTTCAAAAGAAGGGGACAAGAAGGTGAGAAAAGTCTAGTAAATAAACAAAAATAAATTTTGTATTCTTTAAAAAATATGATTACCTGCGCTTTGATATAACAATTATGTATATAAAGTATACTTATAATATTCCAAATATGTATTATATCACACATTGTTTGAAATATCTTTAAAATGATCCATGCTGCATTTAAAATGCTTTATTTTCAAATATTTTTGCAATTCTCCTGCATGGTATTATTATTGGATCTTAGAAGTGAAGAAGTGTTTATGGTTAAATTGATTTCATACTCTGCAGTTTAACAGTGCAAATAGCTACAAAAGAAAGTATGTGTCTAGATGAACTGTTTATCTAAAAACTATAAAAAGGTTATACATTTCGGATAACCAAATGTTTATAAGAGGCTCATTAACTGCACCCTAGAAATAAATTTGATTTAGACACTCTTAGAATATGAACATGAGTGAATTAAACCTTTATACTGGGAACTTCTCAGCTCAGGTCTGACTTCTCACCATTCTTAGTAGACAGTGGGAAACAAAGTGCATGAAGTACACTTAGGGTTGAGTTTGCTTCTTTCCTTGTTTTGCCATTCCCATCAGGTGTGACCACCTATAAGACAATGAAGGAACAGGTTTCACCCCTGCCTCTGGGTCAGATTCCTGAGAACACTGCCTCTCTTCCTGAGCCACATGCTCACTGCTGTTGCCACAACATGGTGCCACCACAAGTGTTGAATGCCACTGCCTTCTTTTCAGTCCTCCAAGCTCAAAGTCAAGCAGTGATCCTTCAAGAAATAGAGTTCTTCTTCCCAAATCCATTATTTAATTGGTTACTTTAAGTTTACAACACTATTGCTCCTACTTTAAATCTTCAAACTTTGTCATGTAAACAGCTTTTTAACTTTTCACCTTCAGTATTTTAAAAATGATAATATTGAGTCCATTGGACCTTGATGCCATGACATTCCTTTGATTGTTCTTGTTTCTCTCATTGTCTTTCCTCAGGAGCTTATGAACCACGTTTTCACTTCAGATACTTATATACATACACACACTTCTAATTTGTACATGTTTTGCTGTTATGAAAGTGTGAATAGGAATAGGGTAGATGTGGGGACACTTGTCCCTGGGATGCTCAAATTTGATTATGGGTCATCCAGAATACCTTCTTAGATGTAGTTAAAATTATTTGAAAATCTGCATAAAAACTTAAAACTGGCCTGTCCCTGAGGAAAGCTTAATTATTAGGTTATCTAATATTTGGAGGGCTAAAATGAAAAGTTGAAGAAAATCCAAAGTATATAAAGCACAATAAACATGATACATGAATTATTGTTTCCTGTAAATTATAAAAGTGGATATATGCAACAAATACTAATAGTAAGCAGGAAAGTATTAGAAATGATTATATGTATGATTTGTAGGATAAACAAAATTTTATTTTTTCCTTAGTTTGATGAACTTCAAAAGAATTGAATTCCTCAAAAAAATGGTTGTATAAAATGATGACATAAAAGAGACAGTATAAATTGAATACCAAAGCTTATCCAAGTAGCATTTCAATAGTATGAATTTTCAGTTTATCATGTCATCCATAGTACCAGATAAAATACCTGAACAAATGGATCTGATATCAGCAGTGACCTGTGTGCTTTATACCATCGCATTTCAGAATAAGCTGAAAGTAATGGGGTTGATAGAGATACTCATCAAATAAAAAACATAAGTAATTACCGCAGCAATGTAGAGAAGATACATGAGTCTGGGAAATGAGCCAAGATAAAGGTTATAGTAAGTGTAATTTTTAAAATAATGGATAGGATAAAGAAAATTTTGGTTCCCAAAATGTATGGTGACACAGTTTCTTTTTTTTTTTTAATATAACAGAGTTTATTTATTTATTTATTTATTTATTTATTTTTTATTAGTTGCACATGACAATACAATGATTTTGACATATCATACATTTGAATCAAATGGGGTATAATTTCTCATTTTTCCAAGTGTACAGGTTGCAGAATTTCATTGGTTATACAGACACGTATATACATACAGCAATACTAGTGTCTATTTTATTCTGCTGCCCTTCCTGTCCCCCTTCCCTTCCCCTCCCCTCCCATCACTTCTCTCTTCCCAATCTAATGTGACACATTTCTTTTTTTTTTCCCCTCACATCTTCATACATGTATTTTGTATAACGATGAGGATCTCCTTCCATCTTCCAATTCCCCTTCTCCCTTCCATTCCCTCCCACCTCTTTTCCCTATTTAGTGGTAATCTTCCACAAAATTACAACTACCTTATATTAGACAAAGGTGCTAAAAGCATGCAATGGAGAAATGATGGCACAGATTCTTAATGCATGACTTGTGCTAAACCAGAAAATATGCAGACAAAAATATATGATTATACAGTTGGCTTACAATCTGACTTTAAAATCCCCAAATTATTTTTTTCTTTTCTAATAAATATGACTTATTTTGCAAAATTAATTATAATTGCATTAATTTCAAAACAAACACATTTACACAAAGAGTCATGCATAAAGCACTTTCATTTAATTTCAGCAATGTGCATTGGGACTTTGAATTTACATTTTAATGTGTAAGTATTCCTAAACTAGACATCTCTGGGGCGATCTGAGATATTCTATAATAAGTGAAGAGGAGGACATCTAGTTTAGACAAGAAGAGTTCTGAATATGTCAGGGTACCTGAGGACTCTGAACAAATTGGAAACTAAGAGACAAATAAGGAATTGACATATCATAGAATTAAGGAACCAAAAGAGAAGGTCAATAGAGCAAATGCAGGGCAAGATAGAGCCTGCTGTGTATGCAAATGTTTCATGGGATTATGAGACTTGAGTAAGATAGTAAAGATTCAGGCAGAAGTGACCATCAGCAATTCGGAGAAATGGAATATTCACCTTATAGTTCTCATATTGCGCATGCAGAACGCATGTGTGCATGCAGAAACACAAATGCGCGCACACACACATGCACACACACTCACAGACACATCAGAGCAAGATACCAGGATAGAAACCAAGAACTATCTGCTGTCTATCTAACTACTTTCTTGCCTATCCATCACTAGATAGCTGTGTCTAAACAGACTGAACTGAAATTCTGAGTTGAAATTCAGAATGAATATCACAAGGAAAGAGGTAGGATGTAGTGGATTTTGAAGAATCACAAAAAGAAAAAAGAAAATGTAAATAAAATTATTTGGCTTTTCATCACATGTAACTTCATTTTTCTACACACATCGTTTTGAGTGACCTGGACACACTACCTATTGAGGTCTTACTACAGCTATACACGTAGGTTTCAATAAATTCTTTTCCAGGTCTTCTACCTGCTAAATCTTGTGAATTCAAAATCCTAACCTTGCAAACTTATTATGTCTGAACATGTTTGTCATTCTACTTCTATTGAGTCAACTTAGCCAAATGAGAGAAATGATGGTTATTTTAATCACATTATTTTATAAGTTTGTATTTAGTTACACTTTTGGCATGCAATTTTCTGGATTTTGTGTGTACACTTATTTATTAAATTAGCAGCTAAAACAAGGGTGTTTGTAATTAAATCAGCCATAAAATTGAATTGTAATTTGGAAATTACAGTCCTAATATAATATTTAAAGGAGATTTAACATCTACTAAACTCCATCTAATGATTATAGCCATTCTCTTTTATCTACAAGTTGTATGTCCAACTTGTAAATTATATCTATTTCTCCTCCTGTTCACTGTGTTTTTTGGTCATTTAGATAGTGCATTTGCTTTTAGTCCATTACTTTGAAAACTTTTGTGTTGTTTGCAATAATTGCAGTGAATGATGTATGCAAAGATTAAAGAAAAATTATTTTCAAATATTTTCTGCATTAATATGTCTACAATTGTTTGGCTATACATTGTAAAGATTTTATAACAAACTAATTAATAAAATTATTTTTTATTTTGTTTCAAGTATTATTTGATTCTAAAAAAGCTGATTATATTTTGGATTAGAAAATTGCATTCATTATTTCTAAGAATTTTTTGTCATAATAAATACAAAATAATAAAATATAAAAATAATAATGGAGAGAGTTCTGGTTCTGCTCAGGATGCAGAAAGCATTGTTTAAAACACAGTGGAAATTTAAAATATAAGATTTAAAAAATAGTCTTCATAACATGAAAGATTTTTATAAATTACCATGTTCTACAAGGAAGAAAACTATCTTATACATCCTGAGTCTCCACTTTGTTACTGCAGGAGGGATCTTTTGTTGGATTGCAATAAAACTCTTTGCCCTCTCTATAGGAGGGTTAGGATTAGGATTAGGGAACAGAAATGTCTGTATTTCAGAATCTGTGTATCTTCAAATTTATCTCTGAGCACATTTGTCATTACAAATCTCTTAAGTCATCTTAGCCAAATAAAATAATCATTTTCAATAACATTACTTTTAAGTTTGTATTTAATAACACTTTTGGCATTATAATTTTCAAGTTTTAAATAGTTGCTCACAGGCTACAGATAAAACAATTTTCTTAATTTTTCTAAATATTTAGGCCAATGGAAGAATCAAATAAAATACTTATTAACAAAATGACTGCTTTGAGGACTGGTTTCATTAGAAAAAATTACAATTGATGGTGTTATCTCACAAGAAAACATGATGGTTGAGATAATTCTAACCATCAGCAACATGGTGTACAGGGAGAGAGGGCTACTGGGATCTGATCTGGGATTTAAAAGTGTGTTTATGGTTGCCCAGAGAATCAAACTGGCTTCTTTCTGCTGTTGGAGAAGAGTAACAAAATCAGCTGCCATCTCAGCTTTAATCAATTGGATGGAGGATTTCTTTATTAGAAATCATGTGGAAGGGATGTAATTTTCTGAGAGATTCTTCAGTGGCAGTAGTAGATGATAAGCCACCGTGGCAGGGGTTGGGCAGTGATCACTGAAGAGGATATGGGATGTCCAAGTCCAGGTAAGGATCGACCAATGCAGAAAATGAAAATGATAAAGGAAAGTCACAATCTAGATGAAAGGAGGGACTCCAGAGTCATGCTAGCAGCCCTGGTGCCAATAAACAAGGAAGAAGCTCTGATGAGAAGTATGGAAACTAAACAGTTAACCTAAATTTCTTATTGTTAGATGTTGGAAATATTTTTGAGTGTTTAAGAAAGCAAAAACTAGCACAAATGAGCAGCAGATGCCAAGGCCAACTCAGTAAGAATAGAGGATCTTTGCCCTGTGTCTTCTTTCTTACTTCCAGCTGTGCATAGAAAATTCAAGGCCCACAGGTCTTAATTGCATCCAAAGTCATTTCAAGTTTCTCCTTAATCGAGACAGGGATATTAAGAATCTTTTAACATTTTTTTTTCAGTTATCCTAAGATCAAGTGCATGTCTCATCAACAAGATTTGAAGGAGAAACAAACAAAACCCAAGCAAACTATATCTTGACAGCATCCTCAATAACAAAATTTCTTTGGTAAACAAACCCTAAAATAATTTCCCAGGATTCGAGAGCTCTAAACCTTAGTTCTGAAAGAGCTTAGCAGTGTTTTTATTTTGTTTGTTTATTTTCTAATGGAAGTGCTGGCTTTCCTATTGATTTTCAACCTCTCATGACTATATTCTCTAATGTCTACGTGGCCTGCCATATAATCTATATGTCCATGCTGATAGAGTCATCTAAGCCTATCAATCAGAAAGGATTTATTGAAAAGGAGCTATGAAGCTGTATTCTAGATAATAAGAAAGAAGTGAAGAACACTTACTTCCCTTGCTGTAAAATGATGAACCAATATTATATAATAATCAACAATAACACTGTGTGACTGTAAGCACATAGTATATAATCTGGTAAAGAATACAATTTCTTTGACTGATTGAAGAAAGGGTGCACAAGTTACTGATAAATTTAAATTTAAGATATGGAGTTTGAGAATAGAACATTTTCTATTCTATGCTTTTTTTCTTTCTTTTTTTTTTTTTTTTGCTTTTAAATTTATCGAGTTAAACTGTTTAGAACGTGTTTCTCTGTGTTTACTTTTCTAGTTACTTTTTGAGTGATGCCCATTATTACACTCCCCATAGTCTAGTTTTTAGAATTTAAACTCATGTATGTTGGTACTTCTTTTTTTTAGGACTAATTAATAACATACATGATGGAATGAATAATCAGATGATTGTTTACATCTCTGCTTTTATTGTCTCACAGAGAAATTAGTTTCTATCTCTGATTTTCAAACTTAATTCATGGCATTTTAAAACTACAAACTAGAATTTTAACTATAAGGACTCATCAACTTTCAAATTTGGATCTGGAATTCCCTGAAGATCAAAATGTTGAAGACTTGGTCCCCAGTACAGTGATATCCCGAGATGGGCTGTTTGGGAAATAATTGTATCAAGAGGGCTATAAACTCATCAGTGGAGTTTACCATTTGATGAACTGATAATTCTAATGGACTACAGGCAGATGGGGCATGGTTGAAGAAAGTAGGTCACTGGAAACATGCCTTTGCTTACTTACTATATCTTGTCTCTGGCCCTGTCCTGTCTCTCCCTGTCCCTCCTTCCCAGCTTCCATGAGCTGAACAGATTTTTTCCTCTATATTCTTCCACCATGATGCTCTACTTTACCTCAGGCCCAGAGTAATGGAGCCAGCTGACTGTGGACTAAAATTTCAGAAACTTTGAGCCAAAATATATCCTCCCTCCTCCAAATTGTTTTTCTCTTTTTCAAAGCAATGAAAAGCTGAGTAGCACAGTGGTTTTTGCTGGGCACACTGGAGTTGTGAAGTGAGGTGGCCTGTGTACGTGCGATAGGATGACTGGAACAGAATCCGCAACTACTATAATATCTTACTTATCTTGTTTTAGTTAAATCTCAAAGCTAATTTTATCAGCATTTCCCTGGTTCTCCAAATGGGAAGTTTAAACTTCCACTCTACTGCTGAAAGTTACCCCTATTACCCTGTATAATTTCAAATAGATAAACCCTCCATTCTGTACAGTTTAAAGAGTTATCACAAGTTACATGGTTATGAAAACAGAAAAATAATAAAGCCACAGGAAAGAAAGTACAATGGGTCAAGAAAAAGCAGGAATACACATAATGGGTCAATGAAAAGCAAGAATGTACAGTTTTCTTGTAATATAGTCACTCCACAGTTTGCCATATCTCCAACAAACATCCTGACATAGGTTGCTATGGTTTAGATATGTCATTGTGTTCTCTCAAAGGTTCATGTCATTGGAGGCATGATACCCAGGGTAGCACTACTGGTAGGTGGTGAGCTTCTAGTGGAGGTTGTTAATTCCTTAGTGGTATGCTCCTGGAAGGTTATTGTCATATAATCACTTGAACTCTCACAGAGGAGCAATCCTGGGTATACCCAGGTTTTTGTTCTTCTTGTTTGAGAAGTAATCATCTACTTGCTATTGTCCATGCTCCTGCCATTGCTTTCTGTATCATGAGGTGATGGAGCCAAGTTGTGGCCATGCCACTCTTCACACTCAGCACCATGTCATCTGGACTTTGGGTATTCAAAAACATGATTTATGAAACCTATTTTTAAAATAAATATCCAACATCAGGTATATATTTATAGTACTGTAAAGCTAACTAATACAGAAAATTAGTACCAGAAGTAGGGTTGTAGTTTGACTTTAGTGGGGTTGTTATTTAATTTTCGTAAAATGAAATTATTTGAAAAATTCATAACCAAGTCAGAGAAGAAACAAAAAAGTGTGTAAAGGAGTAAATGAGAAGCATGTGGCAGAGCAGGCAGCTTCTAAATTGATTAGTGTGAGTTAAAAAATACAAGTGCTTTGCATCAGGAAAATAGGGAATATTGCCAAGAATCTTTTGGGAAGGGACAGGAGGGGATGGGATGTGAGTTTAGGAAAGACAGTAGAATGAAACAGACATTATCACTTTATGTATATATGTGACTGCATGAACAATATGATTCTACAACATACACACTCAGAAAAATAAATTATATCCCATCTATGAATGATATAGCAAAGTGCATAACTGCATTCTATGGTCACGCATAACTAATTAAAACAAACAAAAAATTTAAAAGGTAAAAAAGAAAAAAGGATCTTTTATGGCTGAATTATTTTAGGAAAGAGCCCCGTATCACCATGTGCCCAAGGATAGACTGGGATTCTGGTTTACTGGAAAATTACTCTCAGGCCACTGTAGCTATGATTCAAATGGGTTCATGAGCCTCATTCTGGTGGCAGAATTTGGCATTGACCCTGTGATGCCAGTTTCATAGGTTGGCAGAATGCAGGAGTTATGAGGTCATGGTGGCTTTCATCAAAATTACAAGGGAAGGCACCTGAGGCCAGGAAAAAATGTTCTTCAGGGTCAGGTCCTCATCAGGAGCCCCTGATAGGATAGTACTTAATGACCTGTGATATGAAGCCAAAGTAGACACCCCAGTAAGGCAGAAGTACCAGCTACATGCCACGCCAGACTTGGAAAGCCACAGGAATCTTACAATGCCTGAGAAGAGCTATAGGGTGGGACTGCTCACGCCTTTGGGGATCTATTTCCTACCACAGTGTGTACAGGATGCCAAACTCAGAGCTGGGATTTAATGCTTGCACTGCTGGGTATTTCTGTTACCAGGAACCAAGGTTTTTACTATTCAAGTTCCTTTTTCTCTTTTCTAATAATTTCACCTCAATACCTGCTCATAATCCTATAAGAGAACAGTGAACACACTGTTGATGGGCCTTTTCAACTCCCTGCCTCTATAATTACCATTGGGATCCTTCAGGATGGCCACTTATCCTATAGCATTAAGTTTCCATAAGTCTAATAAAAGCTCCTAATAAAAAAGTCAATCCATATAGATAATATTATCTACAATAATATTAACAGACTAAAATAGGTATAGAGAAAGGAAGCATGTTGGGGAAATTATTTTATTTTTCTGTAAAATGAAAGATACAGAGCTAAATTCTCTGGGTGCATATTTGCACATTAATTCTCTAATGTCTTAGATTTAACAAGTAGTTTAATACTTTATTTTCTTCAGTCACAGCTGGATGATCTCCTTGTGTGAATTTAGAGTTTGGCACTTTTTGTGTTTATTAAATATGTATAAAGTAAAAAAAAAAAAAAATATATATATATATATATATATATATATATATATATATATATATATATATATTTCTTATTTCTTAGCTTTCTATTACTTTAGCCAAGATAATACTGAGATAATCAAGTTATCTAAGAGAAAAGGTTTATTTTGGCTCATGGATTCAGAGATTTTTGTCTGTAGTCTTTTTCCCCATTGCATTTTGGCCAGTGGTGAGGTAGTATATCATGGTAGAAGCACATGGTAGAAGAACCCCATTCAATTCATGGTCAAGAAAGAAAAAAACAAGAGGAAGAGACCAGTATCCCAAACTCCCCTTTGAGGGCACTCTTGCAATGGCCTAATATTCCAAACTGAGCATCACATCCTAAAGATTCCACCACCTGCAATGGAGCCATAGGCTTGGACAGGGCCTTTAATACATGGAACTTGGAGACATTTCAGATTTACACACACACACATATATGTCATAGATGTATATAATTAAATATATTAGCATATTAAACACATAGCCAGTTTAAGTATGTCATATAAATATATTGTAATAACATGCACATATGTAGGTACACACAAATATATATAAGCACACATATTCATATATAAAGAGAAAGGAAAGAGAGGAACACACACAAATACTCAGATACACATATAAATTTTTCATTAAGCTTATGCATCTTTAACCAGTGGAGAAGAGATTATCTTGGAGGGCAGTAACAATTGTCTTTAAATGCTTGAATGTTTCCACACTTCTACATACAGAACACTGTATAATTGTTATTGTTATCTGTTTAATGATAAAAATCAACCAGAGAATCAAACGCTCTTTTAAGTTTCTACTCTTAATAATTCTCTTAAGCTAAACATCTTCACGGTTCCTTGGAGCTATAAACTGATCATAGGGTCACATGAAGTTCAAATACATATTCCAGGCTAAACCATCATTCGTGTAGTATCAGTGCAGACTTTCATCACTCAATCCGTACAGCTTTGCTATTCATTTTAATTGATGCTTGTAAGTTGTTTCTCCCTAGTAATTTTTGACTGGATTAAAAGGACCAGGCTGATCTTATTGCCTGGGGAAAGAATAGAGCAACAGGGAAACATAAGCCAGACAACATCTCAAAGAATTTCAAGATATTTCCTAGTTTGAGAACAATGAACAATTGGCACACCCTGAAAAGAATGGGCAGAGATGCAGAAAAACCCTCAGGAGAGTGTAATGTCATAGAAAACCAGTTTACAGAGGGACAATGTCAGAGGTACCAAATGCTATACAAATGTCAATTAAGATGAGAGTTATTAAATGTCTATTGGCTTTACTGACAGAAACTGTTTTTGGGCTCAGTAAGAGCTATTTCATTAATAAGAGCAAAAGTCAGATTACAGTAGTTAAAAGTTTCTGGGAAGTAATGGAAACAACTCTGTCATGTAAGAAAGCTTGTTAAAGAAGGTTGATGTTGAAGAGGATCAGAAAGACAGACACTAGTTAGAAGAGGAGTGTGAGCTGAGCCATCAGCTTCATGTGTAACAGGGAAGTAGCCGGAAGCAAATCAGTTTGAGGTGTAGATCAAAAACTGGCATTGTTTCATGAGGTCATAGAAAACAATGTAGTTATTCTGCTTTTCATGGAGTACTGTAAAATATTTTATGTATGAGCAGGAATAAGAGTTTAGAAAAGATGATAGTAAGTGTTCTTGAATATAATCACATATTTTTAGTGGCTTTAGTTTGCTTTTCCACTTATTTCTTAAGCAAAATTTGTTTTTGTGGTTTTGTCTGGAAGTAGTCTCACCCAGAGGATAAGCCAATGGAACAGATGAGTATTTTTATAGCTTCCCTTATATTCTGTGATTCAAAATACTAAGATGGGTTTATGTTGGTTTGTTAGTTGTTTTCTGATGAAAACAAAGAGGCCCTTTGATTCCTTTTTGCAATGATGGGTAGGAGTATGTCATTATGTCCTGGTTTTTATGCAGGCTTTGGTTGAATGTTGTCTTAGACCATGAAAGGCAATTCAACAATAGTAACATGTTGGAGAATTTTGAAATTTATTCTCACCAAGATATTAAACATAAATATCTCTGAGCAAAATACTTTACAGGCAATGATTACTATGACTTGTTCCAAAAGAAATTTATATCTATACCGACATTTCAACATTTGAAATGAAGGAATATCTTTTTAAATGTGTGATTTCTCAATATCTCACATATGAAAACCACGAAATAAAATTATTCTCTGTGTTATTTCAATGTAAAATCTCACCAAAGGCTTTTAATATATATATTCATGAGATACAATACAGAAAATGCTATAATAAACTTCACATATATGAATTGAATCATGTTTCCTTACAATAATAAAATTAGCTTCTTCAAAACTGAACCAACTATCCAATGTGTAAAATTTATACTAGCTCTATATTTTCATATAAAACTGATGGCTTAGGAGACAACCAAACAAAACAATTAACTTTTTACTTTATCATAATTTTAGAATAAGAAGTGAGATTCTAGGTACTGATTTTGTTAAAATGATAAATAGTATTTCCTCCAGAAGTATTAAAATAGGGCATTCTATGGAAAGGATATTGTTTTCTAATAAAAATAAAGAGGAAATTAAATCACTAATTTTAATATATTATGTAGCATGTTGAAAGCATACTTGAAAGAACTTATTGGACTTCCTGAGATTACTAATTTAACTTGTGGCACTTTTGACTGTTTAAGATTAGATTTCTGTATATGAATAAAAATAGATATATTTATATTTAGTATTTAATCTGTGCTATATTGCTAGGGAGCAAATATATTCCTGGGTTATGTGAAGCTCATTTATGTAATTTATCATGTAAGTTGAGCCTCTCAACTTTTTTAAACACAAAAGGAAGGTTTTGAAAAGCATATAGCCAATAGAAAAATAGATGATTCTTAGCATTGGATAAAAAACAGATACGCTGTAAGTTAGTTACCTTTAGGTACCTTTAAATTTTGCAATTTTTTTATCCTTGGAAAATTCAGGTAGTTAATGACCTTAGCAACATAATAACAATAATATATACCTATTATAAATTATAAATTAAGAGAATTAAATCGTAAATAAATAAATAAGATCGACAGACCTTTAGCCATGCTAACGAAGAGAAGAAGAGAGAGAACTCAAATTACTAACATACGGGATGAAAAAGGCAATATCACAACAGATACTACAGAAATACAGAAGACAATTAGAAATTATTTTGAAAACCTATATTCCAATAAAATAGAGGATAGTGAAGACATCGATAAATTTCTTAAGTCATATGATTTGCCCAGACTGAGTCAGGAGGATACACACAATCTGAACAGACCAATATCAATGGATGAAATTGAAGAAGCCATCAAAAGACTACCAACCAAGAAAAGCCCAGGACCGGATGGGTATACAGCAGAGTTTTACAAAACCTTTAAAGAAGAATTAATACCAATACTTTTCAAGTTATTTCAGGAAATAGAAAAAGAGGGAGCTCTTCCAAATTCATTCTATGAGGCCAACATCACCCTGATTCCGAAACCAGACAAAGACACCTCAAAGAAAGAAAACTACAGACCAATATCTCTAATGAACCTAGATGCAAAAATCCTCAATAAAATTCTGGCGAATCGAATACAAAAACACATCAAAAAAATAGTGCACCATGATCAAGTAGGATTCATCCCTGGGATGCAAGGATGGTTCAACATATGGAAATCAATAAATGTTATTCACCACATCAATAGGCTTAAAGATAAGAACCATATGATCATCTCGATAGATGCAGAGAAAGCATTTGACAAAGTACAGCATCCCTTTATGTTCAAAACATTAGAAAAACTAGGGATAACAGGAACTTACCTTGACATTGTAAAAGCTATCTATGCTAAGCCTCAGGCTAGCATCATTCTGAATGGACAAAAGTTGAAGGCATTCCCTCTAAAATCCGGAACAAGACAGGGATGCCCTCTATCTCCACTTCTATTCAATATAGTTCTCGAAACACTGGCCAGAGCAATTAGACAGACGAAAGAAATTAAAGGCATAAAAATTGGAAAAGAAGAACTTAAATTATCACTATTTGCAGATGACATGATTCTATACCTAGAAGACCCAAAAGGGTCTACAAAGAAACTACTAGAACTAATAAATGAATTCAGCAAAGTGGCAGGATATAAAATCAACACGCATAAATCAAAGGCATTTCTGTATATCAGCGACAAAACTTCTGAAATGGAAATGAGGAAAAACACTCCATTCACAATATCCTCAAAAAAAATAAAATACTTGGGAATCAACCTAACAAAAGAGGTGAAAGATTTATACAATGAAAACTACAGAACCCTAAAGAGAGAAGTAGAAGAAGATCTTAGAAGATGGAAAAATATACCCTGTTCATGGATAGGCAGAACTAACATCATCAAAATGGCGATATTACCAAAAGCTCTCTATAGATTTAATGCAATGCCAATCAAAATCCCAATGGCATTTCTTGTAGAAATAGATAAAGCAATCATGAAATTCATATGGAAAAATAAAAGACCCAGAATAGCAAAAGCAATTCTAAGCAGAAAGTGTGAATCAGGCGGTATAGCGATACCAGATTTCAAACTATATTACAGAGCAATAGTGACAAAAACAGCATGGTACTGGTACCAAAACAGGCGGGTGGACCAATGGTATAAAATAGAGGACACAGAGACTAATCCACAAAGTTACATCTATCTTATATTTGATAAAGGGGCTATAAGCATGCAATGGAGGAAGGATAGCATCTTCAACAAATGGTTTTGGGAAAACTGGAAATCCATATGCAACAAAATGAAACTGAATCCCTTTCTCTCGCCATGCACAAAAGTTAACTCAAAATGGATCAAGGAGCTTGATATCAAATCAGAAACTCTGCGTCTGATAGAAGAAAAAGTTGGCTCCAATCTACAGATTGTGGGGTCGGGCTCCAAATTCCTTAATAGGACACCCATAGCACAAGAGTTAACAACTAGAATCAACAAATGGGACTTAATTAAACTTAAAAGTTTTTTCTCAGCAAAAGAAACAATAAGAGAGGTAAATAGGGAGCCTACATCCTGGGAACAAATTTTTACTCCTCACACTTCAGATAGAGCCCTAATATCCAGATTATACAAAGAACTCAAAAAATTAGACAATAAGATAACAAATAACCCAATCAACAAATGGGCCAAGTACCTGAACAGACACTTCTCAGAGGAGGATATACAATCAATCAACAAGTACATGAAAAAAATGCTCTCCATCTCTAGCAGTCAGAGAAATGCAAATCAAAACCACCCTAAGATACCATCTCACTCCAGTAAGATTGGCAGCCACTATGAAGTCAAACAACAACAAGTGCTGGCGAGGATGTGGAGAAAAGGGTACACTTGTACATTGCTGGTGGGACTGCAAATTGGTGCGGCCAATTTGGAAAGCAGTTTGGAGATTCCTGGGAAAGCTGGGAATGGAACTACCATTTGACCCAGCTATTGCCCTTCTCGGACTATTCCCTGAAGACCTTAAAAGAGCATGCTACAGGGATACTGCCACATCGATGTTCATAGCAGCACAACTCACAATAGCTAGACTGTGGAACCAATCCAGATGCCCTTCAATAGATGAATGGATAAAAAAAATGTGGCATCTATACACAATGGAGTACTATGCAGCAATAAAAAATGACAAAATCATAGAATTTTCAGGGAAATGGATGGCACTAGAGCAGATTATGCTTAGTGAAGCTAGCCAATCCCTAAAAAACAAATACCAAATGTCGTCTTTGATATAATGAGAGCAAGTATGAACAGAGTAGGGAGGAAGAGCAGGATGAAAAGATTAACTTTAAACAGAGACATGAGGTGGGAGGGAAAGGGAGAGAAAAGGGAAATTGCATGGAAATGGAGGGAGACCCTCATTGCTATACAAAATTACATATAAGAGGTTGTGAGGGGAATGGGAAAATAAACAAGGAGAGAAATGAATTACAGTAGATGGGGTAGAGAGAGAAGTTGGGAGGGGAGGGGAGGGGGGATAGTAGGGGATAGGAAAGGTAGCAGAATACAACAATTACTAATAGGGCATTATGTAAAATTGTGTATGTGTAACCGACGTGATTCTGCAATCTGCATTTGGGGTAAAATTGGGGGTTCATAACCCACTTCAATCTAAGGTATGAAATATGATATGTCAAGAGCTTTGTAATGTTGTGAACAACCAATAAAAAATTAAAAAAAAACATTTTTATTTCCATAAAAATGAAATATTTTCCTAAATTTAGCTGCATTATATTTCTTTATAAACATATATTTGATGAGATATCTATCTGTGTATCCATCTGATAAGGTGCAGGTATACTTAAAAAATTGGCTAGAAGTCAGCATACATTTTTAAAAACTCAAAACACTTTCCACTGAAATAAAATAAAATAAGAGTAAGCATTTTTTGTAACATTTTCTTTGCCATATAAATAACTATTATATACTTATATTTGTATTTCTGAGTTTTGATGTAAGGCATTCTTTTTATAATTCTCATTTCTTCTAAAACATATTAGTTAAGTCAAAGTATTATATTGGATGACATCAAGTATGCATTTCTTAGTATTTGAAAGACTTTTGTTTGCTTTCTTTTTATTCCAGGAAATATAGTTCTGTGAATAAATGACTGCATAACTAAACCAAGACAGGTGAACTGATAGTCAGTTATTATGGCTACATAATTAATGCCTTTCCCTTAAATGTTTTTCATATAATACATTATAAACTCTTTCACTTTTAATAATTCCAGAGTTTCTCCTGCAATACTATTAAGCTTAGTTTATATATTTGAATCTGTTAATATATCTGGGAGACTAAGTTATTGTAGAGATTGTTTTGTTCCTTTTTCAATCCTAACTCAATTTTTTCAACAAATGTAAGAAGCTGCTTCATTAATGTTCCTGTGTTTTGTTCTATAGCAATTGAGTTAGTTTATGTTCTATATCAATTAAATTAGTTCATTATGATTTCGTGGTGTTAAAAAATTTGGGAAGTCATATACAACTTGAAGTTAAATGTCAATAGTTAGGATTAATGTTGAACAACTAATCTGTACTTTGATTCATTTAAGATGTATTCAGTTAAAAATTAGTTTCTTTGCTAGATTCCTTAGGCTACTAAGCACAATAAATAGTCTGTGCTCTGAATAGACTATTGATATGATAAATAGTATTGGATGTCAGGGAATAAATCAAACACATGAAAAAAAGCATTAGTTAATATGAAAATCATCAAAATATTAGTTAAATAAAGTTTACAAAATAGCACTCATGCACAGAAAGCAGATATTACAAGCATTTAAATTACTCATTGCTATTTTTTACCTAATAAACCCAAGCATGAAAAATTATTATAGTATTAGATTAAAAACTGTTCAATGATGGGCTGGGAATGTGGCTCAAGCGGTAATGCGCTGGCCTGGCATGCATGCGGCCCGGGTTCGATCCTCAGCACCACATACAAAGATGTTGTGCCCTCCGAAAACTAAAAAATAAAAAGATTAAAATTCTCTCTCTCTTTCTCTCTCTCTCTTTAAAAAAAAAATTAAAAAATGTTCAATGAGACAGGATCCTATTTGTATTCATGAGGAATCTTGACATGTAGGTTGGGAACATTTTATTAGATTCCCTTAAAAGATTTAAAATTCCCAGAATTCCTTGAAATCTTGTGACAATGCAGTTTGATCTACTCATGATGGATTGAATTGTTTGGACTTGAAAATCAAAAATTCAGGTGGACATATAGGTCATCTATTGTATATTGGAAATGATGCATCCAGGCCAGAAGGTACAAATAAGGTGCATGTGCAGGTATCCCAGTCTGCCATGTAGCCATAATGATGATATCAACTTTCCTCCCTCAGCTCACACACCTTAATCTAAAAAGAGTTTGCATGATTGACACAGAATGAAGGAAAGGCACAGTGTGGTTTTTTGGATGTGCAAGATTGTATGAAAAAGCAATAAAAGCCGAATTCTAGCTGTAATGTTGTCCCACTCAGAAGTAGCCTTCACAAAAGTCTTCCTAATGAGCAGGAAATCTTTGGGTGGCTCAGCAACTACAGTTAAAAGGATGTAAAGCACAAAGTTCCTAGTGAATCATTGGGAACAATGGTAGGTGATGCCTCCGCTGCTTGTGTGCCTTGGTTTCTGAATCTGTGTATTCTTCCTTTTGAAGACACAATGTCTTAAAGCAATCTCTGATGTAAGTCTGCATTGCATCCTGGAAGGCAGCACTGAATCCTCCGAGGGCACTCTCTTGGTTCATCACTTTAGCTTCACCTTCAACATATCTTTTATAGTGTCTCTAACCCCTACATGGTTCAGAACATGGTACAACAGTAAATCTCATGATGGTGGGTCCATTCCAACATATCTTCTACTGTGAAATTAAAGTTTCTTTCTTGCATGTCTGAGGACAGTTCCTTCATGAGGAAACCTCAATCTTTCCTTATAAAGCCTTCAACTGTTCGGATAAGGACTACCCATGGTATGAGAGATAATCTGCTTTATTCGGAGTCCACTGATTTAAGTGTCATATACATCTAAAAATACACCTTCTCAGCTACATATAGCTAATTTGGAGTTTGACCAAATATCTGGGTTCTCTTACCAGAAAAAAACGGCAGATGACACTTGCAATTTATACAGATGACAAAATGTAAAAACATCTCCTACTTCTGGGGGAACATAAAAAAGAAAAAATTTAAGAGATTTGCTATCCTCATTCCAGTCACAACAAGCTTTCCAAATTAGCTAGGAAACCAGAAAATCAAGTTTGGGGTACATGTTAGTTTAAATTTAAGTGATTAGAATGAAGGGTATGATTCAGTTCTGGGCTTGGAAAGAATATTCCTCGCTTAAAAGTTTCACTTATGAAAACAGAAGTCAAGTGACCTCTAGAGGTTATGGAAACCGGTAACATATTTTCCATTATATTTTGAATGACAGTCTTGTTCAGAATATCTGATTGAAGTGATGTAAGGCCTTAGTGCAGAGGCAGACACAGGAAATAAAAGCCATCTCATGTTGACAGGAAACAGGTCATTTTCTGTTCTTTTTCTTTACCCTTTTTCATTGGCCCACATACGTATCAAATTTTCTGTTGAAGTACCGATGCAGAAGAGAAATATAGAACAAGATTGTGTTTCAAACACATTCAGGATATAGACTCTGTATCCAGAGGAATCAATTTTGTATTTATAGATAGATTCAAAGTGAAAGGGATGTTTTTATTGCATTTATTCTTAAATTTATTGTCAAGGGTCATTTTATTTTTTAATCAAGTATTTCAGAGAAAATTTTTGCCTGGAGTAAAATTAAGGTCATGCTTAAAACCAAAGTTAATATTTTGAAATTGATGACTTGGAGACAATTTTTTTGGTACTATCCTAAAATGGAGAGTGTGGTAATAGAAACAATAGATATCTGTGAAGCTCTCTTTACTTTGGGGCCAGAATCTTCAAAGAGTTGATAGATCTTCATAAAGTTCTCTTACCCTCGAAATACACTATCCAGTGAGGTAGAATAAACCAGGATCTTTAATGCAATATAATCCATAGAGCAAATTATGAAGATAAAACAAAGAGAGATTGAAAGTATGAAGAGATACACTCAATATTCCAAAGATGGTAGCACCTATGGACTCATCTGGACACCTCAAGGCACTGTGTCAACATAATTAAGTAGCTCAGAAATTCATTTTAATGCCAGGTGCCAAGGTACATTCCTGTAATCCAGCAGCTCAGGAGGTTGAGGCAGGAGGATTGTGAGTTCAAAGCCAGCCTCAGCAAAAACAAGACTCTAAGCAACTCAGTGAGACTCTGTCTCTAGATAAAATACACAATAGGGCTGTGGATGTGGCTCAGTATTCGAGTGTCCCTGAGTTCAATCTCCAGTACACACAAAAAAAAGAAAAAAAAAACAACTCATTAATGTTAATTTTAATTAGAATTACCCAATACATATTTGACATAGTTTCAGGTATGAGAGAAAGATAAGGGATTATTTTCATTATGCTATAGTTTAAAACTAAACAAGGAGATGGTGATTTGTGTACAGAAAGTTTTCCATAAGAATTATGTTATAATTTATTGCTTATTCTATTGATAGTTCGACTCATAAAGTTAGTAACTTTATGAAATAGTACTCTTTTTAATTGTACAATCAAAAAGATTCACACACATGTTTTTAGTGTTTATGTTTTGTTTCTTTGGGTCAATTCTATAATACCACATTAGGTACTATCTACTTTGCACTCTTTTTGAAGGTGGACATTTTATTTCAATTGTAGATATTGAAATGCACCCTCAGTAAAAGTCCTGGTAGTCCTAAGAGTGTATCAGTAAGCGTTATTTGAGTCTTCATGATACAGAATAAAAACTTAGTGGAAACCAAAGTTTTTGCTAAAGTGACCAACACAGCAGATGGGCCAGAAACTGACTTGTACACATCAAATATGCTGCAGGGTTAACAATATTTCCATATGGAAAAATATAAACTGACCTCAACTTTACATCAAATGAGAAAAAACGAAAATTCAATCCAGATGAATTGTAGCTCTTGATTGGAAAAGATAATGTTTTTGAGAAAAGACAACTGTTTGCTTTTATATTCACCAGAGTTTTCTAGAATATAGCTATCCCTTCCTCTTACCCCATTTACCTTTTCACCCTCACCATTTCTTGCTACTTGTTTCTCAACCAATGAAACATTTTTCAAGTGAACAGTGAAGTCAGAAGGCCATCCCAGGTTTTGAAAAGGTATTTCTGTGTGTTTTGTGCTTTCTTCACTGTTTTCTTAAGTTATTAGAATAGTCAGATTTGTGAACCAGCATAGATCACCAACTAGGATAGATGGCAACACAGACTTTGGTTTTTACTCTTTTATTCTTTTACTATTTGCAAGGCACCCTTTTTATACTTCCTTCAGCTCATTGTTCAGGTGGCTATATCTCAGGAAGTTGTTTGTTCCCTAAATATTCCATATAAACTAGATGTTTATCATTTATTTTATGATAAAGACCAAGTTTGTTGTTAGAGTCTGTAAACAAGTCAAGATGGCGCCTGGCATTTTGCAGAGGGAGTGGTTTGTGAAGTAATGCCAGCGAGCCATTAAGTGTGGAGACTCCTTATTGGTGGACTGCTGTATCTAGTTTATGTTAATTAAGATAAGCTGTGTGGAATGTATATATACCCCTCCAGTCCTACAATAAACGGCTCCCACTCCTGCTGTATCAATCTACGCAAGTTGCTCGTCACCCCCCCGTTATTTTGCTGCAGCCGGACTTCGGCAGTTTGTTTCATTAGTTTTAGCATAAAGGGTTTTTTTTGTATTCTTTATTAATTTAATTTAATTTAAAAAAATTATTCTAATTTGTTTTATAGGACACAAGAATTCAATATAATTCATATTACTCATATAGAGCACAATTTTTCATATCTCTGGTTGTATACAAAGTATATTCACACTATTCATGTCTTCATACATGTATTTAGGGTAATGATGTCCATCTCATTCCACCATATTTTTTTTACCTCCTTTCCTTCTCCCTTTTCCTCCCTCCTATTTTCCCTGTCTAGAATTTCTCTAATCTTCCATGCTCCCACTCCCAATACCACTATGAAGCTGCCCATGTCCTGCGAGGGAGTGGTGTCAGTGATTTCTGCTCAGATGGGTGGCTGAAAGTTCTGTGCAGGTGTTGATAGTGCCCGCTCAGGTACCTGGTAGTCCTATGTGGACGAGTAGTTGGGAGACTTACTCTGATGCTGAGGCCTGGAGCCCTGGATGGGTACGGTGACTGTGATTCCTGCATGGGAGCAAGAATATCGCTTGCAGAGAAGCAGTATTCTCACTACTTGAGTCCTAAGTCATGGAGTGACATAGAATGCTGCCTCCCTCTGGCCCACCATCTTGGATCTCTTCATAAAGTTTTAAATGTTTATATAATTAATTCATTAATTTAACTGAAAGAAATGATTTGGTTGTTTCCATTGAATCACATGATTTTAAGGATGTTGATTTTTCTTTTCTCCTCTTTATGTTTCTTCTTTTCTCCCCATCAATTAATCACTAGGCTCTGGAGCAGAATCTGGTGTTTGAAGTTTCCATTGTTGTCAATGTTCAGTAAATATTTTGAATAATTAATTATATCATTCCAAGTTGATGAAAATATTTATGGATTAACACCTTTTGACTTGAAAGTGTGGTCTTGAACGAATACCAGTGGCATCAAATGGGAGCTTTCTAGTTTGCAGAATCTTCATTTTAACAAAATACCTTTTTATCTGCATATTAAAGATTGAAAAATATTGAATTAATGTACATGGATGTCTATTTTAAATAAATACCAGTCAAGAGTCCAAGACTTTTGTATCTATGTAAGGTTAATTATAAAATGCTCCTAGAAACAAAGACTATCTAAGAAATAATTGAGATGAGGCAAATGGATCAAATGAATAGGATAGGTAGGAAAATGGAGTATTTTAAGAAAAGCTTTTAGATAGAAGCAAATAAATTGTATATAAAAGGAATCAGGAGTATATAAAGAAGTCTATTTCACCAATGATAGTTGCATGGAATGAAGCATAAGGAGCAAGATAAATGAAAAACAATTTTAAGTGTACCCAACACCTAGGAACTGAAATGTCTTTTTCAGACATAAAGAAAATTCACAATCATAAAGACACTCAAAATAGAGTGTTTAATATCACATATGGGAAAGTTTATAACATATTGCTGGGATTTCTGTGGAAGTAGAAGTTGTCTATAGCTTTATTATAGATATTATTCAATTTGTGCCTCTCTCTCTCTCTCTCTCTCTATATATATATATATATATATATATATATAGAGAGAGAGAGAGAGAGAGAGAGAGAGAATGGGAAAGAGAGTTTAAGCAATTCAACCTACTTTCTCTATAAGAGCAAAACAACAGCAGGTGATTTGAATGAGGAATTTCATGTGTAAGAAGCACCAAAAGATACCTCCTAGTATATTTTAATTACCAAAAATTCAGTTTGAACAAAAAGGAAGAAAATTTTAAATATAATTAAGCTACCTAATGGATTTATTACAATTTTTCTTGACAACCCTTTTTATAAAAATGTGTTTCCCTGGAAGGCAGGACACCTGGTGTCATGAAGACTTCCTATATGTTCTTTGCTAGTGGCAGAATGTGATAATGATTGATTTTTGCTGAAAGTTTTATGTAAAATGCCAAATTTCTCACAGCTGAATAAAATGTAAATACACAATGTGAAATATTCAAAAATATTCAGTATGCTCAAGTGTAAAGTTGTTCACCCATACACATTAAGATTCTTCTGAATCAAAAATAAATTGAATAGAATAATAAATTTCCACAAAACTAATCCAAAATATGCTTTGGGGCTAGTTTTGTGGAAATTTCATCTCAACAGAAGATACATGGCTGAATAGGCTAGATAATGCTTACCATTACCTCCAAAAATTCTCTATTGATTTGCTAAATCAAATAACAAAAAAGATAAATTTGAAATTCATAATTTTCTTTGTATATACTTGTTCTGATCAAGTTAGTGTATACATGTGTATATAACTCAGCTACAGTGAGATTATCAGTATAATCTGTATTGTCTCTTACAATTTCATTCTTGGCTCATACTGTCTCCTCAGATTGGGATAATGTTCTTATAGTCATGGTTCTCATGGAACACTCAATCAATTAAAAGCTAGATTAAAAAACACTTGCTAGGAGACAGATTTCCTATTATTTTAGTGATCACATGTCAGAAATCCATATTAGAATGCAAGATGGCAGAGATCAAGGACATTTTATTCATCAAAGCAAGCAACATCATCCTGTCTTTACAATATAGCTTGAATGAATAAGTACAAACAGTACAGATCCTAAAGTAGTACTTCATGTCTGTTTATAGAATTTATTCAGCATCAAAACAAGTTATGTTCTTGCTTCTATCAATTAAGAAAGACTAATATATGATATGTTATTAAAATATGAAAGTCTTGGTTGTTTAAAATATGAATATTTGTGTCAGATGTGTTTTATGTCTGTCATGGTTGGTGGGGGTCCTCACTTATTATGATCAGTAAAGGACCCAGGATATTGTCCTGTTTGAATTTAAAAGCTTAACTGGACAGTGACTAACAGCACTTCACACGTTATTAGCCAAACAAATTGCAAAACCAAACTTTATTCCAAAAGAAAATTCCAATGAAATGAATTCTTAATGGCAAAATGTATATAGTGGTGATGAGAGAAGAGTTCAGATAGCCAATTTTTCACATGAAATACTTGTCATTATTTTAATGCTAGGTGAGTTTGGCACAGATGAAAATCTGCTGCCATTTTCTGATAGATACAACGTGCAAACTTGAGTAATGAGAGAATTAGTTTAAGAAAAGACAAATATAACCCTATGCTGTTTTATGATGGTTAGCATGCTTTGGGTTACAAATGAATTCATGGAATACACACACACCCTAATAAATACACATCTCATCGCATTTCAGGTCCAGGCACAGGAAGCACTAGTATAGCATCCTGCACATCGTTGGTGGCATGAGTAAGTTTTTTTTTTCTTGTTCTTATTGCTAAGACAGATCACATTCATATTTCATATACCACCTATTGCTAGATCTTATGAGAATCCTAAACACAATATTAAAGGAATTTCATTTGAAATCTATTGTTTGTGTTATGTTCAAGTTTCTAACTGTAAGATCATAGAAGTAAATATCCCTGTGTCTCACATCAAAAGTAACTGAAAAGAAAATATACAGAACATATACAAAAATATATGTGCTAATAATATTCGTACCAAGGAGAACTTTAATTTCTATTTTTGGCATAAACAATGTGTATTATTAATAAAAATGTTATTTTTCGTAAAATGATTATTAAACACATCTCTATACTTATTTTGCTTTGAAGTTAAGCAGCCATTTTCTGAAGTGATTGTAATTTTAGTGGGTGTAGGATTCTGAAGTTTGGAGAATAATGCTCTTATTTAAAGTATACCTATGTACCTAATTGCCTTGTCAACATGAGTAATATTCTGTGAAAGAATTCTTTGGGCATTTACAGGTCAAGTCCCTCCTACAGGCACCACTGCCTTAAAAAGTTCACAGTCACAAAACGTTCATGTAAGTGCTGGCTGACATCCCACGGTAACAAAATCCTGCATAGGTACTGAGAATGAATTCCCGAGCACTCAAGAGTTTTCATCTTCAAACGTCATGTTGCAATTGCCAAAAGTTTTATTCCTTTTTTTTTTTGAATTGAACCCAGAGGCATTTAACCACTGAGCCACATCCCCAACCCTCTTTATGTTTTTATTTTGAGACAGGCTTGCTAAGTTGCTTAAGGCCTCACTCAGTTGCTGAGGCTGGCTTTAAACATGAGATCCTCTTGCTTCAGCTTTCCAAGCTGTTGGGATTACAGGGGTGTACCACCACACTGGGCTCCAAAAGGTTTATTTTTTATTATGAATTCTTTACCTCTTATGATTTTATTGAGAGTGTGTTCATTTTATTTTATTTTTCCTGTGGGAAGTATGGGCAAGCTACTTGATTTCTTGCATTTCTTCATTGTTCATTTTTTTCTATGTTTCACAATCTTGAGATCCGGAAATTTCAAGGAGGTGGTAGAAGGCATTTGTGGTCTAGGAAAATGAACACAGTCTGTATATTTCTATGATTTCCCAGGATACTTCAGTCTATATTTGTGTTATTGTATTATAATAAGCAGGTGTATGCTGTAATGCAGATCTCTTTGAGGCCAAAGCATTTCAACATTGGTGAGATAAAGCCCAGTGATAGACAGCTTTTTTATTCATGTGTGATGGTAAGAGGTTATTTATACTACTAATGTTATACTAGTAACACTTCCCTCCTCCCCTGGAAATGAAGCAGAGTTTTACTCTCTCTCTCTTTCCCAAAGCACAGGCCTTTAGATAAAGAGAACACACTACCTGGTAAAAATATTTGGGAAAGACAAGGCAGACACTTTCTTCCCCTGTCTACCTTTTAGTCCTGAAACTTTTATTCAGTTGTTTCTCGGACCACACTCACCTGACTTTCATGACTCCCATTAGCCGACATGTATATCCACACTGTCCCAAGTATAATAAGGTGATGCCCTGGGCTCTAGCGGGGGTGTAGTCAGGAGGTTAAGGCCTCCTCACTCTTTCCTTTCAGTTTCTGGTGCTGATGTCAGGGATTGTAAGCATCCATCTAGAGATTCACACTACTTTAGGATAGAGTAAAAAGTTTTATTACAGATGGTCTTAGTAGTAAATACTCTTTGGAAAGCCCATAGGGGTTTTGGATAATTGAGTGTGCTGATAAAATAATTGCACCAATAATACTGTCAATTGCCAGATCAAAGATAACAGGCTGTGAGGGGAGAAGAGAGTGGTGCAAATACATGCTGGAGGTACTTGATTTTTCGCCAGAACTGGGAAAAGTTTGGAAGCCCACAAATCACAAAGAGATCCACAGAGATGGGATTCAGTGAGTCAGGGAATGGGAAAGTGGAAGGACCAGAGATGGTGATCTGAGGGGGACCTCTAGGGCAAGGACTTGGAAGTGAGTAGTTTGCATGGCAACAGGTTGATGGGAGCTCAGGCACCATGCTGGAACTGGGCAACTGGGGGCTTTCCTGGAATATAAAAATGTGGAGGCTGCTTTTCAGAGCAGATTGTTGACTAGCAGTGATTAAAGTAACTAAAATTTGGCAGACAGATTAAAGTGTGAAATTTTATGCCACTGATAGGTAGAACATAGGTTGAGTGATTAATTCTTGCAGACATGGCTTCCATAACAAACATTCCTAGTTACCTAATTAATATTCATTTTTCCTTTCATTATTTCTGAGAGAACTGTGATTTTGTTTTGTGTAACAATGCTTCCAGTTATGTGTCGTTAGAGCCTGGCCTTTTTATTTTAAAGCTAAGGGTAATATAGTCTTCGTCATTGAGATGTAAGTAGATATAGTAAGATGAAGATTTTTTTTGCGGGGGGGGGGGCAGGTGAGAGCAATGTATCCCACTGCTCTAGACTGAATGTTTGTTTCTCTCAAATGTTGAAATTCAAGTTCTCAGTGGGATGGTGTTAGGAGGTGTAGTCTTTGGTAGGTAATTAGGTAATGGGTTTCTGCCTTTATGAATTGGATTAATTCCTTTATAAAGAGGCTTGGGGCCCACATTAATGTTTATACAGCAGCACAATTTACAATAGCTAAACTGTGGAACCAACCTAGATGCCTTTCAATAGATGAATAGATAGAAAATGTGGCATATATACACAATGGAATATTACTCAGCAATAAAAGAGATTAAAATCATTGCATTTACAGGTAAATGGATGGGGTTAGAGAAGATAATACTAAGTGAAGTTAGCCAATCCCCCCAAAAGAATGCCAAATATTTTCTTGGATATAAGGAGGCTGATTAATAGTGGGATAGGGAGAGGGAACATGGGAGGAATAGATGAACTTTAAATAGGGCAGAGGAGTTGAGGGGAAGGGATGGGACATGGGGTTATAAATGATGGTGGAATGTGATGGTCATTATTATCCAAAGTACATGTATGAATACATGAATTGGTGTGAATATACTTTGTATACAACTAGAGATATGGAAAATTGTGCTCTATATGTGTAATAGGAATTATAATGCATTTTGCTGTCACATATAATTTAAAATTTAATTTAAAAAAAAGAGGCTTGGGGCATGTACCTTTCACTATGTGAGGATGGGTGTTTATGAAAGAGGAGATGAGCCCTCACCAGACACCAGACACCAAATCACATGTCTTGATCTTAAACTTCTTATGCTTCAGAAGTGTGAGAAGTAAATTTCTAGTCTTTCTAAACTGCTCAGTCTATGATATTATATTACAGTTGCCTTGATGGACTAAGATACTGAACCTGCCCTGTTCCTTATATCCTTTGTTCTTCACTCTCTTAACTACTTGGAGGAAGGGTGCAATATCTGAATGTGAAGACACCAACTTAGACATAAAATTGAAGACCTTGCATTAAAGATGTCTGAGCGGCAGTGTATAAGGAGCCTGGACTCTGGTGGCTTAGAGAAGTCATTATATTATGAACTCTGGACTTTCTTGTTATGTGACCAAATGAAATCCTATGTGATTAAGCCCAATCAGCAAGTTTCTATTAAAGTCAATCACTCATAATCCTTAACTGGAAAAGTAAAGAGTTGTAAATTTGTTGCTGTGTAAAAGTTATGTCTTAAGGAATAGAATCCTGACTTCTTAGATGACTGACATGCCCTAGTAGTAAATTCCCTGATTAAAAAGAAGGGAAGTGGTTGGCTCATCCCCTGCCATGCTAAATTGTCCTCTCCAATTGTTCAGGAATACTCCAAATCAAATAATGCTAATTCATTTATAATAATCCATACTATGCTATTCAGTTTTATAAAAAATATTATTATTCTGTGAAATTGATCCTTGGGTTAATTTGAAGGGGGGGGGGGACATCTTGCCAGGTTAAAGTTTGAATAAATTAGGGAATGAAAGGTAATGTATGTTCTCAAAAATCTGAACATTAGTTGCAAAGTCACAGTTAATTTAATTATCTGTTCTTACTGCCTTGGAACAATAATACGGAATGAGAAATATAACAATGAAGTTATCCTAAAATACAGCTCATTGGAATATTAAGGGAAAAACCACATGGTTTGGTTTTGTACTTTAAATATAACTTTAATAATCAGATAAATATTTTAATGATAATCATCTATTTCCTTTGTTAGACCACAAATTCATTTCTATGTGTAACTTAATAAAATGTATATTTTATCTAACATCATCTCTCTTACTTGCAATTGAATATTTTCAAATACAGATTTGTAGGTTAAACTTGTAGGCACCAAAGATGAACAGAACAAATTCAATAAATGTAGTTGAGATAACCAGTAATGTGTAAGTATTCTGATTAATATATGTGGTCAGAGATGGTATTTTACTTGGCTTTGACCATATAAACTCTGGAAATGCATGGTAGGCACATTATTTTATATGTTTGCTTGTACAAATTTCAGGTCAGATGGACACTAACTTTGGTCTAGTGTAATAAAATATAATACACCTTTGAAAGAGGAGATTAAACTTCCTATCTTGAACCAAACTATCTTTTAATTACATCACACACACACACACACACACACACACACACACACAATGCGCATGCACACACACGGATATGATACACACAGATTCCACTCTTCATTACTCTAAAAATTTCTGCTTGCAAATTAAAGAAACTGCAGCTCTGATTTAACATGAATCATTTCCAATAAACAGATTTGATGATCACCAAGAATCAACTAATTTAAAATCCTTAGAATTGACAGTTAATTTAAAACTAATGTTATTAAAGTCACTCTTCATAATGTAAGTTTCCTTTTCCAGATCAAATCTCTTATTACAATCTTGGATCTTATCCATCCTCACAAAGTATGTTATATTAAATTCCAAAGTTCAGGATGGTTTTGGCGCAAACCTTGTAGTTTCTAAAAGATTTTCTAGTCCTTTTCTTTATATTTTAATGATATTTTGTAATCTGATAATGCTGGATCTAATATTAGTTCTTTATCAACACATGTAAATTTAAATATGCAAATTTTATTACAAGATATATTTCAAAGGTAAGTCATTACTTGCCCTCAGCAATAATAGTATGTCTGAGAAAAATATTTCTTCAATTCACATATTAATTGGTTACAGAATATGGAGTTGCATGTAGATCCTTGTTCCAGCACTAAAAAATGCTGTATGTATCAAGAGCCTGTGTTAAACTGATCTGTAACTGTGACTATGTCAACAAAAATTATTTTTATTCTCACACTACAATAGTTGTTGAGTTCTGCATTCATAGCAAGATATAATTTTTATAAAAATATAACTTCTTAAAAATAGGTTGTATAACTAGATAAATGGAATAAACACAAAAAATGTAAACCATACCTTTAATTAAATGTGTTCCTATAACACAGAGATAATGTTTGTATTTTCACATACCTATTTTTTCTCTTTCTTTCATAAACACACTTTGTTTATAATATAATTAATCCATGCTAACTTATACTAATTACTTAGTAATTATTCACACATAATTATTCTTTTTTAAATTTATTTATTTATTTTAATTAGGTATATATGACAGCATAATGCATTTTGATTCATTGTGCACAATTGCAGCACAACTTTTCACTTCTCTGTACACATAATTATTCTTAAATGACACAATGTCTCAGGGAATCTCACAGTTGGAATGCATCTTAATGGCTATCTATTCTTACATTTCTTTACAAAACCCCTAAAAGTCTTCCTAGCATCATTTGGAAACAATACTATTCTTCCGAAGTCTCCTAAATGTCACTCATTGTTTTAAGGGCAAGGAGCACATTTTTGCCTTAAGATTTGACATTCCATTTCAGACAGCTCTAATTTTATGTTAGACTTACTGCAGTGCTACCCATTGGCAATAATACAGGTCCTCTGGATTTATTTGGAACAAGCCTAAGGATTAGCTGGATATTAGCTGGCCCTTGTGTGCTACACGAGGCCCTGGGTTCTATTCTATACACTGAAAGAAAATAAAAAGCATCATCCTTATGGTAGGAAAATCATGCTTTTAGGGCCATTATTATCATTTCTTCAATGGCTCTGTATGTGGACATATATTTATGTCTGCTACTAAATGCTCTTTGAAACACCAAGAAATTTCTAAAGAAGTTTTTATTCTTGTTGGTTCTCTACTCAGGCAGCCTGAATTTTAAATCTTGTTTCAGCATTTTTCTAGATTAAACAAGTTATTCAATATTCCTTTGACTCAGTTTCTAAATCTGTGAAATGGAGATAATAATTATACTAAACATATAAATTATTAAGCTGATTAAATTAGTTAATATATTCTAAGTGCTTAGAACACCAAGCAATTGGCACATGGTGTGTACTCAGTACATGTTGGATATGATTGAATAATCTCATCTATTCATTTACTTTCATGGTTTCCACTATTATCTAAATGCTCTTAACTGTTTTTATGATTCAAAAGTCTACCAAGCTTCAGAGGCATAAAGATTACTTTGTTGCTCTCTAGGTCTGAACTTCTGCATTAACTCAAATCTGACATTATCTCTGTTTGTCTGATACAAACTGGCCTGTCAACTAGGTTGAATCTTGGGAATAATCTAAGACTCATCTCTTTTACCTACTTTTGCCTTCATGTCTCTTTGGCTCCTTCTCCTTCAACTATGGCTTGAATCATGCCCACCAAAAGACAGGCTGAAATCCTAACCCACAATACTTGAACCTTTGATTTCACTTGGAAATTTGATCTTATTTTGCAGATACAAATAAGATGAGGTCATACTAGACTAGGGTGTACCCTGAATTTAATGATATGTGTCTTTAAAAGAGAGACTCAGAAATAAAGAAAACATACAAAGAGGGATGAGGGCCATGTAAAGATGGAAGCAGAGATTAGAGTGAGGAAGCTACCAGGCAAGGAAAGCAAGAATTGATAGCATCTGCCAGAAGCTTGATGAAGTGAGAGAGGACTTCTCTGCTGAGCTTTCAGAGGTGACATGATCCTGCAGACTGCTTCCTTCAGACTCCTTGTGTTTAGATATGTGACAGAAAATTTTCTGTTGTTTTAAGTTACCCAGTTTCTAGTTCTTTGTCTTAGCAACTCTAGGAAATGAATACAAATTAATTATTTAATTTTGCCTGATTAGTTCTTGAATCTATATCCTCACTTCCATCTCCATGATTAGTTCCAATTTGGCCTTATATTGTCTCTCAAAATGGTACCTCTACTTTTGGTCTTTGCTATGGGTCACACAAATGATAAAATGAAAATAAACAGAAAGTCACAGATTGGGGGAGACAGAATGCTAAAGTATATTATGAAGATAGAAGTTTTTAGGCATAAGGCCAAGAGAAGCTGAACAAGAAATTAAGAGTTCTAGTGTAGCATAGATAATTACTCTATGGAATAATAATGGACTACAATCAATCAGTACCATAAACAATAGAGTGGTAGTAAACTTCAGTGATTTTCATTTTGTTAAATAAGAAAAAAAACTCAGTGGGTTCAGATTTTTTCCTTTCAAATTGTAAGTTGGCTGAGTCAGATATTTATCTGTTATAAATACCATCTCAGTGGTTTGAGGACATCTCAGGAATTGACCAGATTTCACCCATAGCAGGTTCAAGGTGTAAAAGTAAAAATTCCTTTGAGAAGAGACTGTGAGGGCATCTTGTTTACTCAGGGGATTCTTTGAAGCTGTTTCACCATGATCAACCACTCAGTCTCTCAGAGATTACTGCAGCCATAATCGCTAGAGGCCTGACTATTGCTCAAGATGGGAACATACCTTGGTATCAACCATGTGGTTCTGGTTCTGCAGGAACACAGGATGCTGGAGTTAGGAGATTGTGGAGGCTTTCACTGAGATTTCAAATAAAAGACTTGGAAGCCAGCAAAGTGGAGCAGAGATGGAATCTCTGAAGGCAGCCCCTGAGAGGGCAATGCATGAAGAGCTGAGAATAAAGCCAAAGCTACAGTGGAAACCCCTTAGATTAAGAGATGATAGTAATAGAGAATGTCTTCTGAGATAAGCTGCAAAAATCAAGTAAAAACAAACCAAGAGAGAGGCCATGTGGGCTTCAACCAGCAAGGACATAGGGGAAGAAATTTGCAAACCCTTTGAAAAGAATATCATAATGCCACATGTCCCAGATGCTAGACATAGAGATATAGGACATAGAGCTATTTGTCCAGCTGGATTTCAGTCTTGCTTTGGTGTCATCTGTTATGCTTATACCCCTATTTCTACCTTTTAAAATGGAAATGTTTATTCTGTGCCATTATATATTGGATCTGTGTAACTTGCTTTTGATCTTTATAGGGATCACAGTCAAGTGTTTGCCTGGAGTCACAGATGAGATTTTAAACTTGGACTTTTGGTGATGCTGGAACTGTTAAAACTATGGGAACTATTGAAGATGGACTAAATGTATTTTGAATTGTAGATGGGCATGAGTTCTACTAGAAGTAGAATGTCATGGTTTGATTATAAGGTGTCCCCCAAAGGCTCATGTGTAAGACAATGCAAGAATGCTCACAGGTGAAATGATTGGATTATGAGGGATGTGACCTATTCAGTAGATCATTCCACTTTAACTGTAAGCAAGTGGGTTTTGACTAGATGAGGTCACTGGGACCTACTGCTGATGGGGTTTATAGTTTGTCCCTGTCACCTCTCTCTCTGCTTCCTGGTTGCCATGTTCTGAGTTGCTTCTGCCCTGCATGGCCATTTCAACATGTTGTTCTGCATCACTTTTGGGTCCACTGTTATGAAGTCTGCTAACAATGGAATGAAACTCCAAAACTATGAGCCAAAGAAAAATCTCTTCTTCTAAATAAAGGAATAAATAAAAATAAATACCATCTCTGCTGATGGTTCTACAAAAGGTATCTATATATAGGAATCTATCTATCCAAATACTTACTTGACATTTTCACCTGAATTTGTAATAAGCTATCAAACTTCATATGGGTAAAACAGGAGTTCATAGTTTTCATCAAACATGCTCTTCCCTGAATCTTTTTTAATAAAATTCAGTGATATCTATGTTCATTTATTACTTAGTACAAAATTTGTAGAATCATTCTTGCTTCCTCTCTCTTATCCCACATTTTCTCGCATTCGATCTATCTTCCCCCACTTCATTTTCAGAGCATCTCCAGAATATAATCACTTCTTAACACCTCCCGGTTATCATCCCAATCTGTTCCAGTGTCCTCTTTCTACTAGAATATTTCAAATTGAAATCTCTAATTTTTATTCCACACAAGAGAAGATATTCATTCTCCATAAGTAACAGATGGCACTTTAAAAATAAAAATCAGATAAATATCACTTCCTTTCCAATCCTCTAACGACTTCTGCTAATCTTAATGTATAATCCAAGGACTTCACTGAAGTTAATGCCATTCTACCTGAGTTGATGCTGACTATGACTCCCATTTTATTTATTTCTCTTCCTTAGGATTGCTGCCTTAGCTGCCCAGGTATCTTTGTTTTTCTTTGAAGAAGTCAATCATGCTTCTCTTTACAATATTTAGACATACAATTGCTTATACCTGAAACACTTGTCCCCAAAATATTTTCATGGCTTTCTTCCTTCCTTTGTTCAAAGTTCACCTCAACAAAGCCATTTTACTTGAGTATTCATTTTTTAAAAAATCCTCATTTGATTATAAGTCTTAGGTAAAGCTACAATAATCAGAAAGTATAATATTAGCAAAAGAATAAACACTTACATAAATGAGATAGAATAGATAACCTAGAAATAGTCCAAAAAAATATAGTTTTCTCTCCCTTTAACAAAAGAGCAAAAAGACAGTAAAATGCAGAAAAAAAATAGTCTTTCCACAATCGTGTAACCACTATATATTCACATACAAAAATAATTTGAATATAAACAGATACTTTACACATTTTACAAAAAAAAAATTCAAAATGAGTCATCTACCTAACTGTAAAATACAAAATTACAAAATTCTTAGAATATAACAGGAGAAAATCTAGATGAATTTGGGTTTGGTGGTGAATTTTTAAATACACTAAAGGCATGGAGCATGAGAACATAATTGATGGAACTTCCTTCATTAACTTGAAAAAGCTCGGTTGTATCAAGGACACCATCAAGAGACTTAAGACATGAGTCAGAATATAGGAGAAAATATTTGGAAAAGGTATATCTGATAAAAGACTCTTATCCAATATACACAGAAAAGTTGTAAAAGTCACTTAAGAAAATGAACAATTTATGGGAAAATAAAGGGCAAAAGATCTGAACAAACACCTTACTAGGAAATATATGCAGAGTGAAAAAAATTATATGCAAAGGTACTCAACATCATATGACACTAGAAAATTGCAAATAAATAAAGAATGCTGAAAAACAACTATTAGAATAGTGAAAATCTTAAACAGTAAGAATTCTGAGGGCTGGAGAGCATGATAAGCAGCATTTATTCATTGCTGGTGGGAATGCAAAATGACTCAGCCACTTTGAAAGAGTTTTGTAACTTATGCAAGTAAAAATAGTCCTACCATATAATCTAGCAATCTCTGTTCTTTACATTTACCCAAATGAGTTTCAAGCTCACATCCACTTAACAATCTGCACACAGGTATCCACAGTTGTCTTATTTGTATTTCTTTATTTATTTTTAGAGGACCGGGGATCATTCCCAGGGTCTCATGCACGCCAGGCAAGTACTCTTCCATTAAGGTATAATTCCAGCCTTATTTTTTTTTTTTTGAGTATCCATCAAAATTTTGTAGGTATCCCTAAAATTTTAGGCACTTTAAAAATGGCACTTTAAAGTTTTGTTACCCCTAAATCACCCAGGCTGGCCTTAAACTTGCAATACTGCCTCAATCCCCAGTGTAGCTGGCATCCACCACTCTGACCAGTTATAGCTTTATTTTTAATTATCAAAACTTGGAAGTCATCAAAGAATTACTTCAGCAAATAAATGGATAAACTGGGACATCTAGACAATGTAATATTATTAAGTATTAAAAGGAAATGAGCTACCAAGCCATGGAAAGATCATTGAGGAAACTTACATGCATATTATTTACTGAAAGAAGCCAAACTGGAAATATGAAGAGTGCAAACAAGATCAGTGATTTCAGGAGTTTCAGAGAAGGGACTGGATAGGCTGAGCTCAGAGGGTTTTTAGGTCAGTGACACTATTATATGTATAATATTATTATGATGGATACAAATCATTTTACATGTTTTTCCAAACCCACAGAATGCAGCACACTAGGAAGTAACACTAATATGAATATTGGACTTTGAGTGATATTGGTATGTCACTGCGGGTTTGTTGATTGTACCCATTTGGTTCTTTTCTTTACAAGTAGCTATCCTCAGGTGTTCAATTATTGTGACAGATTCAGGTGGTAAACAATATATGTGTCCATTATATTATTTACGTACTACTTTTTATGTATGAAATATTACACAACTGGGAAAGATCAAAGTGTGATGGAGGAAGGTAGGAAATATGTGAAATTATCTATAATTTCATATGAAAATAATAACTAATTGAAGATCAATGGTGCAAAATACAAAACACTGTAAATGCAAATAAACATCTGATGAAGTTAGTAAATTAAAATTAATCCTTTAGGAAATCATCACTTCAACTCTAATCCCTTACTCTGATATACTTTTTGTAATAGAACACAGCAATAACTGACATTTAATTATATTTTCATTAGTATAGCATCTGATCCTTTTATTGAAACATAAGCAAGCCATTCAAGATTTGGGACTTGATCTATAGTGTTCAATAATGAATATCCCTTGCACCTCATGTATTGCCCAACACATAAATATTCAAACCTATCTGTGAAATGCTATATCACTAATGTTTTGGTTTTTTTTTTTTAAATTGGAGAATGCAGAGCAAAATTTTAATGTAGTTCAATTTGTCTCTTACTATGGTTTAGATAAAATTTTCCAAAGGTTCATGTATTGGAAGTTGGTCCCCAGTGTTGTGATTCTGAAAGGTGATAAGACCTCAAAATGAAACCTTTAGGTCACTGGAGTGCCAATCTCAGAAGGAAATAAGAATTCTCCTGGAATAATTCCCATAAATGTTGTCATAAAAGAACAAGAATGGTGGCTTGATTTTCTGGTTGCTCCTTCTCCGATATACTTCTGCTTTTTGTGATGCCACCAATGCCAAGGAGGTCCTCACCGGAGTTTGTGCAAAGCCCAGGAACTTCCCAAAGTGTAAGTTTAAGCAACCTCTTTTCTTTAGAAGTACTTACCCTCTGGTATTCTATTATAGTGACAGAAAATGGACAAATTCATGTGGTAAATAATATGTGTCCCTCACATTATTTTTTTGTACTGCTTTTTATATATGAAATATTCTATAACTGAGAAAGATCAAAGCCCCTTAAATACCTCGAGCTGTTTTAGAATTCAGTAAAATATTGTCAGAGAAAACAATGATGATATGACTAGGAAACACATGTTGAATATAACTAATTTTTCTAGTTTGTGTCAAAAGAGCATACTGATTTTTGAAATATTTACACAGGGTGCTTGAGTATTGCTTTTTTTGATGTCATGAAAAACATTACATCAAACCCATCAAAATTATTTCCATCTTGTTAGTAGCCTGTCATTTTATTCTTTAGAAACAACACAATGTGACAAGACATTTTCATTATTGTCATGAATTTTTTTTTTTTTTTTAAAGAGAGAGTGAGAGACACGGAGAGAGAGAGAGAATTTTAATATTTATTTTTTAGTATTTGGCGGACACAACATCTTTGTTTTGTATGTGGTGCTGAGGATCGAACCCGGGCCGCACGCATGCCAGACGAGCGTGCTACCGCTTGAGCCACATCCCCAGCCCCTGTCATGAATTTTAATACATGAACATATCTAGATCTTGAGACATGCATTTACTTTATTACTTAGACATAAAACTGAAAATATTTCTTTTGTCAATTGAGTAATCTGAGTTTGCAGCTGCCCTGTTTAATTTTGTTTATCTTTTATTTAAGTAAATTATTTTTAGCTGATACATAAAAATAGAAATTATACACATGAACTGTGTATACAGTGATACATGTATACATTGATAATGTTTCAAACAATTTAAACACATCTTATCTACCTCTTCAAATATTGGCTATTTCTTTATGGTGAGAACATTAAAAAATTCTTTCTTCTGGCTTTTTGAAATGCACAGGCCTTTTTTTTTTTTTTTGTTATCTAAAGTCACCCTACTGTGTGATATCACACCAGAACTTCTTTCTCAGATTTATCTGTAACTTAGTACTCATTGATCCGTTTAATTTTGAACTTAGCCTGAGGCAGAGGCCAGACCCAGTGTTTTCTCCTAGTGAGCCCAACTGGTTTTATTCAAAGTCCCCTGTGAAGAATCTCCTATCTCACAGAAAATATCAGTCTAATTGGCATCCTTGCTGTTTACGTCCAGGGAAAACCTGAAAACTGGATGCACATTGTTAACCTACTGCCCAGAATAAGCAGATAATATCAACAAGTTGATTTGTGTCTCTAAGGAAGTATGCATCCAATCAATAGTTAAGTAACTGAAAGATGACAATTGTGATTTTGGAATGGCTTTAAATTTTCAGGGTTGTTTATTAAGGATCATTTAAAGTTTCCAGTTGAGACAACAGAAAGGTTCAAAATAAATTATGCCATATTTAACTAAAATCATGTATTTCTTTTCATAGTAGGTGATATTAAACAATTATTAGTTAAGCTTAGACACTTCTAAGAAAAGACTTTTAGGAACAGTTTAATGGGATGAATATCCTGATTATTTTGTTTATTTAAAGAATTCATTGAAAATATTTGAAGATACTTTTTTCCCCCCATATTGCATTCTCTTACTGTTTGTCTTCTGTGCACATAAAGGACCTCTTTCCAACGTAGTATGTTCAATAATACTTTGATATCTACAAATATAGTTTACAACTACTCAATATTTCAATCATGCAGGATGTTAGTATCATCCTTAAAAGCTCCAAGTACATTTTTGAGGAAGAAAACTTTATTTTCTAAGTAAAAGTAATATTTAAGTGAAACTCTCATGTTAGTGCTTCCCCAAATCATTTCAAAAAGTTCCTGAAAAACTAAATTTGGAAAATGTCACAGAATGCCTCTCCATTGACAGTGACTGAAACTCCATTTTAACTTACTAAGAACAGCCAGGTGACCTGCAATTAAAACAAACAAACAAAAAAATTGCCCAAACATCTTCATGCACAGAAGTCTTTCTACTGACTGATGAAAATAACATGCAGTTCTATAAAATTAATGCAACTCTGAAAAGACTAGATCCACTTACTCATCTTTCACTGCCATGAAATGATATATTCTGGGAATCAGCAGTCATGGAGAATCTCAAATCACAAACATTGTGCCAAGTGATTACAACATGAGATGTTTTGAGCTCTGGACAGCTAGGAGAAGACAATTACCTCTTGGGATTGCTGAAAGATCTACCTTTTATCATCAAGAAACCAGGACCATTGCCACCCACAGTCATCAAGTGCTGGGCACTGGGCTGACAGCTCCTGTTCACTGCTTCAAGTAATGCCAACAGCAGTTCTGAGAGGCGGCCACTATTAACATATTTGTTTAGTAGAGAAAAATTTGGGACCCAGAGAGGTTAAGCTATACTGTTGAAAACTGCAACATAAACAAGCCTAGTCTATGTTACCATTTAGGGGTCTTGGGTCCATTGACTCTGCTCAGCAAAGAACTGAAGAACAGGGCACAAAGAGAGGTTTATCACAAAAACAACAATGAGTCTTCTCCAAAGAGAATAGGTCATAGAGCCAGGAGTCCAGTGGGGAAGTTTTGGCTTGTTCTTTTTATTGGTCCTAGGAATTTCCTCCTTTTCTTATTTCCTCCCCTCTCCATGATCTCCTAACCATTGTTCATTGGTGTCCCTCATGTCCTTGCATCAGTTTTAGTTTTTCTATTGAATCCCACACTTAGGAGCTCAAGTACAGAAGTATCTGTCTGATTAGGTCCCTGCTTGTGTCTGTGAGCAGTTTGGTCAATTGGGAAGATGATCTCATTGGAAGAACCTCTCCATTCTCCTTTGGTCTGGACTTGCCTCCAACTTCCCCAGCTCCCTAGCCCTTCTACATCTCCCTCAGCTGTTTAACTCTCCAAAGGATTTTATTGATTTTATTCTTTAGAACCAGTGTTTCTAGGATTCAAAAGCCTTTAATCCTCTATTTATTTTGGCTGAGACACATTCAGGCTACTGATAAAGCCATAGAGACTATTTTTTAAACTTCATATACTTTGAAAACCAGGCATATATATTTATACACTTCAAGTATTTACATGAAAAATAAATAACTTAAAAATTTGATGAGTAAAGTTAAAGACAGAATAATCACCTAGAAAAACATCGAGATAACTTGCATTAGCATTTTAGTTTCTTTCATTATTTTCTTATAATAACTACTTCTATGCATATATGATTATTCTACAGCAAGAATATGGTGCTTGATTTTTACTTAAAGTATTTTCTGAATATTGATCTATCAATAAATATAAATGTGCCATTACTTTAATAGCTGGATAATGCTCCTTAATATGAATCTGTAGAATAGTTGTTATTTTCCCAGTCTCTAATTTCAGAAAATAAATATATCTAATTTGCGTGCTCTCTTTCAAAATATACATGTATACATTTTTCTGTATATGTGATATATATTATATGTACATAGATAGCAGTTTGTTTGTCCCCTAAATTCCAAAAACACTTAAACTCTCCAAGAAGCACTTTTAAAGGTTGTTTTCTTTCCAAGACACCAAGAAAGATTAACATTCTTCTTCTTCATGGTGGAGAGGAAGTGTTTGCTCCAAGTTCAACTTCGTATCCTGAAGATAGGCACTGGAGAATGCAGGCAGTATGCCTGTGGCTGCAGAGATGCCTTAGTATCTTTATGATGTGGAGCACTTGGCAATTACTGTATTGTTTTCATCTTTAAGTCTGCAACATCTGAGTGTGACAAAATATATATATGCTCTTTATTAGGTAGCTTACACCTATTGCAATTTAATTATATTATTTTTTTTTCCTGAAGGAAACTCAAAATATCTTTGAATACTCACAGTCCAAAAATCAAATTGTTCTTGTTCTTTTGTCCTTTATCACTCAGAGTGTCTAGAGGATGATGTTTAGAGAATGAATCTTATGGAAGTATTTTCCAGGTACTTCTTCAATTGCTATGGTAGGAAGGAGCAACACTCCAGTTTAACTTCCCACTCTCTGCAGAGTATGTGGTAGGAAAGAGACAATTTCCCTGAAGGAAATCAGATGCTTCCAAGAATGGTTACAGAAGCTATGAGTCTGAAAACCACACAAGTTGGACACATATACACACACATACACACACACCTGGAGCTCAAAATGGCAACTTTTATGTCTAACCCTGCAAGGAAGTCAGCCCTAGTAAAATTCTATTAAATGTTAGGATTTATTAGATTTTATTTAGTCTACTTAATAAATTTATAGTAACTTTACTCACAGACAATATAAATGAAAATCTCACTCTGAAATGGTTTTTATATCTAAAGTATCTTAGAAAAGGAAAATCTATAATAGAAAGCATATACTTTGATTCTACTGATGATTTCCATTTAAAGCATAAAAAACATAATTTAATTTAAAACCAGGTAGTGAAAAATAAGGCAAAGTTAAATATAGAGTATGAGATTCTGGTTCAGATGACCCTTTGTGCTTAATGTTATTTTGTATCACTAGTAAAACACCATTTGGGGCATTGTAAATTTGTACCATGACATTCAAATGGATAAAAACAATTCTTATATATTTTTCTCTACTATTTGTTGATCAGAACCTTTAATGATGGTAAATTAATGTTAATCAAATTTGATGATTAAATTTTAGAAATCATTTTGGAGAGATTCTAATTATTGTAATAGTAGTAAACAGAAAATGGGGATCTTAAGTCACTGTAAAAATTTACTTTTGGGACTTTAAAGGGCAGGCAGATTCAAATAGGACATTCTCTGAAATATCCATGAGACCTGAAAAGAATTATTATTCCATTTACTATGATATGACCTTAGGATGCTAATGGATCAAAGGTAATAGAACAGAACAGGTAAATCTAACTTATTCTAGAAGAAATGTTCCAAATTGCCGCAGTCTTGGCTGGGCACAAAATCACTCACAGCTTTGTAGATTCAAACAGCAATTCTTTATTCCCGAACTCACACTGACTGTCTACAAACACGTTCTGGGGAAATTCACGTTCTGCCGCACAATTCACGTCCCAAATACTTTCTCAATTCCACGAGAACTCAACGGGAACTCAGGCAGCAGGATACGCCCTATTCCCAGCAGCAATAACCTTAAACCTGGAACTGCCTTAAATCCAGATTGTCCTAAACCGTGAACGCCCTAAACCCAAATTATCCTAAACCGGGATACTTCCTAAAACCTGCAGGATACACCCTAAACCTGGATCCACCCTCGTCCTTGAACAGGGTCACCTTTCTCAAACACACATGCAATGTCACAGCGAATTTCCAAGGCAAGTCCATTTAACATGGGGTACGCTGGCAAGGAAATTTCGATGCGTCATTCCTACTTGGCAATGGCCCTCAGCACCAAATGATCCTGTTTTGACCAATCATACTGCAATAAGTGTTTACTCAATGAGTTTGCTAATGCTTAGCAATATGATTCCATTGCTTAGAATGCACCAGGAGGATTGGATTTGAAACTGAGTACAGAGTACTTGGGCTCTTCAGAAGAAGTCTCATCTGCAGGCTCTTAAACTGTGAATGGTAGGACAATGACAAGTCTGGGATTAGCAAAGAGCTGCAACAAGATGGTAAAATACCTCAAAGAGTAGGCAAAAGGTTGTCATGGTATGTATTGTGGCAGGTGGCCCAGATGGTTAATTACTTGGATAGTAATTTTTATCATTTATTTAGCCAATTGAGATTTAAGGGCAAGATTTTGGCTATAATATAGGCAAACACGATTACAAAAGTGAAAATAGATGCAAATAGTTTAAAATAAAAGAATATGGAATAGATAGGCAGTCAGAGGAAAGTTTTATATAGAAAAAACAAGAATCTGAGAAACAGAGAGACAGCCCTTTTAGCCAGTGTCAATGAGCATTTCTGAACCTTACAATGTACATTTGGGGTTAGATGCCACTGAGCAAATACTTAAAATCTATGGACAACTTGCACAGATTTCACATTACCCTGAGTTCCCAGTTCTCAATGAATTTCTCCTGACTCTAGCAACCTATGTCTTAGAAGAGTCTTATCATCATGTTACTTATATCCAGTTTGTGTCTGTTGACATAAACCCAGGTATGTCTCCCTGTTGGCGCCTTTAGGTTTCAGACCTCCTTGTCTTTACTGATGGGCACTTTAACTGCAGGCCTAAAAGGATTGTGTATATGACTGGTTCACTAAACAGCAGCAAATGATTGGGTTTACCTGGATTATCCACCTAAATAAGCAAGCACTAATATACTTAGCTTTCAGAAGGTGGATCAGGGGATGAGGGAAGAGGCAGAGAAGAGACAGTCAACAGCCAACAGAAGCTTGTCTCTACTGCAGCAAGAGAAACTTCAATTCACTATGGTAACTATTCCTGGAGTGATCTGTACTCTTAGGGAGCATTTTCAGGGAGTGTTGGAGATCAAAACTATTCAAACAATAATATCATGAGTCCATTTTTCACTTTTATCCTTTTATCCACTCATAACTGTACAGAATTTTTCCCCCAAAGGCTGCATGGTATGTGATAACAGATTAGATGCAGAAACATAAATACAGCTATCTTGTATTATGCTAGATATAAATAATGGTTATAAAAATGTAAATGATATCATACTATTCACTAGTTTAAACAATAAAGCTATTTAAAATGTATTATTTATGTGAATATAGAGTTGTTTGTTATTGTTTTATAAAGTGAGTTAGTAAATAAACAAATTTGTCTCACTTTTAATTTATCATTTGAGAAGAATGATTGATTCAATCCAAATGCACAAAAGCTCTTTGAGGTTTTCAAAAACTTTCCAGAGTCTAAAGGTATCCTGGGACCAAAAATGCTGAGAACTGCTGTTCTGAGGAGTTACAGATGTTTCAAGATATTCTTGGAGTCTCAAAAGTCTCTAGAGAAATAGAAACTTTCTACAGGTTTGTTCAAAGAAGTGTGCTATGCATAGGCATTATTTATCACTGCAACACACAGCAGAACATTTCAAATTTAACAAGATGCATATTCAGATATAGCACAGTATGCTGAACACTACCAATTTGTTTATACATTTATCCCTTTGGAAGACTGAGGGGGACTTACCATATGATCCCCAGCTTCCATCATGAGCAACTGGCCACTGTTATTGTGTTTTTGTGTTGAGTTGAATATTTCATGCTCTCAGAGCTGGATGACACTAGGCAATAAAACATCCAATTAACTGCTCTTGCTTTATTCCCATGTTGACTGTGAAATCATATAATTATAATTTAACTTGCCTATAGGGAAAAAATATGCTGATCAGTAAATAGAAGCATTCAGTCCTCTTGATAGCTGTATGCTTTATTTAATAATAATTAGGTCTCACTTGGTTGTCCTGTAAATTAGACTCTTCTGAGTGTGGTTAGCTTGATTTAATCCTCTGGAGTCTGATGGATTCAGCGTCCATGAATACTCACACTTCTGAGTCTACATAACTGAGCATTATACCCCAGAAATGAAATTTCTGTCAAGTGAGGACCTCTACAGGGAAGTCATCCCACCCCCTTCTTTCTTAATTATGTGTCTTTTTGAAAATTTTAGTAAGGATTTGAAATTCCTTTTACTTGGTTTAGGACATGTAAGACACCAAATCCCCATTGTACCAATATTAACCTGTACCTGTGGTACGTGTTCAGTATTGAAAGGTTTATTCTTTATATAGATTTTCATCACAATTTTTATGTGCCTTAAATATTATTGGGAAATATACAACCATTTTGCTTCATAGAAAAAATAAAATGCAACTGAGGAGTGAATTGCTCATTGATCTCCATAAAAACACTTTTAGGCTATTTGAGCACTAAGTGCTCTTAGAAGCTTATTGAACTTTTGAACTATAAATTTTAGCTTTTATACTAACTCTTCACAGCCATGATTTCAACCAGGGAGATGAATGTTTCAAATTAGTAGTAGAAAACAAACAAAAAAACAAAAATACACATTAACCTTTCAGTTAAATTTCATTATTTCCTTCACTAACATGAAACGTATAACTGAGAAGAACGTGGTGGGCACAGAAGGGATGTTACATTTGACCCACCACTAAAAAAAAAAAAAAGGATGCATACAGTTATTTCCTAGAATTATGGATCGGTGCTGATGATATCAACTCAGAGTTGCCCCCAGCACATATGTCTATGGTTCACTGCATTTCATAGAGAAGGCTATGGCTCCAGTCAGCAGGTGTTAACAAATTAAAAACAAAAACCCCCGAGGTTCCCATCATCACCATACCTTCATACAATCAGTGGGTTCATGAGGTTTGCTTACCTGCCTGGAAGTCACCATCATTTTACAGTGAATTTTCCTCTTCAAAACATTAATTTTGTCTCTATTGTACCTGGATGCCTGGGTGGACTGCATATCAACGAACTAAGCCAGAATTATCATGGTTCCCTCACAATAACTCCATTTCCCTCACTTAGTCTCTTGAAAGCAATGAAGCACATATTTAAAACAATTAGTAGAGGTCAAGTAGATATTCTATACTGTGAAACTATTCATTCACTGAATAATAAAAATTTCTGGTATCTTGTTCACTCAGGGAAAAAAATTAGCCTAGAAAATTTTGGTCTAGGTGGTCTGAGTATAAATGAACTGGAAGAGAAGAATTTTCCTTCTATATGAAAATTTTAAAAACAGTGAAATCATTTTTGTTCCTCACATACTTTCCTATGGTTTTGACCAGAGGAAATGTGAAGGACTTAACAGAATGTAAAGAGATGTGTCTTGTCAGTTTGAAGAATGCCATGGCTCCGCAGGTTTTCCACACTTTGGCTAACATATGGAGGGGTAATAAAAAGCCCTTCAGACTATTCTCAGAGGAAATAAGAAATGGTTACATTGCCTGAAAAGCCTGGAGAGAACTCTCACCAAATAGAGCTAACTGTGGAGATCCAAGGGTAGGAATACCTCTCAGCAACAACACAGATCACATAAACTGAAGATCTCTTTCTGTCTGTACTTTCTGCTCCAGGCAATGTGCTGACAGCCAGCCATAGCTACTGAGAGCAAGAGCAGGTGAGGCCTTAGTCTTTGGTATGTCACTTTGTTGCTCTTTAGTTACTAAGACTACTGGTAAAACACTCCTCCATTTTAAGTTTACCTGCATTGAAACATATTTTTAATGTGTTGAGCATAGAGATGTTCACATATGAACATGAAATTCCTGCAAAGTTTTGTAGTAGGAAAATATATTTATTTCAATGTGATAAAGTCAATAGAAAAGTATTTAAAATATAATTAATTAATGTATGAATAGAAATAATATACAGATAGAAATTTATTCCTCTCCTTTTCTGAGATAAAATAATTTGTTTTCTTATTTTTCTAATAGATAATTTAATAATAAATATTAGCTGATCCTTTCTACACATCCTGTATTAAATGCATGAATAACAATTAATAAAAGAATATGTTTTGTATTCATTGTTATAAAATATAATAAAATATACAAGCTATATTCTTTTTTGTGACTTAAAATTATTAAACAATGTTTATTTAGAACTTAGGTGCAAGGCAATACACTCTATGAAGAGAATACATCAGAAAGTATTAATCTTAGTCTTCAAAACTTGCTGTAATCAATTAAACATAGAATAAAGTATTAGAAGTTGTAGTAAGGAAGTATTTTCAATACAATAAAGTCCCATAACGTGAACAGCATTGATTCATAGAATCTAAAAGTCATATAAAAATGCAAAATTAATCAAGAATAGCCACGGGAATTTTAAATGCCACCACTACACTTTGGGGTGAGTTTTATTAAATATCTATCTATATGTGTGTATTATATATCTATGTATATAGGGACATACACACACACATACACACCACACACACATAAACAGTGGCTTTTCTATGTTGTTTCATTGATCAGTTTGTTAGATTTTGTATCAATAATATAGTGACATAATTATTAAACTTTTATTATAGATCTACATATATAGAATGAAATTCCTCCTGACTTTTACTGGTTTTGCATTTTCATTTGTCTTTTAGAAATTTTCAGTCAATTCTGCTCATTTACCCTCCCCCCAAACCAGGCCTACTTGATTTTTAGAAATTGTTCTTTAAGAACTTCATTATTAAACCTGGGAGTCATATTGGAGCGGCTTTCTACTAAAGTGTTTATCCTGTCATTCAGGTCATGACATTTTAAAAAGAAAAGAACCATTTCCATTTATAAATAACTCCATTTGAAACTTTGGAATCCTTGCTTAAAAGACAATCTAGAGTATCTGAACAATGGCTATTTGTCAGTGCTACTCATTACATATCTAAATCAACCAAGAAAAATAACATTTCTGAAGTACTGCCCAACGAACATGAAGAAAATTCATGCCATAGGCAAATTGATGATATCTAGGCTTCTTCTCGTATTCCATGCCCAATTGATTGGTGGTGGCTCCCTGGGACCACATAGGAATAATCAGTTAAAGATACCTGCCATCAGGGAGGGAAAGGCCATCAGTGAGAAATATAGACAGCATGGATTTTATATTCCACATGTGCCTATTATCATCTTTGCCTGAATTAGACCAGATTTTTAGAGCTTTCTGCCTCAACTATATTTTCTTTTACTTCCTTTATAGAGACATTTTTCCCTGAATTTCAGAGTGATGTTATGATACTGATATACATTAAAATAAGTATCCCTACCAATTACTGTTTTACATGCTTTTACTTATTTTAAGTATATTATTGAATGTTATTAAGTAGATTTTAGTGTTCTTTTTTGTGAAGACAATAGAAAAAAGTATCACTTTCAGATTTCTATCTGAGAGAGGACAACTTCCGTATAAATTTGGATTTTTTGAATCATGTGGATAATCATGAATTATATGACAATTATGTACTTCACTTGAAGTTGAGATTAAAATGTTAGAAATTAATATATAGATTATACTTACTATATGAACAGGTTTTTTTCAAAATCAATTTTTGTCAACTTTATTTTTGCCTTTAATTTTTCTCTTCTCTTTTTGGTGCCATTTTCCTCTCCACTGATTTTCTTACATTTAATTAATTTATTTTTTTATATCATTGTTGCTCTTTATAAAATAGTGCCAGTTTCAAAGTACTTGAGGGTGAGTCAGAAATGACTAAGGATGAGTGAATGCCTATGCCTGTGAATAGAAGGTAGGCAGATAGATTTGGGGAAGTACCATTAGAGAGAGAGAGAGAAAGAGAGAGAGAGAGAGAGAGAGAGAGAGAGAGAGAGAGAGAGAGAGAGAGAGAGAGAGAGAGAGAACTTACATGAACTAAGGGTATTTATGATCAAATACATTGCATAGCTTTTGCTACCTCTAGTTATATAAAGCAGAGTTATGGATTGAGAATAATTTAAATAGAAAGGAGACCATTGAGACAAGAAGAAAAACTATGGTGAGAAAGCCATGTTAAAGGGGATGACTGTGAGAGTCATAGAAGGACAAGTGAATGACAGGTCCAAAACAAACTATGATTCAGAGGCATCTGGTGGGACAATGAGCTTTGTAGGTAGGGAAAGAAAGCAATTTTATATATGTGTGATATTTACAAGTTATATTTTCAAACATATAATGGAAAAATAAAGTTTTAATTCTATCTTGAATTTTAACATAATGATGTTTCCTTATGAAAAGTCAAATAAATGGTCCATTAACCAGGAATGAGAGAGGTTGGAAAGGTTATAAGCTGAGCAGTAATTTTAACATGCTGCCCACTCTGGGGCTGAACAGGCATCGATTAACATGAATATAAAGTGCCCTGGCAGTCAATAAAATTATATATTGAACACTGCTAGAAGTTGAGACAGGAAATAGAAACTTCTTCTGGAAACCAGGGAAAATACATGGCATGCTTGTTTGTGCTCACAAAACACACACAGACACACACACACATACACACACACACACACAACACACCACAATTGAGAACTGTTTTGGAAGAATCTTACATCATTTCTAGGACAAAGAAAGATGAGTTGGTCCTGCTCTAAAAACTAGACACAAGTAAATTAAATAATCTGGAAGCAAAGTCTTCTTCTGAAGTCTGGCTTGGGGATACTAACCTGACTAGGTTTGTTCTTAAGGGGAAAATTCTCCAATGGATATGAAGTGTTTTTATTTTTCACTGGATAATCCCAAATTGATTTTTCTATCCCCCGTTCCGTTCCACCAAATAAATGTGTAATTTTGCTAAAATATTTCTATAGATACACTGGAAGTTAAAAAAATTCTTTCATATATTAAACAATTTTTCTGCCTTTCATATTACCAAAAGCATAAGTGTCTTAAACTATTGAGAAATTTTAGTTGCACATGAACACATTCACAACACTAGAAAGAATGCTGACTTATTTCAGTAAGTTAAATTCAGGAAATTACCATAAACTCACTTTTAAACCTGTATTGCTTAAATTCTCTGAAAACACTTTCATATCAGTAAAATAAGAGTGCCTAATAAGATAATCACTAAGATGCCTTCAGGCTCTTAAACCTTATACTGTTTAATTTTGTATGACTACTGGTACTTGATTTTTCTCATGTTATCTTACACACAACCACAGAGTCACATGTGTTAGGCAGCTAAAATGTTTAATGCATGAGTTCATTTTAGTTTGCATTGCTTAAATTTAAAGAAACTCATTAAAATATATTTTAATGTTTGATTTTCACAAAAAGAAACTTATTAACTATATTTTAATGAGAATTATTTCCCCAAAAATATATTTAAAATATGCTTCCCTTATTCTTATTGTTCAAATGATAATAAATTAGAATTTTCTTTAGCAACAATGTACCAACACATTAAAATACTAGGCACACACATTGAAAATGGAATACTGCACTAGAGTAGCCTTAGCAATTTCATTTGCCTGACAATATCTTCACCCTGCCATCTTTTCATGTATAATAAATATTTTGGAGACCTTGGGACAAAAATGGCATAGGAGTATACAATCCAACCCCCAAAGCATATAGAACTTATGATATAATAGGTGCTTGATAATAATTGCATGACAGTAGTAAGATGTCATTCTGTCTAATGGGGATCCATGAGAAAGGGAGGGAATTCAACCTACTCAAATCTTGTGAATATATAATAAAATCACTAGGCTTACTGGTTTATACATTTTGAAAATAACTTCTTTCTTCAATTTTAGAATTAACAGTTGGCAAAGGATTATTCAAAATTTGGAAGGGATAATAAAATAAAGAAGTATCGATTTAAAAGTCAGTGAAAAAGGAGGCTAAGACATAGAAAGAGAAGTTACTGTACGACAGCAGAAAAAATATTTTATGCTTCTTCATGGCTGGGGCTTTCTGAACAAATTCTATCAGAACATGGGCTAAGGGATTGCTTGGAATATTAAAAGATGACTGAAAAACAGAAGAAAAGAAAAAGAGAGCCCTTGAAAGGTTTAATTTCCCAGTGGTATGTGTTTACATGTCAAAGTGGTATGAAACGGGGAGCCAAGAGAACATTTTCAGGGGTTGTAAATCTGGACACATGTATCTTATATCCTCCTCAACCTCACTTCATTTATTTATATTGAAAGAAAAAGAATGTAAGGAACTTCCCTTTCTCTTCCTAAGAATTAATTTACATTAAGGAGAGTTTTTTCCTGTCCATAAGAAATAGGAGGGAGTGAGAGAGATGACAGATGAACGAGCTTCCAATTGATATTTTTTGGCTGCTTCTTCTATAGTGCAAGAATCACCCTTCTGTGCACAGGCAGGGTCTGTTCCAGAAACCCTGAACTCTTTTGTATTCAGGATAATGTCAGCAAGTGTAAAGGTTAATATGGAGGTAATTTTTCATATAGTATCTATCAGTTGTCTCTCTAGCCCAGTCACAAGCAAATATTTTGGTCATTACAACTCTTTCTCAGTCCGTATGTTTGTTCTTTCATTTATTTATCAGTTCATTTAAATTTGAGCTATGTTAAATACCTAACAGATTACAAAGAAGTGCAAAACCAAACCTTGGAGAAAGAAAAATAAATAAATAAAGCCTATCAAAAAAGAAAACAAGCAACTTACAAACAAATCCCTTTCTACCCCTGTTCCACCAAATAGCAGCACGATGCATGAAAGTATATTTTATAAGACATATGACTAGTGTAATATAGAAATGCAAAAAAAAAAAAAAAAAAAAAAGAAGAAGGCAGAGATGGAGATGGAGCATTCCTAAAGTGCACAGGGATATTTTCTTAGTGGAAGAAGTCTTCAGTGGACATCTTTCCTATTGGCAAAGAAGGGAAAATGTGTTTTCATTAAAATATGAATACCTTCAGAAATGGAGGCAACAAACAATACCTTATTATTCAAACTTGTTGCTAAATAGTTTTTATTTTGTATGCATTTCTTTTGGGTTTTTACTGGAACAGTCATGAGTGGATGTTGCTTGATGACTGGAATATATGCTGAGAAAAGTGCGTATAGGCAATTTCATCGTGTAAACATCCTATAGCACTCACATAAAATACATGGTGTAGGTCAGTAACTTGACTTGGCATCCAAAAGGAAACATGATGTAGATCTATGAGGATATTGTAGTTCCACACAACTGTCAGTACAGTGGTTTATGTACACCAGCATCACTACGAACTCATGAGTAATGCCTTGCGCTAGGATGTTAAGAAGAGCTACAGAGTCACTACAAAATAGAAATTTTTTACCTCCATTATAATCTAATGGGACCACTGTTCTATATGCAATCTGTGGTTGACCAAACATGCTTCTTTGGCACACGATTAAATAGCAAATTGTTGGTATATAATACTTTGAAACTTCTGGAAAAATTATTTTGCATTCAATACAAATAATCTGCATTTTTCATTAATAAGTAAGGGAATTATTAGTAAAAATAATAAAACCTTTTAAAATAATAAGTAAATAATTTAATTTCTTATGAAATGTTCCACTCGTTTTCCTTTATTTTTATTATGGTAAAATATGCATAATAAAAAATTACCATTTTAATTACCATTTGACTTTTTTTGGGGTGGGGATAGGGTGAGAGGGATTGAACTCAGGGGCACCTGACCAATGAGCCACATCACCAGCCCCTTTTTGTATTTTATTTAAAGACAGTGTCTCATTGAGTTGCTTAGTGCTTCACTTTTGCTGAGGCTGGCTTTGAACTCGCCATCCTCCTGCGTTAGTTTCCCAAGCCACTGGTATTACAGTCATGAGCCACCCCTCTGCCTCAGCTATTTGACTTTTAATTTTTTTGCAATGGTTTTTTGCAGTGGAGTCCATAAAACTGTCCATAAAACACTAACTCTCCATATCCCCCTCCTTCATCTCCTGACCTTCTGTTACCATCAATTCAAGTATTCTGGGAACCATCATTTAAGTGATTCATTCACATTTGTGTGTGTGTGTGTGTGTGTGTGTGTGTGTGTGTGTGAGAGAGAGAGAGAGAGAGAGAGAGAGAGAGAGAGAGAGAGAGAGACTGGCTTATTACACTAGCAAAGTACCTTAAAGATTCATCCACATGTGGAGATGTTTCTCCGTTCTGTGGTTGAATATCACCCCCATGTATATATGCCACATTTTGCATGTTCACTCACTCTCCAGTGAACACTTGGTTTGCTTCCTTCTACCTTTTGACTATTGTGAATAAAGCTGCTATGCAAGTTGTTGAACGAACATGTTTGAGTTACTTTTTGGGGGCTATAAACCTAAAAGAGAAAGATCAAGATCAAGTGGTAATTTTAGAATTAAAGTTTAAGGAATCACGATACTATTTTTCACAACAGATGCACTAGTTAACGTTACCACCTGAAAGGCAGAAAAATTCCGTGTTTTTTTTTTTTTTAACATCCTCACCACTATTATTTTTTTCTCTGTTTTTGAAAATAGTCATCCTAATGGGCCGTAGTGTTATTATTACTTGAAAATATCAATACATATTCAATATAAATTTTATGAAAATTGGAAAAAATAGTTATATTCTATACTAATTTATGAGTTTAAGAACATTGTATACCACTACTGTCTTTTAAGTATTTTGTAGAGCAATGCTATGATACTTATGAATAATCAGTGAAGCTTCTTTTATAGTAAACTATTCCTTACAAACTTTAGAAATGTCAAATTATGATATCTTTGTAGTTGCGCTCCAGTAAATATAGGAATGTATTTTTCTTAATATTTTTATAACCTCACCAAGAGAACTACTGTTAACTTGCTAATAGGGTAAATAAACATTGGCCTCTGTGTTGATATTTAGTTGATCTTCAAGCAATTTATATATAAAAGATTTAAATTATAATTCAACATTTCTTGTCAAAATTTTCACAGTTTTGTGATTTGAAATTCCCTAAAACTCTATTAAAAGGATTGGGGAGAATACTAGAAACTTAGGTATCTTATTTAAGTCCACCAACTACATTTTTTAAACCATTTATTTCTTTTACATCATCAAGATATTGGATAGCAAAATTAGTTCACAAGTTTATAAGCAAAGCACTATTTTTACAATGATGTTATTGGATTTATTTAATAATTAACACCTCAAAATATAAGTCTACTTTGCTCTTAGTTAACATAAAATAATATTAAAATAAGTAATATTAACTAACATCTAAATGGAAATATTTGTTTTTTTCCCTTAACCAATTATTTCTAGAAAAGTAATTCGGAAATATAGGCTATTTGAATGTTGTCAATAGTTTATAAGTTTTAATTATAGTACATTTCTCTGCCTCTTATGCATACTGGTAAATTTTACATACTCATAATAATTTCCAATAGCTGGATTAGGAGAGAATTATATTTCCATATCTCAATATCATAATTTTTGTTTTGTTTATGCCTAGTTATCCTAATTCTATTCCATTTCACATTTTATTTTATTTTTTCAATTCTGCATCCTCATACTTTGGCAAGCAAAATAAATTCCTGACATTGGATGGTATCAATTTTTTCTTCCTTTCCCCATTGTATGACCAGTATATGTTTCACTTTTGATAACTGTTTCTTTGAAATTGTGACATATTTTGTAATTTTTTTATCATTTGCATCATTTGACTTATTAAAATAGGAAAAAATAAAGGAAAACTTATTTTCCTGTTGACCTTTATTCTAACATTCAGTGTGTTCTGAAAGACTGAATTCCTCTTGGAGAAAAGGCAGTTAAAATTATTAAGATTATAATCAGGCTTATGACATATTAGGTATACACTAGTAAAGTTCTTTGACAATATATTTGCTATAATCAAACTTTTATTTTTTTCCTGAAAAGATGTAGAGTTTTACTCAGAATTAAAAGAGAATAAAATCATGGTATTTGCAGGTAAATGGCATTGGAGAAGATAATGCTAAGTGAAGTTAGCCAATCCCAAAAACACAAATGCTGAATGTTTTCTCTGATATGAGGAGGCTGACTCATATTGGGGTAGAGAGGGGGAGCATGGGAGGATTAGATGAATTCTAGACAGGGCAGAGGGGTGGGAAGGAAAGGGAGGGGGCAGGGGATTAGCAAGGATGGTGGAATGTGATAGACATCATTATACAAAGTTCATGTATGAAGACTTGAATTGGGTGTCAACATACTTTATATACAAACAGAGATACAAAAAAAATTGTGGTATATATGTGTGTTAAGAATTGTAATGCAAAAAAATTAAGTACATGTATAAAGGCATGAATTGGTGTGAACATACTTTATATACAAAGATATGAAAAATTGTACTATATATGTGTAGTAAGACCAGTAATCCATTCTGTTGTCATGTATTAAAAAAAAAATTCAACAAAACTAAAAAAAAAAAAGATGTCACATAAAAGGCATTTTATTGCAATGCAGAATTGTGTCACAATTTCTATTCTTTCAATTTTATACTTGTGATTTTTTTCAAGTCTTTTAACGTATGCAGACTTCAATTTCTCACTAGTTTAAAAATCAAAAAGAAAGTGATTGTGTAAAATACTTCTGAAATCATTAAGTAGAAATTAACTGTTTCATAAAAAGAGGAGGATTCTTGAAAAGGCAGTTCACTTATATGTACATGAAAGAACATGAAAACATGGTCTATACCAATACTCATCAGAAAAATTAGAATTCAAACTAAAATGAGGTTTATCAGAAACTAAAAATAAAAGACATCAACAAAAAAGGAAATGTTAACCAGTACCGATGAATATGTGGAACCAGTAAGTCACCCACAATATTAGTGAAAGTAGAAACAGTCACAGAGACTGAGGAAAACATCATCAGGTTTATTGAACCAAGGATGTGTCTACCTCAGGGCAAAGAATGATTATATCAGCTCTAGGCATATTAGTTATAAACTTCTAACAGCTAAAATACCCATAAAAAGAAGATTACATTAATAGTGGAATAGTCACTAAATGGATTGCTACATGGCATTGAAAAAGAATGAGTTATGCTATATGAAAAAGCACGCCTAGCCTGGCTTGGTGGTGTATGTCTGTAATCCCAGCAGCTCAGGAGGCAGCTCAGGAGACTGAAGCAGGAGGATTGAGAGTTCAAAGCCAGTCTCAGCAAAGTGGAATGCTAAGCAACTCTTGTGAGACCCTGTCTCTAAATAAAAAATAGGACTGGGGATATGGCCTAGTGGTGGAGTAACTCCGAGTTTGATCCTCAGTACCCCTCCAAAAAAAAAAAAAAAAAAAAAAAAAAGGCTGCCTAAAACTTAAAGATACCTTTGAGTAGAATAAACTTAAGAAACTCAGATAGAGAATAAAATAATCTAAGATGGTACAATTCAAAGAGTGCTTCTATTTGGGAAAAGTTATTTAGAGGGATTCTTTCTCTAGTCTCTTAACAGTTACATGATTATATATATTTATGAAAGTTAATTCATCTGTACCCATAGGTATATGATTTTTACCACCTTATATTTCTATTAATGGGTTAATAATAATAAAGCAAACAATTTCACTATGATGTCTCTCAAATATAAAATTCTATGCTTCCAAAATGTCTTTATTACTTTCTTATTTGTCTGTCTTAAAAAAAATGTCCCTTGATTCATCTGTTTCTCAGTCAATATAAATTGTTCTCATGCTTGGCAATTCACTAAAACTATAGTAAGTAATTTGAATTATAGTTATACCTTCAAAACTTCTATTGCCCCCTTGTGAATTTGATCTTAACTATCTGTCTTTCCATCATACCAACCAATCTTTACAATTTAGGTGCTCTAAGTAGCAGTGTTACACATCAATTGTAATCCTATTTCCACATTTGATAGGGAGAAAAATAGTAGACGATGCTAATCATATAAATTGATAATGTTACTAGGTGCACTTATAAATAACTATCATATGATTAACTCTGATTTTATTTTTGATCATATTCTATCAAGGTTTCAATGTCAATACCTGGAAAAATATCATTGGAGAATGATTCATTTCATCAAACTAAAATTTCTTAAAATAAAAAAGAATTAAGTCCATAAATGTAATTTCTTAATAAATCAAGAAATTTACCTATTTTGCTTCCACCTCTTATTATTTAAAAAAAAATCCTTAGAAACCTTGTTGGTGTATGTGCTTTCAAAAATAAAATAAGAAGGTAAAGTAGTCAAATAAATCCACATCTCTCCTTGTATTAAAAGAAAGAAAAGATTTTTTTTTTCAGGAATTTGTCATAGCACTCATCTCCGATCAATGCTCACACTCAGATGTGTGTTTTGAATCCCATGTTATTTGAGGAAAGCACCTTCTCCATGACAATACGATGGCACATCTAAATTCTAGGGGATTTTATACCTCAGTAAACATCAATACAATGCAAATGATGATTTACTGGTTTTCTTTTATCTGTGATCTTTTATTCATTGCCTCATGTAGAGCAAATGTGAAATGTACTCTTTGTTCCTCAAATACAGAGAGTGGGTTCAGAATTCTCGTATCAGCTATGCTTTATTAAAAAATAAAATTAAATAAAAACAATGAGAAGGAAAGAATTCAACATTTCACATTTTATTTCAAGGTAAATCCCTTCTGGTATTTTTAAAAAACTCTAAGAGTGTTGATTTGTCTTTAAGAAAATAGATATGGATTTTATTTTTAAGTATTATATTAAAATATTTTCCTTAATAAAAACAAATTTTGATTAAAAATTAATGTAATTTGTTATAGTCAAATATGCAATGTTGACATCCATAAACTGGCTTTAAATTCTCTTTGCTTGAGCTGTGATACATTATCAATATTGAGTCCTTCTTCTGAACACATGAAATACATATACTCAGGTGATAGCAGAATGCACACAGATGTCCTGAGCTTTCAGTATTTGCTCACCCAGACTAATCATCCACACTCTCACATCTAGATTTTTTTTTCTTCTTTACTGAACACCTTTCATATCTCTCTCTCTCTCTCTCTCTCTCTCTCTCTCTCTCTCTCTCTCTCTCTCTCTCTCTCTCTCTCTCTCTCTCTCTCTCTCTCTCTCTCTCTCTCTGTCCTTTGTTTCATTCCTGGTTTTTGGTTGCAGTAAGAATTTAACTGGATCCACAGTAGGCCAAACAATGTTGTACCTCTAAGGTTAAAAACTATATTTCAAGATAGAGTTTTCAAAAGACTTTAATAATAAACTGTTTAATAATTGTTTAGTAAAAATAAAATAGAGATGTGTATTATGGTCTTTGTTTTTCTAATTACAAAGGTAACATCCATTATAGACAGATTTATTACAAATATCATAATATTTATTGTAACTATGGTGAATGTTTATTATGAATTGATTTTGTATGAATCCATTCACTAAACTCCTTGCAGTTATTATCTAAGGTAAAAATCAAAAGAAAACCTTGCTGTATGTCTTACTATATTGTTCTTACTTTCAAGTGTAAAAAGTGAGACAAAAAGACATTAAGTAATTAGATAATGCTTACAGATTTAGAGATTGGTTAATTTTGTGTTTAAGGCAAGGTCATTTAGTTTCTAAACATGAACTTTTGTATGCCCTAAGCAACATCAATATCACTTAAATTGTGTTGTGGCCATGTTCTATTTTTGATGTCCAACATTCATTTTTCGTTTCCTTTTGCCACAGCTCCCTGGTTCTTCATTCAAATATACATCCCAAGCAGTGAGGCTTGCTCCATTACTTCAGTTCCCTGGGCCTTAAATAAAGCAGCAGCACCTTCCCAAGACATGTGAAGAATTTATAGAGGACAACAACACCCACATCTAGTCAAGAAGCCCGTGGGTAAGATTCTCTAAATAAGAAAAATCCCTTTTTTCCACTGAAGACACATAAAGAAACAGAAATTTCTCATGAATGTGAACAAGGATAAAATCAACTCTTTGAAGCTATTGGAAGTCATCCTGGGAATATGAGGAGGATTTAGTATAAGCATTTAGGAGGACAAACATTGACACAATTTGATAAAGATTGCTGCTAGATCAATCTTTATTTGAACTGTTCTGATACATATTTCAAAAAATGTTCTCATCCTAATTCAGTCTATTTTGGTTGAGTGTGTGTTGGATGAAAGAAAATCATTTAACCTTATAAAGGTCCATCAATAGAAAGCTATGTTACTTATTATCCTCATAGTAGGTATAAGTACAAAATTGTGCTTCTTTTTTTAATTTTTATTTTTTGCTTATTTATTTATTTTTAATTTTTTCTAAATTTTAATTTGTTATATATGACAACAGAATGCATTACAATTCATATTTCACATATAGAGCACAATTTTTCACATCTCTGGTCGTATGCAAAGTACAGTCACATCCATCATGTCTTCATACATGTACTTAGGGTAGTGATGACCATCGCATTCCACCATTTTTCCTATCACCATGCCTCCTCCCTGCCCCTCCCTCCCCTTTCCCCTATTGCCCTATCTAGAGTTCATTAAGTCCTCCCATCCCCCCCAGCATATTATGAATCAGCATCCTTCAAAATTGTGCTTTTTATCATCCCCTCCAAATCCAATGGAGGCAGTTTTAGTAATTCATCTATCCTTAACAGAACTCCACCACTTCTCTTCCAAAATTCATAAGCATATATAAGTCTTATTGAAATTAAGGGGTAAAGATATTGCTACTTAAAAGACTCATGTTATAAGTTATGTATATAGGTTGCAATGGGCCATACACATTTATATATTTGTTCAATAATATTTGCTAAGTGTCTATGCTTAGATAATTTGCTATAGATATTCTCAGTTTATGTATAATGTGTCAAATTCCTTGGGGATTGAAGTTTCATCACATAACAAATTTTTGTGTTGAGAGAACTTCCAACTACCTGCCCCCCAGACAGTTATTAATGACAGTTAGAGCACTAATAGTGATCCAGTAATTTAAAGAATAGTGGGCAATAAATGTAGAATCATGCTACACAAGTTTTTCTCGTAGTATGGTCTATTTAGAATACCAAAATTGAACAGAATGCTCAGATGTTTAACAAATGACCTTCAACTACATAGACGTGAAACGATCGATAATTAGAAAAATGTCAGCGCAGCTCTATGTTGTTCCTACAGGAACCTTTCCTACATGAACTACGTGACATACATTTTACTGTTTTGACATGATTAAGTGTCAAGAGAGTGACATTTCTAAAGTAACACAAGGTTGGCTTACACTCACTAAAAATGCAGGTGTCTATTACCAGAGTTTGAAGGAATATGTATGTACAACATCTAGGATTTCAATGATTAAAAAGTTAGCACAGTATGATATTCCTTTTGTATTAAAAAAAAAAGTTAAATTGGGGGAATAGCTCAAACCAATGAACTGGTAATAACATGTTGGAGATATATAATTCCCTGTACATATTTTGAGTAAATTGATTAACAGACCACTGAGTGTCAGACATTTTTGAATAACCTCATCTTATTTCAGTATTTAAAGTTAATTATTATTGGATAAATATTACTTGCTATAAATATTTTATATACTTTGTTTTAGAGAAAACTAGTCTTATGTAGAATGTTGAATGCATTTGCCACATCTATTCATAATTTTTAAAAAATATTATTGTGTTGAAAAACTATCAAATCTATAACGTACAAAAGAATCAGTGCTCAAATTTTATTAATGTGTTTATTTAAAAAATGATAACCTTAGTCAGGGGCCATGGCACACTCCTATAATCCTAGTGGCTTAGGCGGCTAAGGCAGGAGGATCACAAGTTCAAGGCCAGCAACTTAGCAAGGGCCTAAGCAACTTATTGAGATTCTGCCTCAAAATAAAAAATAAAAATGGTGGTTCAGTGGTAAGCACCCCTTGTTTCAATCCCCAGTACGAAAAAAAAAAAAAGAAAACGAAGAATGAGAAACTTCTTCAGTTGTTTTTATTCAAAAGAGCAATGTGAAGTATTAGTTGAGTTTGTTAAATTTGTAATTAATTTGATTTAGAAGAACATGAAAATTGACTTTCAATTCTTTTTAAAAGAATAGAGGTGCTTTGGATTAGGCAGAGGGGAGTGATGGAGGGGGAGAGGTGTTGGAGGAGAAAGGATATTAAAATGAATCAGACTTTATTACCCTATATGCATACATGACTACATGACTAGTGTGATTCTACATCATGTACAACCAGAAGAATGAGAATTTATACTTCATTTATGTATGATATGTCAAAATCCATTCTAGTCATGTGTAACTAATTAGAACAAATAAAAAAAAATCTTTTCTATGAAAAATTGTTTCAGTACAATAGTTGTTTAGTGCACATTGGAAATAACATTTTTAAATAAAGGAGGATGGTAACATGGGATATTATTATTATTATTATTATTATTATTATTATTACCTAAGAAATAGATTGGAGAGAGATCTAAAACAGAACTTAACCTAAGACCACAGACAGAAGAATCAATGGCAGAGACTACAAAAGTAATTTAATCCCCATTCATTAACTCTTTTATTCAGCAAATATTTATTATGTACCCACTATGTGCTAGGCAGTAACAAAGTAGCAATAAATAAGACAAATCACAGTACTAATCTGATAGGATGCATAGACTGGAAAAGACAATAATATACAACATCAGGTGGTTGTAAATACTAACACCCAAGATAGCAGTGTATAGGGATAGAGTATGACAAGCCTACCATTTCAGATATAATGACATAGCAGTCTCAGAGACCTGAAAGAAATAACGACGAGAGTTAGGAAAGAGCTACACAAAAACCTGAAAGAAAAACATTCCCAGAAACAAACAAACAAAAAACAGGTGAAAAAATCTTGAGTTGGCAGGGATTAGACTATTGGTGTAGCTGTATCCCTGCAAACATTAAGGAATTATTTCTTGAACAAGTATGGAGGAGGAGAGGAGGGTGCTGGAAGGAAATCAGAGGACAGCAGAATGAGGGGAAGGGATGCACATTATATTGGGACTAAAGTGAAGAGTTTGGAATTTATTCCCAAAGTTGTAATCTAATGTTTTAGATTGAGTTTTTACTTTAATTTGGATCATAAAATCATTTTCAAATAAATGTGAAAAATGTGCAGTTGATTAAAATAATTCTGATTTTTTTTAACAAATGAAGAGATTGAGATGGGCCAAGAATAAATAATGTTCCACAACATTTTCACCTTTTAGTGTACTCAGAACTCTGCATGTAGTGAGTGAAATCTTCTAAAATTATTTCTTCTAAAAAAGACCATTCACAGCATTCACAGATATCTCCTCCTGCTTAATTGTACTTCACAGCACTTACTGTTAACCCAAATAATAGATATTTATGTCTTTATAGTTCAGTTTTTTGTGTTATACCACTATGATGTAAACTGCACAATGAAAGAAACATTATGTCTTTTTTGATATTGTATTCTAAATGATAAGATTGGTGTTCATTAGATGTTGAGTATATTGCAGCTTACTTTTGTTTTCTGATGGCTTAACAGAATACCACAGACTAGATAACTTACCAAAACATAATAAAAATTTATTTCTCACATTCTGGAGGCTTAGAAGGTCAAGATTAAAGGGCCACGTCTGATGAGATCTCTCTTCTTCTGTTATAACATGACAGAAGTCAAGGGAGCACACATGAGTCACAGTAAGAGGAAGCAGGATTTAGAAAATATCAAGAAAGGCTCTGTTAGGATAATCAACCTATTTTAGCTGCATTAATTCCATCAGGAGGATAGAGTTCTCATGACCCAACAAGGTATAAAGGGCCTACCTCCCAACATTGTCACACTGTCGATTGGACTTCAACATGGGTTTTGGTGGGGATATTCAAACCATAGCAAAGCTGTTGTCACTCAGTGGCAGCATGAGGATGTGAGTGACATCATGGATATAATGGAAACTATAATAAAGCAGTGAATTTGTCCATTTGCAATAGATGACTACAATTCTTGAAGGATTTATTAGAAATATATCTTTCTATTTACTTAAAAATCATTTAGTATGGCACTTTTACATAAAGAAAGGCAGCGGCCTTAGTTAAGCCAAAGCTAGTAGGGAAACTCCAAAATCACCTTTATTTATTTTTTACCTTATAGAAAACAATTATATTTTAAGAATATAAGAAATTCAGAAAACAACAGAAATAATAGGCTAAAGATGCATGTTGAATTATAGAAACTGGGAAATGGATCACATGGAAGAAGTGAGAAAATCAATAAGAGTGGGAGAGAAGAATGAATAAAATTTGATTAAGAAATGTACTATTACTTAGTATTAAAAAGTATAAAGTCCTTTTATAGCTTTTTAAATTAATGTATTATCATATTAAATAAAACTAAAAGTTATATTATTCTTACCCTTGAAAGAACACTGACAAAATCATTACTATTTTTATAATATTATTTCATACCTATTATACCTTCTTCCATAAATTAACATTTTAAAACTTCTTTGCATATTTAATATAACTGATCACATAATATATTTTCCACATTTTATCTTGCTTAATTTTAAGAAAAAAGTTAACAATATTCATTTAAAATAGTACCAGTTTTTAAAGTTTATCAGTTGCCTGAGTTTCAGCTTGAGTAAAATCTTATTATTTTCAGAATAAATTTTTTTCCTGTGATTATTTAAGCCAGACAAGATTTCATGTCACCAGGGAGTATAATGTGGGATTTACATAGTAATTGGCTTGACGCACATGCTGTACTGTACAGGGCTGTATACACAGATGGTAATGAATATACTAGTCATGTTTCCTCAGATTAGTGTAAAAATATGAGCAAATGGATTTTTTTCACTCTTTGCAGTTTATAAGTAACCATATCCTTTAATAAAATAATTTAGATAAGCCTTTACACAAGAATATAAGTAGATTAATTGTTATTAGAAAACAGAACAAAATGAAGCTTTTTAATTTTCATCTCAAGTTTAAATTAATAATTAGAAGAAAATAAGTTTGGACTACAAATAAGTTTGAATATATTCCTATAGTTTATGTGTATGTAAAAACAGTTTTAGAAGTGTTATATCACATAGAAAAATCTCCAAAGCAAGTATTTTCAAATATCATTTAAGTAATAAATATTCCAAAGTATACATTTTAACAAACTAATGAAATGTAGAGCAACTATGAGTATTTGAATATACATATGTATATATACTTATAATAAATGAGAACAGAAAAAGTTGTAGATGAAATAATATCACTTAAAATAATGTTGATTCTAAAGATATTAATTGATTTCTAAGGATAAAATTGAAAAATAGTCTGATATATGTTGCACCATAATGATTATAATTAGTTAATATGTAAAAATATTTGATATTGACAAGTAAACTCACATTAAGTTATTCTTCAATATATTATTGTTTACCCTTTCAGCCATGAAATTATTTAATAAAATAGTAACAAAATGGGTTTTTTTGCATGTTAAATATTTAAAAAAATGACAAAATATTTTATCTTTAGGGTATTCTTATAGGTTGCAATATTATTCTTGATAATTCTGAATGAGTCAATAAGATAAATTCACAGTAATGAGATAGTACATCAGATTATACAAAAATGCTCGGTATTCTGAAGATTATAAAAAATAATTTCTTTGTAGTGGGTGCTGATTTCCCCAAAACAATGCTTTTTAAAGTAGCAACTTAGATGTTTAAAAATTTCATGTGTGGATTTTCATGGCTATATTCACATCTTCTTTTAACTGTGTTTCCTTGCTAACATTCTCTCCCCTGCCACTTCAGGGAGGTGAGCTACATGTAAGCCAAAGCCTGTGATTACTCATCTTTGTAACCTATTAGTTTTATTTTCAGACCTGTAGTAGGTGCTCAGTAAATATTTTCTGAATTCATGAACAAATTCAGTTTTATCTGCTGCTATCTGTAAGGGAATTCTTTTCAAAGGGATAACTAGGGATATTCATATTTTTAAAAACTCTTAAATGATACTAATTCCACTTGAAAATATGTAAATTACACAGAAATAGTAAATATGTTTCAAATATTATTCTTCATTAAACATGAAGACTTAGTAATGTCATAAAGCCTTATCTATTATAAATTTTTTATATTTTATGACACATGGTAAACTTCTGAAATGCAAGCTTTAAAAAAATTATAGTAATATAGCATGACTGCTAATGCTTTCCTGCATCTTTAACATAGAATACAATGTACTTTAATGTTTCAGATGACTCAAGGTCATTATCATGGATCTCAGTTATGCAACATTCTACACTGTTGGGGATATATTGGTAACTGCAGTTGTTGATGCTGTGAATCTATTTTCAAGTTTTAATAACTAATGTAATCAGATAAGAGGTAAATCTCAAAGTTGCCATTGTTTTGTGTTCTTCCACATTTTAGTCTCTTACTTTGTTTTATGGTCATTGTTTGCTAAGTCCCTGTAATTTGGTAAGGAAAAAGCTTAAGACTAAAGCTGGGATATTTTGACTGAAGGACAGGACACTTGGGGATGTGGAATAAGGCACTAAGTAAAGCCAGATATGAAGCAAGTCATGTATAGAAAGAAATCCTGAGGACAATAGATAATCTTTCACAAAATTCTTCCTAGATTTGGTCTAATCCATTACCTGATACAATGACCTCTACAACAGTAGAAATTTCCCCAAACACTGGCACCTGAACGTGGTGCCAGATGTTTTATTTAACACATTTGAAACTAAAAATCAATTTTGTTGTCATTCATTGCCCCTTTGAGGATTTTAACAGAAAATGAATCAATGCAAAGGAGAAAAGGGAGACAAACAGGAATATTTATTTTGCATTAAGCAAAAATGGGAATTTTGGGTCATGAGAATATTATTTAAAGTGAGAGCACATAACTTTGAAGTTTGCCTATTATCTTTCCTGCCATTAGTCATGATAGCTGACCTAGTCCTTTTATTAATTACCCTTATTAGTACCTATACCATTTTATTCCATCTATATTTTCCCCATGAAGTACATAACTCTGTATTGACCTTTCCTCATTTTATGCCTCCTCATGAAGAGCATCGTGGCGTCTGTGAACACACCCAAAGGAGCGTGAGACCAGCTCTCACATATGCAGCATTTTCTTGGGTAGAGGGTAGAGGGTGCCTAAAGAGAAAGCCAATCCTCCATTCTTGCTGTGGCCACGCAGTTCAGTAATGTTATACTGTGCTCTTCAGTGTGCCAAGTGAAAAGCAGAGTCATTTTGGGGGAAATGAGAGGGAAGAAATATCTATAAATAATTTTTTATTTTGAAGATGTTCCCTCAGAAACATATAATGAATATCTTAATTACTTCTTTAGTTTTTCATTTCTTTGTTTTCTTAGTTTCTTCCTTCCGCCATATGCCTCCCCCCTCTCTTTCTTGTATCCAGAATTGGTCACAGTTTACTCATAAAGACAGAGCTCATATGGAAGGAGCGCCTTGACTCCTGGCAAGGTGTTTCCACTAGCTATGATTGCTCGGTAGTCTTTTTGTTTTTCCCCCTCATTATCAGAGTTAAGTGATCAATTTATTTTAATTATTTTTAACACAGTAATTTTGTTGTGATGAGGACAAGACAAATAAAGAAAAGAAAAGAGGTGGGGAGGAGAATCAAGCTAACCAGCCATTCAGTACAAAAATGCTGACCCTGATCTGTCATTGACTGAGTTGGTCACTTCATTTCTAGGCTTTCAATTTCATATGTGGAAGGCCTTTAAAGCCTATCTAGTAAAAAAAAAAAAATCCTAGAAGGCACCATGAAGAATTTTGCATATACTTTTCTCAAAAATATCTTACTATTTATTTATTTACTTATTTATATTTTTCCAATATTATTATTATTATTATTATTATTATTATTATTATTATTATTATTAGTTTTAGGTGGACACAGTATCTTTATTTTACATCTATGTGGTGCTGAGGATCGAACCCAGTGCCACATGCATGGTAGGCCACTGCTCTACAACTGAGCCACAATCCCAGCCCTATTTATTTTTATTTTGAGGTATTTATTCAAGGCCCTTCTTTCCAATTTTTATTGTATTTCACAATTTTGGGGGATCCAACATTGACTCTTTTCATAAAAAAATTGATCCATTCTAAAAATATATGCTTTACATTTTCTTATTCTTAATATTTTAGGTGAATGTGAATGTATTCTGTTCATATAAAAATTATCAGGAAAATGTAGTGGTTTTCTAATGATTTTATTGGAAAAATAAAATAACATTGATAAATAAAATAATCATCACCTGTGTGTCTTTTGTGGCTCTGATATGGAATGTCCCCTAAAGGCTCATGTGTTGAAGGCTTGGTTCTCAATGCAGAGGTAGGACTTTGGGCAGTAATTGGATCATAAAGGCTCTGACCTCATCAGTGGTTTAATAATTTACTACATTATTGGGACCTGTAGGAGGTGGAACCTAACTGAAAAAAATGGATCTGTGGGGTCATGCTCTTGGTGGCTGTATCTTGTCCCTGCCATTTCCTTTCTCTCTTTCTGCTTCCTCACAGTCATGAGCTGAACAACAAACCAAGTCCTTCTGCCATGATGTTTTGCTTCCCCTGAGGCTCAAAACAGTGGAGTTTGCCAGCCATGGATTGAGACCTCTGAAACAGTAAACCAAAACAAACCTTTCTTTCTTTTAGTCATTAATGTCAGGTATTTCAGTTACAGTGATGAAAAGCTGACTCACACGCTCTCTTTGCAATTTTTGTTGTTGTTTCTGTCACTGGCTTCTGAGATAGACTTACTCTGAGAAAGGTTTCTCAAAAGCAAATATTAATTGTACTCCTGGAGATGAATCTTTCTGGGTCTAGTCACAGATAATATATCTCAAGTATTTAATTAGAAGTTGATCTCTAAATGATAAATATATGAACATGATTAGAAAGTAGAGCCTTTCAGGTGGTTTTGTAGTAGAATTGTCATTGAAGTCTTGTTCTCAAAAGGAAAGACCAGTATCTTTTTGGTTAATAGTGATTTGTGGGCATAAGGACTGGCTGAGGCAAGCTTGCATCCCAGCATAGCTCATTGACTAAAGTCTCAAATGTCTACCAGGAGTCATCCTAGCATTTGCATCCAGCATGTGCATGCCTTCCAGCCACCCAGAAGCTCAGGAAAAGAAGAGACATTGTGAGTATGTGTTACAGAAATATGATGTCATGTAATGGATAGAAAATTACTGCATGGGCCAAAATATAAAGGGACATAAAGTCCCTTGAAAACATTTCAGTAAACATCATGTTGCCTCATTAATCTTTTGCAATTAAAACATTATTATCCTTTCTAAATTAAGGTTTCTTTAATTATCATTTGAAAGAAGGAATCTTTTTGTTTCAACATGTAATAAAGGACAGCATTGTTGACCAACATATTTTGAGAAGAAATTGTAAGTTACTTTTGAACTAGTCTGATTTGCTGGGTATGGAAATTCACTAATGACTTATTTTAACTGAATTAGTAGTTACCTTCAAAACTATGAAATTGAAACAAAAGAAACAATTGAAAAATTGACAAAACAAAAATTGGTTCTTTGAAAAAATAAATAAAATTGACAAATCCTTAGCCATGCTAATGAAGAGAAGGAAAGAGAAAACTCAAATTACTAATTTACATGATGAAAAAGGTAATATCACAACAGACAGTACAGAAATACAGAAGATAATTAGAAATTATTTTGAAAACTTGTACTCCAATAAAATAGAAAATATTGAATGTATTCAAAAATTTCTAGAGACATATGATTCGCCGAAATTGAAGCAGGATGATATACACAATTTAAACAGATGAATTTCAAGGTGAAGATAGAAGATGCCATCAGAAGCCTACCAACAAACAAAAGCCCAGGGCTAGATGGATACACAGCTGAGTTCTACAAGACCTTTAAAGAAAAACTAATACCAATACTCTTCAATTTATTTCAGGAAATTAAAAAAAGGGGGGAGGGAGCACTTCCAAATTCATTCTATGAGGCCAATATCACCCTGATTCCAAAACCATTCAAAGACACATCAAAGAGAGAAATGTTCAGACCAATATCTCTAATGAACATAGATGCAAAAATCCTCAATACAATTCTGGCAAATCGAATACAAAAGCATATCAAAAGGATCATGCACCACAATCAAATGGGGTTCATTCCAGGGATGCAAGGTTGGTTCAACATACGGAAATCAATAAATGTAAATCATCACATCAATAGACTTAAGAATAATAATCATATAATCATCTCAATAGATACAGAAAAAGCATTCAACAAAATATAGCATCCCTTCAGTTTCAAAACACTTGAAAAACTAGGGATAACAGGAACATATCTCAACATAGTAAAAGTTATCTATGCTAAACCCCAGGCCAACATCATTTTAAATGGAAAAATATTAAAAGTATTTTCTCTAAAAACTGGAACAAGAGAGGGATGCCCTTTTTCACCACTTCTATTTAACATAGTTCTTGAAACACTGGCCAGAACAATTAGACAGATAAAATAAATTAAAGGGATACATATAGGGAAAGAAGAACTCAAATCACCACTATCTGCTTCTATACCTAGAAGACCCAAAAAAATTCCCCCAGAAAACTTCTAGAACTAATAAATGAATTCAACAAGGTATCAGGATATAAAATCAGTACCCATAAATCAAAGGCATTTCTGTATATCCATGACAAATCCTCTGAAAGGGAAGCAAGGAAAACTACTCCATTTACAATAGCTTCCAAAAAAATAAAATACTTGGGACTCAATGAAAGAGGTAAAAGACCTCTACAATGAAAATTACAGAATGCTAAAAAAAAAAAAAAAAGAAATTAAAGAAAACCTTAGAAGATGGAAAGATTTACCTTGTTGTTGAATAGGCAAAATTAATATTGTCAAAATGACCATTCTACCAAAAGCACTACACAGATTTGGTGTAATTCCAATCAAAATCCCAATGACATTCCTCATACAAATAGAAAAAGCAATCAAGAAATTCATGTGAAAAAATAAGAGACCCAGAATAGCTAAAGAAATCCTTAGCAAGAAGAGTGAAGCAGGTGGCATCACTATATCAGATCTTAAACTAGACTACAGAGCAATAGTAACAAAACAGCATGGTATTGGCACCAAAAAAGATTTGTAGACCAATGGTATAGAATAGAGGGCACAGAGACTAACCCACATAAATAAAGTTATATTATATTAGACAAAGGTGCCAAAAGCATACATTGGAGAAAAGATTGCCTCTTCAACAAATAGTGCTGGGAAAACTGGAAATCCATATGCAACAAAATGAAATTAAACCCCTATCTCTCATCATGCACAAAACTCAACTCAGAGTGGATCAAGGATCTAGGAATTGAACCAGAGACACTGTGCCTAATAGAAGAAAAAGTAGGCCCAAATCTCTATCATGTTAGATTAAGCCCTGACCTCCTTAATAAGACTCCTATAGCTCAAGTAATAAAATCAAGTATCAATAAATGGATGGATTCAGACTAAAAAGCTTCTTCTCAGCAAAAGGAATAATCAGTGAGGTGAATAGAGAGCCTATGTTTTAGGAGCAAATTTTTACCTCTTGCACATCATATACAGCACTAATCTCTAGGATGTATAGAGAACTCAAAAATTGTAACACACACATACACACATACAAAAAAAAAACAAACAAAAAAAAAACAAGCAAACAAACAAACAACTCAGTGAATAAATGGGCCAAAGAATTGAACAGACACTTCTCAGAAGATGATATACAATCAATCAACAAATATATGGAAAAATGTTATCTCTAGCAATTAGAGGAATTTACATCAAAACTACTCTAAAACTTCATCTCACTCTGGTCAGAATGGCAGCTGTTAAGAATACAAACAACAATAGTGTTGGCGAGAATGTGTGAAAAAAGGCACACTCATACATTGCTGGTGAGACCGCAAAATGGTGCAGCCAATTTGGAAAGCAGTATGGAGATTCCTTGGAAAACTGGGAATGGAACCACCATTTGACCCAGCTATTTTACTCCTCGGTCTATACCCAAAGGACTAAAAAACAGGATACTATAGGGACCACGTAGTCACATCAATGTTTATAGCAGCACAATTCACAATAGCTAAACTGTGGAACCAACTAGATTAACCTTCAGTTAAACTGTGGTATATATACACAATGGAATACTATTCAGCATGAAAGAGAATAAAATCATGGCATTTCCAGGTAAATGGATGGAGTTGGAGAATATAATCCTAAGTGAAGTTGACCAATCCCCCAAAACAAAATGCTGAATGTTTTTTTTCTGATACAAGAAGGCTGATTAATAATGGGGTTTGTGGGGTGGGGAGAGGGGAGGCAGGCAAGGGGGATTAGACAAACTCTAGATAGAGCAAAGGGGAGGGAGAGAAAGGAAGTAGGAAAGAAGGTGGAATGAGATGGAAATCATTACCCTAAGAACATGTATGATGACGCGAATGGTGTGACTCTTTGTGTACAACCAGAGATATGAAAAATTGTAGTCTATATGTGTAATATGAATTGTAATGCATTCTGCTGTCATACATATCAAATTAGAATAGTGCTCAAAAGCTTTGAAAATCATATAGTGAGAATCTTTTACTACATTCCTTTTTTTCTTATATGGGAGTTGGTAAAAATCCTTTAACCTCCTTAAAAGTGAAAAAAAAAAAAACAACACTATGAAATTACTGCTATGAAAAGTGATTTAAGTTGAAGAGGAAAATAAAAACTTGAAAAAAATTATTGCTATTTACTTATACTAAGGTTTTTCAACTTTTCAAAAACCATAGGGTAGTTAAGGTAATGTGTTTAATATGCACAGACTAAAATAATATATTTAAGCCAACTGCTTTTCTTAATTAGATGTGAGGCAAAAGCAATGCACAGAGCTCTTATTTTTTCATTAAAAAGACATCCTGATACCTCTAAAAAATAACTATTAGTTAATTAATCCTAAAATAATTTTTGAATAAACAAAATATTATTTCTTACTACCATTATTATTATAATGTGTTCACCAACTTGTTTCAAATCATGATATTATTTTCAGCTTTGAGAAACGTGTTCTTTCATAAGTCGTCCTGGGACCTGTCATTTACTCACATAGCTCCCTAGTTTCATCTGCTTCTCACAGTCCTTGTGCTATTTTTGTGCCTCCATTATCCCCAATCAAAGAGATTATTATAGCTTTGCTTCTTCAATTTCTAGCATCTGAGTTTTCTTCGACCACTTTTAGTTTTTTAAGCAGAAACCAAAGTACAGAGCAGAAAAGTCCTCAAGATAGATTTACACCCTATGAGAATCATTTCATCTTATCAAAAGCAGGCTTCTTTCCCAATCTCTGCCTCTCCCTAAGAATCTCTATTCCACTGATGGATAGCCACTGGGGTGGATTATAAGCAGCCAGCTATTTAAATGCTACAGCTTTTCTGCAATTTCTTTCACACCTAAGGCAGTCTGCAATTTATCTCAAGTCTGGATTTTTTTTTTTAAGTTAACTGTCTGTGTGGGGTGTTTTGCTAGCCATATAGGCCTTTGTCAGTTCCCTCAAGGGGCTAACAGTCAAAGAAAAACAAAACATGTGTTTTACTAAAAAGAAAAAAAAATCCTCACATTATCTAATAAGCATAGAAATTTAAAAAACAACTAAGCACACAATTAGAAATAAAAAAAAATGTTAATTTTTGGAAAATTGTTCCAACAGAATTTGCATCATCCCCAACATTGGCAAAAACATTCCCCCCCTCTTTTTTTTTTCTTTTTAAATAAATGTTGCTCTGATTAAAGTGCTTCTTAATCAAAGCTGATGTTTCATGTTATACAAAGAGCATCAGTAATAATGAAATCTAGGAAAGAAATATAGTAGTCTTGGTATAGTGCCCTTGCTTGGATCTTAATTTTGTGCTTAACTAGGATATTCAGTATAACAGTAAAATGAAAATTCTGATTTCAGAATGGGTTGATCCAGGTTTTCCACAGAGTTAGGCTACTGGTTTTGTAAAGTAAGGAAGAAAAAAATTTAAAAAGCAACAAAGGATGTCTCCTGAATGCTGAAATTAAAAAAAAAAAATCAAACAGAACAAGATCTTGAAGATGCAAGTGTGAAATTTTATTGAAAATGTATAATCAACTAATTCTTTTCTATTTCCGTAAACCTTAAAAACCATAACTTTTACTTAAAACAACAACAAAACCTTTTGCCTACTGGATTTCAGATAAACTACTTTTAGGTTTATTTATTCTTCTTTGTTCATTCAAAGAAGAAATATTTGAGCTCCATTTTATCTATTATACATGAGATTTGGTACCTAGTCTCATGTAGCTTACGGCATATAGAAACTCACTTGTAAGTTAGAGAGTGTATAGGAACTAAATGTGACTTCTGACTACATACTTACTATAGAACATATTACTCACTTGCTAAAAATTAATCTTTTGAAACTTCTTATAAACCTATTGGGAAAGACAGTTGAGAACAGAATTGCTTTTGTTAAATCCTTTAATAATGTGTTTCCATATTTCCATTGAACTCTTGGTATAAGGTTTTGGGTGGTACCAGAATAATTTATTTAACAAAGGAACTTTAATGGTTTGGGTCTAAGAACACCCCATTAAAACCTCATGGAATAAACAATACAGCAATGTTCCAAGGTGAAAAGTTTGAATAATGAGTGCTCTAACCTTATCAGTGGATTCATCCATGTGATGGTTTAATAATTTGAGTGGAGTACTACATAGTAACTGTGGCTAGAAGAAGTAGGTCACTGGGAACATTTCTTGGACTATATCTGACTAAGAGCATGGCCCTACATCTCTTATAAAATCTTTCTCCCTCTGCATTTCCTAGCTGCCATGAGATAAGCAGCTTTCCTCTTCCAGCCCATTCCACCATGATATTCTGACCTCCTCGGGCCCAGACTGATGGAGTCAGCTGACCAAGGACTGAGCTCTCTGAAACGATAGACCCAAATAATCATGTTTTCTTCTAAGAAGTTCTTGTTAAATATTTTGGTCACAGTGATGAAAAGTTTACTAACACAAGGACTAAAAAAAAAAAACAAACCCAACAGGATAGGCATGATATAAGAGAAATAAAAGACAAATCCATTTTTATGGAGCTGTTCCCTCCTGTGCCAGGTGGATCAGAGGAGGAAGCAACTACAGTTGTCTTTCCTTTTCTGAAGTTTCACTTTCTACAGTTTCACTTACCAATGGACATTCATGTTTCCCAACATTAAATGGAACTTTCCAAATGTAAACAATTCATAAATTTTAGATTGTGTAGCCTGATGAGATCTCACACCCTCTTGACCCACAAGTGGTGCTAGGAGCCACAAGCAAATAATATGATGCATGGCACTTTCGGTTGTAAGGTGACGCCAGCTAGCCACTGAGATGATATGATTATGTTAAGATATACATTCATATGGAAATTGGACTCCTGCTGGTCACCTTGGCCTGCTACGGGGACTCATGTTACAGGACTCCTGGAGAGTTCCCATTGGTTGGGGAAGGATAGTAGGAGGGAATTCCGGGGGAGGTCCGGGCCCCCCGGTTCCGGTAGATGCACACGTGTGTGGAACGGGTTTGGCTTGCTGGTGCCTATGGAGTATTGGCGGCTTTTTCAAAAATAAAGTTTTGTTCCTGCTTGAGTGGCTCATGATTCTGTGCCCAGCCAAGACATTGGCAATTGGTGGCCCGGACAGGGAACGCCTGAAACTTAGAGGTGAGTAAAATTGCTCGCCCCTGAGGGAAGGCGACAGAATGGGTGACCATTTCAAAAAACAATGTGTTCTTGTTTTGATTTATTTTGTTTTTTATTTCAAGCTCCCTAGCCCTAGAATTTTCTCAGGCGAACTGGGAAAAATGGTTGGCTCAAGGTTTGAAGTTATTCGGCCCTGAGAAAGAGAAAATTGATATAACAATTCTCTGCTCCGTTTTTGTTTCATTCTGCTTCGGCTTTGTTTTATCCTATCTTATTGGGTTACATTACCTTTATAGTATATTAGAATCTAGTAAAAAACAAACCAAAAAACTGTTAAGTAAATTGTTAGAGGTCCAAACTATGGTAGAAAAAACGCTAGGTCAAGCAAAAGAGAAGGTCTCTCAAGCTAGTCAGAGGAAAATTTAAAGAAAGAAAGCTTAGAGGAAAAACAGCCATCAGGTGGAGAATTACAACAGGAGGCTGCTACTAACTCCGTTCTATCACCAGAGGGCGTAATTCAACCAACAGCTCCATCTACAGCTGAGCGGCCCTCAACTCCCGTAGTTGATGGACGGAATTCTGAGGCAGGACCCCAAAGATTAGCATGCCCTGTACTTGAGCAGGCAGGAGGGCAACGAATTCACCGTGCTTTAGATTTCAAAACAATAAAGCAATTAAAGGAGGCTGTAACAACCTATGGGCCGCAAGCTCCCTTCACGGTAAGCATGGTTGAATCTGTTACCAACTTGGACATGACACCAGCAGATTGGGCTAACATGTGTCGATCTGTGCTAAATGGAGGACAATATTTGTTATGGAAGGTTGCCAATGAGGAATTTTGCATGGAGACAGCTAGGTGAAATGCAGAAACTGGTTACCCTCAAAGAAATATAGATATGTTATTGGGAAAGGGACCTTATGAGGGTCAAAGACAGCAAATTGAATATGACCCTGGCGTATACGCACAAATTGCTGTAGATGCAGTTAGGGCATGGAAAACTTTACAGGGGCATGGAGATTTACAAGGTCAATTATCTAAGGTAATACAAGGAACTAATGAACCTTACGCTGAATTTGTAGATAGGCTTATTCAGACAGCCTCTAGAATATTTGGAAATACAGAACAGGCAATGCCATTTATAAAACAACTGGCTTATGACCAAGCAAATCGTTGCTGCAGAGAGGTCATTAGACCATGGAGACATGAAGATTTAAACACATATATTAAATTATGTAGAGACATTAATGAACAAGGGCAAGTCTTAGCAGCAGTACAACAGGCTTTAGATGCCAGGCCAAAAACATGCTATAATTGTAATCAAACAGGACATTTTAAAAGGAGTTGCCCCATAAGAGGAGGGTTTAACAAAACTAGGTATCAAAGGAATAGAATACCGGGTATTTGCCCACGATGCCATAGAGGGAAACATTGGGCTAATGAATGCCGTTCTCAAACCACCATAGAGGGTATTCCGTTATCAAAAAATGGACAAGGACCAAGTGTTTACCCACGATATCATGGAGAAAGGTATCAGGCTCCATTGCCAAAAAACAGACTAGAGGGCCCAATGCCCCGGGGCCCCAAACCACAAATATACGGGGCAATGGAGGAACCCAGCAGCACCATCAAGGTAGTGCCCAGGACGCATTATCCATTAAATCCCTCATCAGACAAACTAGAGGGAGCGCAGGGTTGGACATCTGCGCCTCTGCCAGAGCAGTACTAACTCCAGAGATGGGAGTTCAAATCATTGCCACAGGAGTAAAAGGACCTCTTCCCAAGGGAACAGTAGGCTTATTATTGGGATGCAATTCTTCTACACTAAAAGAACTTATGATAAGTCCTGGGGTAATTGATCCCGATTATGAGGGTGAAATAAAAATTATAGCTAGTTCTCCAAGAGGTATATCAGTAATTTCACCAGGAGATAGAATAGCACAGTTATTAATAATACCCAGCCTACATGATAAATTTTCCAGTTGTAATGTAGAAAGAGTTCCAAGGGATTAGGCTCCACAGGTGTAGATTGGGCTATGCTGTCTTTAAATTTAGATTCTCGCCCAATGCTAAAATTAAATATTCAAGGACATGACTTTAATGGGCTGCTGGACACAGGAGCTGACCTCAGCATCATATCTCGTCAAGAATGGCCAAAACATTGGCCATTACAACAAGCCACTCAAACGCTTCGAGGCCTAGGAGTGGCAACAAATCTCCATAGAAGTGCTATGGTATTAGATTAGAGGGTTCCTGAAGGATGTGAAGGAACTATACAGCCCTATGTATTGGATCATCTTCCCGTAAATTTATGGGGACGAGATGTCCTAGATCAATTAGGATTGACATTAACAAATAACATCAATCGTAACACGCCCACTACTAAGGCTAAACAAGGCTTTAGGAAAGAAAAAAGATTAAGAGAACAAGAACAAGGTATGACAGCACCTATTCAAATAGATCAAGAAATAAATAGACATGGATTGGGTTTTCAGAAAGGGCCACTGAGACAATAAAAATTACTTGGAAATCAGAAAGACCAGTGTGGGTTCCTCAGTGGCCCCTGACTAAAGAAAAGATACAAGTAGCCCATGACTTGGTCAGACAACAATTAGCGGAAGGACATACACAACCTTCCGTATCCCCCCATAATACTCCCATTTTTGTCATTAAAAAGAAATCTGGTAAATGGAGATTATTACAAGATTTAAGAGCCATTAATAATGAGATGGTTATTATGGAACCTGCTCAATCAGGGATTCCCCAATTGTCTGCTTTACCAAAAACCTGGCATGTTTTAGCTATAGATATTAAAGATTGTTTCTTTTCAATTCCAATTCATCCCGAGGATAGTCCACATTTTGCATTTACTATCCCTGCACGGAATCATGAAGGTCCTGATCAGAGATATGAATGGAAAGTACTCCCTCAAGGGATGGCTAACAGCCCAACTATGTGTCAAATTTATGTTAATAAAGCAATCCAGCCACTTAGAAATCAAAATCCTGAACTACAAATATTTCACTATATGGATGATGTGTTATTGGCACATAAAGATAAAAACACATTGCTAGAATGTTATGCCACACTTACAAACTTATTGAAAAATTATAATCTAGAGATAGCAATAGATAAAGTACAATTAAATTTTCCAATTAATTACTTAGGAGTTCTATTATCCTTAACCATGGTCCGTCCACCAAAAATTCAAATACGAGTAGATCAACTCAAATCACTTAATGACTTTCAAAAGTTATTGGGAGACATAAATTGGATAAGGCCTTATCTAGGCATACCAACAGGAGAGTTGGGACCTTTATTTGATATTCTAAAAGGTCCATCAGATCCAAATTCACCCCGCATGTTAACGCCTGAAGCAAGAAAAGCATTAAAAATCATTGAAACATATATGGAAAATATGCATTTGGATAGAATCAATATAAGTTTGCCTTTATTATTTATTGTACTACCAACAAAAAATATTCCTACAGGAGTAATTTTGGGAAGAAGGTCCATTATTGTGGATACATTTATCTTATTCTCCTAACACTATTCTTACTAGATATCCTGAGGCTGTAGGACAATTAATACTCAAAGGAATAAAAGCAGCAAAGGGAGTGTTTGGGATTTCTCCCAATAAAATTATTACTCCATATACTATGGATCAAATTGATGAGTTAGCTAATGAGTTAAATACTTGGGCAATAATCATGTGTAAAACTAGTGTTTCATTTGATAATTACTTACCATCTAATCCTTTGTTGTCTTTTTGGTCTAAGCATCCTGTAGTTTTTCCAAAAATGACAAGAAAAACCCCTATCATAAATGCTCCAAATATATTCACTGATGGATCAAACAATGGTACAGCAGCAGTAGTTACTCCTGATCAAACTTTTACATTTTTAGTACCCAAACAATCAGCTCAAAAGGTAGAGCTTAATGCAGTATTACAAGCTTTTATGATGTTTAAAGATTCTGTATTTAATTTATTTTCTGATAGTCAGTATGTAGTTAATGCTATAGTATCCCTTGAAGATGCTGGTAGGATTTCACCTTCTTCTACTGTTTTCTCTTTGTTTTCCGCTATACAAAGTCTAATCTGGGACAGAAAAGATCCATTCTTTATAGGACATATCAGGGCACATACAGGATTGCCTGGAGCCCTTAGTATGGGCAATGAACTAGCAGATAAATCTACACATGACATACATATTTTCTCCACAATAGAAGAAGCTATAAATTTTCATAAAAGGTTCCATGTCAATGCTAATACTTTACAAAAGCGTTTTAAAATAACTAAAGAACAAGCCAGACATATAATAAAACAATGTCAAAATTGTGTGACATTTTTACCACAAGTTAATCTTGGAGTCAATCCTAGAGGACTGATACCTAACCATATTTGGCAGGTGGATGTCACACACTTGCCAGAATTTGGAAAATTAAAATATTTACATGTTACAGTTGATACTTCTTCTGGATTTTTGATGGGCTCCCTTCATGCTGGAGAAAAAACTAAAGATGTTATAGCTCATTGCTTACAAAATTTTGCCACTGTGGGCATTCCAAAACAGTTAAAAACGGACAATGGTCTTGGTTATACTTCCACCTCTTTTAAACAATTTTGCTCATCATTTGGTATTACTCACATAACAGGAATTCCATACAATCCACAAGGACAAGGCATAGTTGAAAGAGCTCATCAAACTATTAAAATGTACTTATTAAAACAAAAGGAGGGAATTGGAAAGGGGTATATATCCCCCAAAGATAAACTAAAAATAACCCTTTTTACTCTAAACTTTTTAAATTTGGATTCATTGGGACTTAGTGCTGCGGAAAGACATTTGTATCCAAAAAATGTACATAAGCCTAAGGTACTTTGGAAAGATATTCTAACAGGACAATGGAAAGGTCCGGATCCAGTGATAGTCTGGAGTCGGGGCTCTGTCTGTGTTTTTCCATAGGAGGAACAGCAGCCAATTTGGATTCCAGAGAGATTAACCAAAACAATTTCTACAGAAAAAGAAGATGATTTGACTCAAATCCATAACAGCTGATATCCAGAACTCCAGCTTGGCTATTCTTACATCTGCGACAGTGATTAACCAAGGTGTTTTTTTTTCAATATCTATTTTATTATTGCATTTTTCCCACATCATAAAGTTCTATTTTATTTTTGAGCTCATACAAACCTAGGTTAATGTTTTTCTGATCAGTTTTATTTTTGACTGTGTTTTATTTTTTGACTGTGGAGTTTTTAAACATTGCAATGGAGATTTCACCTAGGTATAGCTACAAGGCCTTTATTTACTATTGTCTTATGTGTTGTATGTTGTGTGCACACTTCTGTTTTGTGTTGTATGTCTGTATGTGTGTATGTCCATATTTCTTATATGAGGAGCGCTCATGAAAAAATGGATCCGAATTTTTTTTTTATTCACGTGATTTATATGGTTTATTTTAAGTTAGGTGAACAGCTGTTAATGATTGTTTTTAAAGGTGGTTAAGAGATCTGTTTGTTTACTAATTTAAATTAGGTAAACAGCTGTTAAGGATTGTTTTTAAAGGAGTTTAACAGATCTGTTTGTTTACTTTCTCCTTTCCTTTTCATTATATTTAATAATTCAGTTCAGGATAATATCTCTTTAGCATCATTGCCAGAATTTCCATCTCCATCCCAGTTCCGGTGAAGACTAAGATAAAACCAAACTACAGCTTCTATGATAGCTATCACAGTAAACTGTATAAACTGATGCATCAATGAATATAACTCAACAAGTAATGCTCAATCAAGGACTTGATTTACTTTGGGAGGAAATGGACATATTGATAGACTCCTCCGATTTGAACTGCCTGCAGAACTTGCCTGGACTATATATCAGTTGCATGCATTGTGAAATATCGTCTGGTGCAGTTAATTGTGGTACTGCTGGCATATCTTTGCTGATGGTGTCACCAGTGATGCAATTTCCTTGCCAGCTCACCCCATGTTAATTGTGGTAATGCTGGCATATCTTTGCTGATGGTGTCACCAGTGACGCAATTTTTCCAAAGGAGCCATCAATTGGCTTGGTGTCGTGGCATTTCTGTATCCTCCTCCCTTCTACTAGTGATGGTCTAAAATTTGGGGGCCAACAGAGGTGAGGCAAAGAACCTCACCCCCCCACTGGCACCAAGGCTAAATTTGGGGGCCAACAGAGGTGAGGCAAGAACCTCACCCCCCCACTGGTGCATAGGCCTATCCACAAGCATGGCTGAATGCTGGACCGGTAGTCAGTGACGGGTTGATCTGATTGCAGTGGATTCAACCTAAGACAGGAAGCTGATGCCTAAAGGTCAGTTCTCCCATGACGGGTAAGAACCATATGTTGAATTGGACAACCTACCAGGCACGGTCCCTAGCCACATTGCCTGTTGCTTAATTAAACAGAAGGGGGCAGATGCTAGGAGCCACAAGCAAATAATATGATGCATGGCACTTTTGGTTGTAAGGTGACGCCAGCTAGCCACTGAGATGATATGATTATATTAAGTTTTACATTCATATGGAAATTGGACTCCTGCTGTTCACCTTGGCCTGCTACGGGACTCATGTTACAGGACTCCTGGAGAGTTCCCATTGGTTGGGGAAGGATAGTAGGAGGGAATTCTGGGGGAGGTCCTGGCCCCCCCCCCTGGTTCCGGTAGACGCACACGTGTGTGGACCGGGTTTGGCTTGCCGGCGCCTACGGAGTATTGGCGGCTTTTTCAAAAATAAAGTTTTGTTCCTGCTTGAGTGGCTCATGATTCTGTGCCCAGCCAAGACATTGGCAAAGTGGATCATCCCTCTGTTCAGCACATTGACACTGTATATACTACCTATCCATTAGTCACTTAGTAGCCCTCTTGGTTATCTGAATGACTGAAGCTCACACCTGTGTTCAAGTACACCTATTTTACTTAATAATGTCCCCAAAATGAAAGTAGTGATGATGACAATTTGTATATATAAAAGAGAAGTAATAAAATGCTGCCTGTGAGAAGATGAAAGAACAGTATGATATTTTGGGAGAGAAATCATATTCACATAACTTTTATTTAAGGGTATGTTTGTAATTATTCTATTATATTATTAATTGCTATTATTGATTTTTTTTGCTCCTAATTTATAAGATTAACTTCTTCACAGAGGGGAAACAATATAGTATATATAAACTTCAGTACTATTGAAGCCAGAATTAGACAGGCAGTCAGTATAGATAGGTAAATCAAGTCAGATCAGATCAAGAAGGCCAATTTTGAGTGAGTCCAGCAGTTGGAGACTGCCCCATGGGGGACTAAAATGCCTTCAGAGCCCTTCTTCCACCCTTATCAAAAACCTGCCCTGCTCCAACTTGTTGCTAAGGTAACCAGTGGCAGGAATTGCTCTTCTCTACAGGGAGCTATAAGGTTGTTAATTAATATGTCCTTGGCTGCTCCATCCTGCCCTTCCCCCTTCAGCCCACCTCTTTCCCACCTTTTGACCATCCCACTAAGCATTTCCTAGGCCTAGTCAAATACCAATCAAGTATGCAGGAAGGAGAAAGATATGGGGAAGAAGGCAGGAGAACAGAGGAAGCCTGGGACATATAAAAAGGCAGAATACTTGGCTTCTTGGGATACTAGGATACCAGCTACGGCCCTCTTCTTCCTCCCAGGAGAAGTCTATGTTACCTGTTTTTAAATAAACCCTGCTTTATATGCTAACCTCAGCATGCTTCTCTAATGTTCAAACTTCAACATGCGAGGGAGCAGAACTCATCATAAATAACCTACAGTATCACTATCTGTAGTTTTATGCAACCGATGGAGATTTTGAAATAAATCTATCACTTATAGATAGGGGTGGGGACTACTGTTCTAAGTATTAGAACTCAAGTCACAGGTATCGGTAAAGCTTGTGATGGAGCCTCACAGCCTCCTAAGATTCTGTGTTAAAACTACCTGGGAATAAATATTCTGACAAACCTTATTTGCCTTCCTCTCTATGCCAGTGTATAGGCGGTAGTAAAATAGACTGAGAAAGAAGGAGAGAGAATAATGCTAATATGGAGCACAGTATTTCTCTCCAGATTATTAGATACATATTTTTATTCTGAAAAGCAAAGAATAAGTTTCTGATTCCCTCATACATTCTAACTATGTATCTATCTGCTTACAAACTTTTCAGGCTTTACTTTTCTTCATGTTTTTAAAATGAAACTTTTTTTATTTTGGTAAATTTGCATGCACTTTTCTTTATTTTTCTTCAAGATTGGAAAAAAAAATTGACAGCTGCTATCTTCAAGGGTCTAAGCATTTCACCAAACAGTAAACTTAGCAATGATTTCAGAGGAAAGGAACAGAGCTTCATTCACTGACACCTTCTAAAGTTCAGACTGCTTAATAACTTACTTGATTTTTTTTTCTTCTGTTTTTCTGGCTTGCATCTGCTTCTCCCTCTTCTGACACAGAGGGCACAGAAATAAAGCTCAAGTACTGCACTTACCCTCCCTTTTCCTCTTAGCCTACTGCCAGTGCATTCAGAGACTCCCTGCAGGGAACTTCAGCCTTGCATGGACCTATAGTTCTCTGTGGTTGCCGCTGGCTGAGGAACCTCCTGAGTTACTAATCTGATTTGCTGCCTCTAGCAGCTTTCTGTTTTCCTTTTGCTGGTTCTTGTTATCTTCCAACACTTTTTACCCTGCTTTATAGTTTAATATTTTTTCACCTACTTATCTTCACGCCAGAGTTATCTTTCTAGTACCAAATCTGACATAGTTATTGCTTAAAAACCCTAAAAATTTTTCTGGCATCCTGTATTTTCAATGTCTATTTCCTTCTCAGCTTTCCTCAAACTTTCTTGGTGTTTTTGTATATGACAGCATAATGACGGGCCCTAATTTCATGCTTGTTGCGATATTAAATAGATTATTTTAAAAAATCTGACTGTTGAATATTTCCATTTTGCAAGTACATACTGTAGTGTAGCTCAGTTACATTCTCCCTTTGCAGTTAAATAATGTTGAAAAGTGCAACAATGGACAATGTTGTGAAAAATAATTATGGAGCTATAGCTTCTCCAGCTTATACACTTTGCCATCTTAATGCAGAGGCTGAAAAGTGGAACAATGATTTTATTTAAGGTCTTATCAGGAGTTTCTGAAACCAATTTTTAAATTGTTTTTTAGCATAACTGCTCTGTGCAATGACAATGCATCATGCTTCTTAGCATGGTTATTGAGGTGAAGGTGTCTTAGAACAACATCAGCTTTTCATATTGCTAATGAACACACATATACACACACACTCACACATACAAAAGTGAAGGAAAATTCATTTCACAGGGCACTTATAACTTAAATATATGCATTTTGAAAACACTTCACATAATGAAAACCATTCATATATTTCCTCTTTCATCATTAGTGTTATATAACAACATACAGTTCATATAAGAAGCCAGAATTAGACAAGTAGTCAGTATAGATAGGTAAATAGAGTCAACTACAATAAAGGAGGCCAATTTGAGTGAGTTCTGGAAGTTGGAGACCCTCCCCTGAGGGACTGAAATACCTTCAGAGCCCTTCCTCCACCCTTATCAAGAACCTGCCCTGTTCCAACCTGTTGCTATGGTAACTTGTACCAGAAATTGCTCTTCCCTACAGGAAGCTATAAAGTTGTTAATTAATGTGCCTTTGGCTGCTCCATCTTGCCCTTCCCCCTTCAGCCCACCTCTTTCCCACCTTTTGGCCATCCCACTGAGCATTCCTGCACCTAGTCAAGTATGCAGGAAGGAGAAAGTTAAGGGGGAGGGCTGGAGAACAAAGGAAGCCTGGGACAGACAGAACACCTGGCTTCTTGGGATACTAGGATACCAGGTGTGACCCCCTTCTCCCTCCCAGAAGTCTATGTTACCCCTTTTTAAATAAACCCTGCTTTATATGTTTACCTCAGTGTGCTTCTCCAATGCTCAAACTTCAACATATAAGAGAGCAGAACTCATCACTTATAACCAGTGGTATCATATTCACATTCATTCACCATTTATTCTTAAAGTGAAATATAACTTTAGCTGAGCTGTTTTTATTCCACTGTGAGGCAGCTTGTCATTTTTTGCAGTAAACGCTTGATGCTGCTGCTTCCATGAACTCTCCATGACTCACCTCCAAACAACAGTTAATATTCATCACTAGAGCAGCAACAATACTGGACCTTCTGGACATCCACTCAGTTTTATTTCCATTCTAATACCATATCATGATAATATTATTATTATTATTTGCTCACATGCCTGATTATGAGCCAAAATGTGAGCTTCTCAGTGACAAAGATAATGTTCATTTATTGCTAAGGATAATTGCAGGCAGGCAATTATCAGAATGAATATATATATTGAAAGACCCCCGGACCCTCAAATCCCCCGTCCAAAAGAACTAGCGTCACACTGGCTGCAAAAGCAAGAGGCAAGTTTATTAATACACAGGCGCCTGCGGGTGCACAGCAAAACCTCAGCCGAAGCTTTGGTGAACTGGCACACCGGGCTTTGGGGTACAGATCTTTTATAGGGAAAAAGGAGTTGTTTTCCACCTAGTACAATAACAGATGTTTTTGAATCCAGCATACACGTCACTTAAAGGGTAAACTTGTTTTTCACTATGGTAAACTTGTTTTTCACTATAGGTTCCCGAAAAACTCATAAATCTCACAGGTTTACATTGTGTTTCCTCCCTGTTCCCGCTTATGATCCCAGTTTGCTCAAGCATGTCCTGTGATGTGGTCAGGGTGCCCTTTCTAACAGGTCATGTGGTGAGCTCACCTGTTTACTACATACTTTCTACTTTTCATAATCAGGCCTTAGGTTATGGGGCTGGGGTCTTTCAATATGAATATATAAATGAATATATAAATAATAGATGAAAGAATAATCTGGAACTTAGTTCGTAAATTAATGTCTGGTATCTATTTTTTAAGGGTTTCTAGTTACCTATTACCTTTGAGTTACCTACACATCATTGCAAACATACATGAGTATGTGCTCATATATATGTATACCTGCCTGCAGACACATGCACATACACACCAGATCTGAATTCCTGAAGCTAGCCAGGCATTGGCCTCAGCACTTTGTGTGCAAATTTATATAACCTCACCATACATAGGAGAGAAGTGGATACGAGAAACTTACACGAAGTCACTACCTGAAAAATAACTTTCACACTATGATTGTAGGATTTCCAGGCCTATGATTTTTTATTACAGAATGATGTGAAACTTTGATATAACCCTCTAATATATTACACATTAATAAAACAACCCTCCTTGAATCCCATCATTGATAATCGGATTTGATAAAATAGGAGATCACAAAACAAGAATAGGTAAAGTATAGGTGTCATAAAAGTGATTTGCAAAAATGAATGGATAGATTCTAACTTCAAATGACTATGAACATTTAGGGAATATTTAATGTAAATAAATACATCTCAAGTTTATAGGAAGAAGCAATATTTAAATTGTTTTATTCTTAAAATATATTTAATAAGTGGCTGTCCTAAAATTTGATGAGAAAGTCTAGTAGGAAATATATATGCATCATAGAAATAAAATAAGATATATGCATCATAGAAATAAGATAAGAGAATAATATTGTCTAAGGATCAGTAAAACTCCCTCAGTTGTGGGAACATTTAAGCTGATCTTCCATAATATCTGTTACTAAATATCACATTAAAATATAGGACACATGTTGATATGTTTTTCTATCAAAACCTGAAGTAAACAACGTAGGATTTATTCTGTGGCCTCTGTGCAATGAAGGTTCAGTTCTCCCTAAGTGTGGCAGCATATCTGAGCCCCAACCACAAAATGGAGAACTTCAAAGTGGAGCCATCATTCTCCTTCAAATCTTTCCCCAGCATGGGCTTATTCCTCCCTAACAGAACGCAGAAGACCCTATTTCCTTCTCCTTAACAAAGAAACATTGTGTGCCTTGAGCTGGAGAATCTCTGTGCCTTTAAAGGAGATTGGGATAGTAGAGGATAGGAAAGGTAGCAGAATACAACAGTCACTAATATGGCAGTATGTAAAAATGTGATGTGTAACCGATGTGATTCTGCAATCTGTATTTGGGGTAAAAAAGGGAGTTCATAACCCACTTGATTCTAATGTATGAAATATGATTTGTCAAGAGCTTTGTAATGTTGTGAACATCCAATTAAAATAAATAAATAAATAAATAAATAAATAAATAAATAAATAAGTAAATAAATAAATAAATAAATAAAAATATAAAAAAAGAAAAAAATGAAGGAGATTGGGGAAGATGACCAAGTTTATGGTGCTCTGTGTGAAGCAGAAAGAAGAAATTTTCCTCTTGTCCCATCCACATCATAATTCATGAATATCATCTCTCTCTCTTTTATATCTTCTCCAACTCATCTATCTAGATAAAAGGGGAGAAGGTGAATTAAATAGGACAGGTAAATGTGAAGAAAAGAAGACAAGTTGCACAAATGTGCATAGGTCTTTTGATCTACGCTATAATCTTTAAACATTTTTTAAGAAGGCATGAAATGCACATGCAAAGCTGTACACATTCTTGTATACGGCTTAATGATCTTGGAGATAAGTGTATACCTAAGTGTCTCTCACCACAATTTATGCTTAAATATATCCATCACCTCCAGGAGTTTCCTCCTATTCTCTTGATTCAATGATATTCTGTCTTACACCCGTTTTCAAGATTAGCAACAGGTTTTGGTTTTGTTTTCTACCATCTACCATATTCGTTACTAATTCAGGACAGGGTTAGAATCTGGAAAAGTGTGGTATAAGTAAAATTTAAATGGCTGCACTTCTTGATTCATTTTAATTCCTGGAGAATAGCCTCCTCAGTATTGTACCACAAATTATGATCAGTTTTGCAGATATTAACATGAAGGGGTGAGTCTTTTTTTATTATGATATAACATTTTCAATGGGACCAACACTTCCTTGGACATCAACCCAGGAAAGTTATGCTAGGAAGATGAGAAGAAGGTTACCCCTGGGATGGAAACATGATTGCATCTCAATCCCACATACCATAATGGGGAGAAGGAATTTCAAGATTATATTGTAAGTTCCTGACTCTTCAGATATATGGATTTTTCTCATTTACAAATACCAGTGATGCTCTTCATTGTGGTATGACTATCAGTGTTCTTCACTTATCTACGTGTTCTGAGGCTAAATGTAAGTTATGAATTTAGTTATTAGAACAGTACTTTTGTGCTAGTCTTTGTCATCAATATGGTATTTTTGTATCCTTGGTTCCTTGACAGTTTCGTTGGTAAGTTATCATCAATTGGCAATTTTCATCACAACTACTTAATACATTGATAAAAATTTATGAAGTAGCTCTAGTCATCGATCATGTGTGGAAAAACCACAGGAAGTAGAGAAACTATAATAGTGTTGTAATTATCTGAAATGTAGACAGAAAATGTAGACATTTTTTCTTGAAATTTCTATTATATTAATTCAAGAATTTCAATCTGAAATAATGGCATCAAAGTTTTTGTCCTCTAAATAATTTATGAAAAATAAAAAGTTCGAAGTAAGTATATTCCTTGATTGAATGTGTGTTCTGAGAAAGAATATGTCATTTATTCTTACAATTCTACCATAGAAAAACATATATAATGGCAAAAGTAAGAAAATGGAAAAAGGAAGAAAATTAATCTTGATGATGCTGATGAATTAACTTTGGATTGTCATGTTTTTAATTTACATAATTAACTAATATCAGAATCTCATCACCACCAGTGAATAAATTTTCATAACTTACTGACAGATAAGCTTATTGCTTTCAGTTTTATCTCACTTCTACTTTTCTCAGTTTCATTTCCACTCTAATATCATATTTATTTTAGGAACTAAACTTTTATGTAAACGGTCTCTTCTCATAGTCTCCTCTTAAGAATACATTGTACTTACCTATCAAATTTTATGTAAATGGAAAAACCACTATCAATACTTATCTGATATTTTGCATTTATTTCCTAATATAATGTCTCCTGAAAAATCAATAGTTACTGTTCTTCACATACTTTGCTTATTCATTTTTGTTGTGCTTTATCTCTAGTGTCTTTCTCTATCTTCTCTTTTCTCTAAGGTAAACACATACTCTCTCTCTTTTTTTTTTTTTGTTCAACAGTCCTTGAAACAAAATCACAATGTTGATGGCTGGAATAGTAGCAGAATTTTTATTTCCAAAGCCACATGGTGCCTCTGTGTGTTGTTTGTTTGGTAGAAAATTAAATGCATTGTTAAATGAGCAAGGTTAAAAATATCTACACCTTCAACGATTCTCTCACAGTCAATAAATAACTATTTATGAAATCATGCTATAGGTCCACCAATATGTAGGATATGATTTAAAGTTCTAAGTGAGTTGAATTTGGAAATTAATTTCAGAATGAACTTTGGCATTCAACAAAATTTTACAATGGACTTACATATAAACTTTAGCCCAGCTGTCTGTTACTTATGTTGAAAAAATTAAACTATCCAAAAATAATTACTATGTGCCTACTTCTGTAATTGGCAATATGTAGAACTTGATTAAAGGGAAGCACAGATGAACTAGATTTAAAAAAATTGACATTAAGAAATAAACAGAAAGAGAGACAGAAGGAAGAAAACTAAATTATCTTCTTGGTCCCTGTTATTAAATATTTAAAATCTCATCAATTAGCTAAGGGTGAAGTAGGCAAGTACAGAGACATAGGAGAAAATGGGAGCATGCATTTCTTTGGTACTTCACAGGTCTCCAACAGAGGCTTTACTAATACAAGTGATCAATGCATGTCAGTTGAGGAAGCTCAGAGCATCCTAAAAGTAGGGCTTTTTCCAAAGGGAAGGGGTCCCTTCAGCATCCCCAAGAGCTTACCCACTAAAGTACAATGTAACTAATCAGTAGAGCATTTGCCTAGCATGTTTGAGGTCTTGGGTTCAACTTTCAGTACCACTCATACACAAAAAGTTAACTAATAACTTGCAATTCTGTGCTGAGCTTCTGTTAACAGACTCTGATGATCTAGTGTTGCTGAGTCAAACTGCTAGAAAGAAAATACTGATATTTTATCAAATACCGATGCTATATCAAATTTTAGAACATAAGCATGAATTATGTTGCTTATAACATTCCCCTGTAAAGTGAAATATCCTCCCTTCAAATTATCCTTGTGTATTTGGTTATAAATTAGTCATTATTAGAAGAACAGAGTTTGGATAGTAAGTAGACAGAATAGAATGTTGGATACATACAAATATAGATGACTTAAATATTAACACATCATTTAATTTTAGGATTAATAAAGAGATTAGTTCATCACTTTGATCCTCATAATCTCAAGGCACAGAACTGAAACCCTATATTTGCTTCTTAGGATTGTTTTGTGAATTAAATGAAGGCTTTGACACATAAAGGTATTAAAGAAATGCAGTTGATATGTTAATAATGTGTAAGATGGCTGCAATCAATAAGGAAGATGATGGCACCTTGGCATTGAAGATATTCAACGAATATTTGTATATTTTCTTTTTGAAGGTATCATATTGACTTAGTGTAAGATCATACTATAAAGTGTTACAAGTACGATCGGTGACTGGCATCCATATCAGAAGTGTAGTGAATAGATTTTGAATTCACACAATGAAGAAATATTATGAGGAAAAATAATTCATTATACTTTAGATTTCATCAAAAAGATATTCCGTCTGAAAATTGTTTGGTAGCAAGGAAAGTAGCAAGGGGAGAAGATAGAGGGAAGAGGAAAGGAGGCTTGAGGAGAACAACTAAGAGAGAGTTCTCACAGTAAATAGACATTAAGTAGGAACATAGACATTAAGTAGGTAATAATACAAAACAGTTTCTAAATTGATATGACTAATTTTCCTAGATACCATTTTACTTTGGTTTATACACTTCTGGGGGAACCCAACAAATTTCTCTTATGGGACCTTAAGGTATCAGTAGTAATCACTTCACTCTATCAAGAAGAAATGTGTAGGAAATTACAATGAGAATTGAATAGTCATTGAATAGTCTCAATAACATTTAATGATTTGCAAATCACACTTAAATCACACTTGGCATAAATAATAGTATCTTCATAAGAACCTTTTCATTACCTCTCATATTCTAAGCTTCATGATTCTATGAAGACATGTGAGTTCTCTTACATGAAGTCATCATTAAGACACATTTGGTATACTATAAAATCAAATTTCACCTCATATCATATGTCATGATATTGAATACTGAATAGCTTATTTCCTGGATGGCTGGCAAGAGTTTATAAGACACTGTGCCTTGTCTTTAAATAAAATAGGAGGTATTCATTGTGATGTTGAAAGCAAGCCTGATCTGTGTTTCAGTCTTTGGAAATGATAAAAAATTTTTATAAATTGTTGCTATTTTCTATTTTTAGATAGAATCTTTGTTTACACCCTATAGTAAAAGGGAAAGTCATTCTTCAACTCTATATTTTCAGTGACTAGAAAGCTGGTACTGTGACAACTCGCTCTCTCTGATATAATCTGTGTATATGCTATACTACTGTATTAGTTCAAATAATCTACCTCTGTATTAACATGTGAATATGTGAAGGTTTGTATTTTTTGTAATAGTGCATTCAAAAATAAGTAACTAATTAGAATTTATAAGGTTAATTAACAGTACTTCTGCTACCAAAATGATCATAACATTATCTACAGGGTATTCAGAAGGTATTGTTTTGTAGTATTTGAAATCATAAAATTTTATCTGGTTGGTATTTTTAGAAAGTTACTGCTTTTCTTTTAAACTCCTGTTTGCTTCACTATTTGATACTATAAATTGAGAAAAAAGTACCTTTAATTATTAAGTAAATTATCAAAAGTTATTTAACTTTAAGAGACTTAACAATAATCAAACAATAAATGAACAAAATTTCTCAGAATATGTTTTCTTCAATAAACACTTGAAATATTTAATAAATTTGAAAATTGTATGTATTCAATGATGTATCCTTTTGGGGTATGTTTGATCTCTGAGTAACCTGTTCTAATAATAATGAATATATTATTGGTACAACTTGTTTTGATTTTATCTATCTATATGTATACATATAGACACACGTGTATATAGTATATACATATATATGTATATATAAAATTGCTGATACAATAGAATTCTGATAAATAATTAATACTATGTGAATCCCCATTCTTTTACCAGATGTTGCCTTAGGAATAAAAAAAAAATGAAAAAGATGCAAGGTTTAAAACATTAAACTGTTATGTGCTTAATGGAGAAAAGAACTATTCAAGTGGATAAATCATGATAGAACTTTGTAAGATGTAATAGTTAAACTGTAAATGTTGTTCTATGGGAACTCGACAACTGTAATATTTTTCCCTCAACATTGTGCTATATATTTTACTTCATAAATCTGAGATAATTTTGCTCTTTACAACTTCTTTAATCCTTAATACTAACTGGTTTATTAAAAATAATCTTGCCTTTTGAAGCTGCACATACTGTTCTTAGTGTATGTTGGGTAATATAAAAATATTTGATTATTAATAGTAACCTAGCATTTACATTACATATTATTGTCATACTATAGGAAATATTTTGTTCATATATTTGTACCTATTTGAAAATGGCATAATTAAGTGTGGTTAAAATGTTATTATTTTTATAACAAATAAATTCATTTGAAATGAGAACATTGGAACAAATGTCTAGAAATCACAATACTATGAAAACCTCACAGCATAAACAGTTATCTTTAAAATATGTATTAAATAATGCCAACATAAATAGCTAGCACAATGTTTTACTTCTCTTTATTCACAAGACAGTAGCAGGGTCTGTCAACAGACAACTGCAATACTAAGTGACACAATAGAAAGCATAATGGAAAGTTTGGAATAGAGCTAATCAATCCTTGGCCAAGGTCTGAGACAGGACACTTTTCAGATGGAGGAAGCCTAAGATGAGTATTCAGGATATATAAAAGTTGATAAAGTGGAAGAACTGTTTTGTGAAGAGACAACAGTGAAGATGGAAAGTAACTCATACACAGATCCAAAATGAAGAAAAAGTGAACACAGAGAGTTCCTTATGATTCGAATCGTGTTAAACTGAAGATTTAGGAGAAGGCCACTTTTGACATCCTTGAAAGTCTATCCTGGACTTTGAAGGACAGACTGCAAAACCTCTGACTAATTAGAACAAGAATATAATAGCCATACTATAAGCATGCCAATATTACTATACGTTAATAGCATTTAAATTCTTTTTTAGGAGTACATCTTACTTGTTAGATGTTTGGGAAAAAATATTGCTTTAAATTGCAGTGTTTTCTACATCATAAACATAAGCTTCCTGAAGAAGGAGGCCATAACTCTTATCATACACAGAATAATTTCTATCATGATATCACCGACCGTGCCTTGAATTGATGGTCTATTTTAGCCTTCTTTGAGGATGCTAGGTGCATCCTAGATTATGTGGTTTACAGTTTTAATAGAAAAATTCTCCTTTTTCATGGACGCTGCTACTATTTTCCTTCAGCAATAATCAATTTCCCTGACTTCTGTTTTGTCCTTTTTTTCTTGAAACTAAACAAACATTAATTATAGACATCTAAGTAAGATAAGATGATGAATTGACTATTTCTACTTCTACATATCAGTATCTCAGTGGTAATATAAAGTATTTTTCCCTCGGTCTCTCTTAAAGGGGATTATTTTGTAGAAGTCCAATGCTACCAAGAAATTGGTAGTGTTTATTGCTTGTTTCTAATGGAAATTACATTTTATGGAGAATTGAGATTGATTGCCCTTATCTTGACAAGTGAAGATTGAGGGCATATACTATGGAATAGCGTACAGTATCAACAGCAACAGGGAAACGTTTAACACCTTAGTTACTAACCTTGTAAGCCTAGGGTTATACAAGGGTGGTATGTGAGGGAACTACTTTGAATGCTAAAAATAACAGTAAGCTCTGTAGTGTAAATCATTACATTTGTATTGATTTGTTTACTTAAATATAACAAAACTTCCCACCTTATTGATTAAAATATCTAATTTGGTGTCCATTTTATTTTTCTATCAAGAACATACTTTTCAACATCAGACGTAGTAAAGTAGTAAGGAGTTTATAATAATATTGCTCTGTGTTAGATATACTCCTTGATATCCACTCCCATTGTGCATCTCTGGAAATTAACAATAAAAAGAACACACTAACTAATCATATGACATTTTGTCTTAGTAACATAGCTACTTTGAATTATAAAATTCAGACTCAATTACATTATAGTTCAGTTACGTCTTTCAAACCAAATATGGACATAATGAGCTACTTGGATTCCTTGCCAAATGCTTTCTGTTCATTGACTTCATGTCAACAACTTAAAAAAAAACAGTAAATTTAATTAAGACCTGCAAATTCCATTTTATTCCTAATTAAAAACCAATTTTTATAAAACATTATGTGAGAATATATAAATACATATATGATACAATTGCAGATCTCAGAGTTTCATTTCATGGGCGAAATAAAGAGGAATATACATATATATATATATATATATATATATATATATATATATATATATAAGCTGAATTTGGAGCTATGAATTCATGCAGTTTTGGACAGGTGGCTAGATTCTATAATCTGCAGGCCTAGGGGAAGTATCACCTTTATGATGATATTTTTGCACTGTCCCTTTTTATTTTACTGCTCATTAGAATTTTCTCTGAATTAAGTTATTCACATTCTTAAAAGTATTTGCAACTAGACCATAAATACCCTCAGAAACAATAGATCTGCAGTTTTATAACCATTAAAGAACTTTATTAATATCATTGAGTGATCTATTTGAATTATAGCTGACAACCAATATCTAATACAGTATATTTTGATATAAGGGAGAGCAGTAAGCTTGAACCAGGAAACAAAGAAGTCCCTCCTGCTTAGGCACCATGCATCCATCAGTAGCAAGGAAGATCTTGCCCCCCAGGGGGGATGAAAGCTAGGGTCAATGAGGTAGGTCAGGAGAGCTATAGGAGTATGGAGGAGGGACAGCCATTGCCTGAACCTATTTTGTTATTTTTGCCCAAGGCAGGGTTCGACCTTATGTAACAGTGAATGTGTTCCTACCCTTGTTGTACCAGAAGCAATCTATAGCATTCAGTTAATTTGCTTTACCTGCTGAGAAAGACTGTTTCCTTAGTTATCATTGTGAATATAACAATTGCATTGTGTCATAAAGAAAACTGAACCTGTGGGAAATCATTTGGCTTAATAGCACTTTATCTGGAAGATCAATGTACAAATCTCCTTGAATTTAAATTATTGACCATCTTTATGTTATTAAATATTTATACATTGTCTGAAAGGGATGATTCACTGACCATTAATACAATTCAAACTAGAGATAACTTCATTAAGCAATATGTGTTAGACTTTTTAAAAGAATTTCATGTGAAACAGATACATATTCTTAAAATAGAACAAAAGAGGCTACTATTTTATCAAGAAATGGCAATTTAAATTTAATTTATTTTAAAAATATTGTTAAATAACATTGCTCAATATGAAATTTGGTGTAAAGAAATGAAAATGAATGCTATTTTTCACAGAACTTCAAAAATAATTTGTCACCATACTATTATATTTTTTCAATTGCAGGTTGTAAACAGCTCTAAATTGTAATGCTGATGTCCTTGTTTTTAATACACCAACATGCTCTACAGATGCAAGTGATGTGTTCATGTATTATAATAGGAAACTGTAAAACTAGATTCTGAAAACAATAGTTAGTTATTTTCTATTAACTAAGTAACAAATACACTATTCAAAATTTCATATGACCATATAATGTACTCATTAAATATTTGTTGGACGTATATATAATTATATATATAATATTATGTGTATAATACCTGTTGAAAACATCTTATCTTGATGTTTTTTCCATGAAAACTCACTATTAAATAGTAGCATCAAAGAAAACTAAATTTTGAATTATATAACAAAAAGACAGCATGCAATTTGACCAAGAACATCAGATTTTATGGAATTGGGAATTTCATCCTTCGTTTGCATTACCGGCTCAGAGCCTGATAACTCCTACTTCATTTTACAAATCTGAATAAGTGTAGTACTAACCCTGTAGCTATTGCACATTCGACTTTATCCATCACTACTACTAATGATTATTTGGCTCTGAGGATTAAGTATATCCCCTTCAGTATGCCCTTTCCTGTACTTTGTGAATACATTAGCCCCTTTGACCTTCCCTTACTGATCCAGTGACATAGTTGTTAAGTTGCAGATTGGGAGTAATTCTTTATTTCTTTGATGTTTTCAGAGCAATTTAATAATTTCATGCTGAGTATAAAGTAACTGGAAGTAAAGAGTGTTTCACGATATCTGCACTAAAAGGTGTGAGATGGATGACTAATATTATTTCTTATTAACAATGAATCTTGTCACCCCTATTTATGACTATTTTGAACTAAGAAATTTTTTTTCAGTTATATAATCCTGGAATTTTAAATAAAAGTGTCAAATAAGATTTGTAGTGAAAATTATATACATCTATTATGAGTCATCAATCTGTATTTAGCATTGATGTAGTGACTAATCTTTTTTCAAGCAGAAATTTACTTTGAAATGAATAAACAATGGCAATGGGCAAGATGCAATATTTTCAGCAAGAAATTCAAAATAAAAATCTTCATGAGAAACTCAGATAAAGATCCCAGCTCTGTTATTTTTATTATTATTTTGTAATTAGTTTGGGTAGATTGTTTAATCTTTAACTTCAGTGTCCGTACAATGACTTTGATCACAAGAAGCTCACAAACTTATAAGGTGCAAATAGCATAGTGTACACCAAGCACTCATACAGTGCCTAGCATTAGTTGGTGCTCAATGAATAGCAGCCCACTCCCTTTCCCTTCTTCCCTGTGTTCAATCCTTCTATCCAACATGTTCCAAAATATTCAGTATTTCAGAAATATGGCTTTAGATGTACCTTTAGTTTTAAAGGTTTTTTCCTTTGTTTTACTGGAATACAGAGCATTTACCTTGCAATTAAAATGAAGATCTCATTATTGAATACAGATCCAAAGACATCTCAAAACAAAAATTGTTTAATTCACCCCAGATGTTATAATAGACTCAGGTATTTCCATTTGAGGAGGATTGTAAAATCCTGACCCAGAAACTTTGAATTCCGTATTTCTTTCAATTTTTACATTCTCTCTCAATTCCTTAGTGTCATATATATTGACCCCTACAATCTCCTTTTCAATCTAAATGCCATGTAAATGCTTTTTCTGAGTAAAGAAACTTTAACTGTTCTTTTTTGTTTTATCAGAAACTACATTGAAGTTCTTGAATAATTCATCATAAATTTGAACTCTAAAATTTTATTTTTGCTAATTTTAATAAGAGTTGGGGTACTATGAATTATCTTTTGTATATAAATAAAAGGTTTGATAGGTAATCTTATAATATAGCAAGATTATTTGATAGGTGAACCAGGGGAATATTTGCACCATAATAAAAAATGTTTTGAAGTACCTTTAAAAAGTGTTAGGGTTAATTATATGCTAATGATAAATGATATCTATTCACAAATGTAATTTAGGCCAATCTATTGGACAATTATTCTTAGCTACATAATTTTGAGTGTATACATAAGTGGAAAATAATAAAGCTTTATTTCTTCTTATTAATATTTTTATTTAAATATTTAAATAAGGTATAATCAAATTATCCATATTGTTATATTTCAATGTATTAGTTTTTATTTTATTTTCAATTTTTAGTTTACTTACACAGTTTTTGGCCTATAAACATTTGGAATTTTTTTAAGTATTTTTTTTTTAGGTGTAGATGGACACAACACAATGCCTTTATTTTTATGTGGTGCTGAGGATGGAACCCAGGTCCCGCCCGTGCTAGGCGAGCATTCTACCTATGAGCCACAATCCCAGCCCCCATTTGGAATTTTTTATAACAAAAAAATGAACATATATTCTATAACTAAAAAAAATTGTCAAAGCTCATTTTATATTTTGAGGTTAGGTATTTGGGAAAGTGATTAACATTCCATGGGAGATGAGTTCAAAATACCAAAAGTTTAACACAGAATGACTTTCTAACCATTTAATTAAATAAGAATGCATTTTTATGACACTTCAAATTGCTCCCTTTTGCCCTGAGAAACATCATTTAAAAATTATAATAATTCACTATTCTGAGTTTAGATGAATGTTAGTTATATCATGGATATGTTTCAATTTAACAGTTTCAATTATGTTATATGCGCAGAAAGTAAAATATATTGTGCCTTCTAAAATAAAGCTTCAAAATCCAACTTCCCTTTTCAATCTACTTCTGACTATATATTATATGTGTGTGTATAAAGTATATGTGCCTATAAAATATATGTATATATGTGATACATTTATCCTTTTTGTTTTGTTCCTTTTTGAAACCTGTAATCATATATTTTCCCCATTCAACTATCAAGGATTTCTCCTTTTCTTGCTATTATTTAACTGATTTTTTTAAAGAAGTTCTCTTTAAAATTATGCCAAAAAACCACAAAACATAAAATATACCATCTTAACCATTTTTAAGTATGAAGTTCAGTAGTAATGAATATTCATGGACAAACACAATGTGGCATATTATTTCTCCTTACAAAGGAAGAAATCTTTTCACATGCATGGATCTTAAGGACATTAATGTATTTTCAAGTTCCATAAACTTTGGGTCCTTTATACAAAATTTTGATTATACAAAAATATTTTTCTTGATTTGGTAGTTTGCTCTTAATTTACAGCACTTTTCTTTTTAACACTACTGGGGATTAAACTCAGGAGTGTTTTATCACTAAACTATACCCCAAGTCTTCTTTATCTTTTATTTTGTGACATGTTCTTGTTAAATTGTCAGGTTGACTTCAAATTTGCAATTCTTCTGCCTCAGCCTCCTGAGAAGCTTGGGATGATTACAAGTATACACCACCAAACCTGGTTTAATTTTCAATTTTCAGTATGTATTAGAATTATAATGTAATTATAATATTTTATATTTTATTTAAACCTGGCTTTTCTATTATAATATAATTCAATTAATTTAGAGGGCAGAAATATTTCTTCATCCAAAGATTGAATAGTCCCTTATATCTTCTCCTATAATTTTATAATATCATGCAGTTCAGTTTTATTGGAGTTATTTTTTGATGCTAAAACTAAATGGTTAAGCATAGCTACATTTTGTAGCTGTAGAAAAACAGAAACTCTGTACCCTCTCTAGCAAATGAAAATGAAATGCCAACCCCTTATTGTGTATTTGAATTAAATTGTATTATCAACATGTCAGATAATTGTGATTTACTATTATATTGGGCAAGTAAAGAATTTTCTTTGCTGTCCTCATGGATTATGATTTATTTTTCTTATTACCAGTATTTTATTTCTAATAATCTAATAACAGAAATGGGAAATATAATTTGGTTAATAAACATGTTACAGGCAATTATTTGATAAGATATCTATTCATATTTATGAGAAGCATTGCATGTGACAGCTGATTGAAATATTCTTGGTTAGAAGTTGCAAAATTAAAATGCATGGCATCAACTATGGTGTCTCTACAGGAACATTACAGAGAGTCACAAACAATAAATACAGGAATAGTGAGAAGTACTTGAGTGCTTCTAGTCAGGGACAGTCTAATGTGTGTGGTCCTGAAGGCCACATTAAAGTCAAGTCCCCCAGGATCATTAGTCATGGCCCAAATAGAAGACTGTTGCTCTCAAAGTTTATACTTTAATCATGGACCTGGAATATTTTTAAACCAGAAATTGGTAAGTGTAATTTCAAGGAGGGAGAGAAAGAAGTTCCCCGATATTTACTGTAACTATGTCTTAGATTTATGTTAATATCCTAAATTCGAAATAGGTGAAAGTCTTTAAAATTTTTTAAAAACTTCTGTTAAAGTAGTTCTTACATTTTTTTTACAAAGGCTATTTCACAACTATATTTCTTGGAAAACATCTGAATCAGAACTTATTCACTCCTTCTTTGCCTAACTCAAGGGCTCTGACAGGTAAGTAACTCACTATAATATTTTTCTGAGTTAATGATATTGGTATGTATAGGTCATTTTGGCTAACTGGTCTGAATGAATTTCAGTTTCCTGATGAATAAGAGTCCTTATAAATAACCTGCACATATGCTTTCTTAAATCCTGTCATTTCCATCTTGCTAGAATGATAAAAAAGAATATTGCCATTTTTATTAGTCCACTGAACTGGTGGGATGTTACTATATTGTTCCTATCTTTCCATTGAAATATAGTCAATGTAAAAAAAATTAATCTTAAAAATGAACTAAAATTCTCCATGCATCATTACTTATTCAGACATGAAATTGGAAGAAGGTGCCCCTCAAGGATCATAACCTACAGCCTAATATTTGCTCCAGAACACGGAGCAGAAGGAAACATCTATCAAAGCAGAACAGAAAATGTGTTATTTTTCTGAAGCAGTAAAAGCTCCAAGTCAGAAATAAGTTTGAAAACAAGTCAGAAACAAACCCTATGCTTTTTCTGAGGACTGATATTTGTTTGTTTCTCATGGTGACTAAGAAAAGAACAACTTCAGTTTCAAATCATATATCCAAAGTTGAGGAACATTTAGCAATTATGTCAATTTGTAATAAAAAAATAAATAAATGAGAGGTTAAATGTGACAAATTAATAAAATACAGAATCTTAGAGGGGATAAAAATAAATTTCAGCAGTGTCAAGAATATATTTCTCATATATAAATTTATTTGGCTTTAAATATATTTAAGTTAGCTTACCATATGACAAATTTTAATTCACTATAAATGTCTTCTTTCTTCTCATTTTTCCTCAGAGAATTCACTTCATGCCAGCTTATTAATTAAGCTAAAATCAAAATATTATTTTTAAACACCGATAAAAGCTATTACTCTAATAAAAACTATTTGTGGGAAAATAAATTAAAACATATACATTGCAATGCAGAAAACATTGGGAAATTAGAGTGAGAGAGAGAATTTTTAATATTTATTTTTCAGTTCTCGGCGGACACAACATCTTTGTTGGTATGTGGTGCTGAGGATCGAACCCGGGCCCGCACGCATGCGAGGCGAGCGCGCTACCGCTTGAGCCACATCCCCAGCCCAACATTGGGAAATTAGGACCTTATGTTCATAGTATAAATTTGGCTGAAAACACTTTGAATTTGAAATTAGAATATGTTTGTTATAAAAAAGTAGGTTCCTATTAAGATACCCCAAATTTAATTTACTTATTTTGGGAAACATTTACATTACAAAAGACACTAATAACTTGAATTGGCATGAATGGAAATTAAAAATTCCGATTTCAATCAACTGTGCCATCAGGAGAGCTAGTTGACTTAACCTCTATTCTATGGCTCCAACAATTTCTGCCTTCTTTTGGTCAGAATTACTCTCAGGCCCATGTTACACAGCATAGGGCTTACTAGTATGTTTCCTCAGTCATTTTATAGTCCACATTTTTCCCTGTCATCTGCTAATTGGAGGAAGTGCTGTCTCGCCCTCAGTGGAGTATCTGTGGAGAGGGTGTTTCTCCTGAGAAGTTTAATCACCAATTTTCTCATCTCTAAATGACCTCAGAGATGTTGTCTGCTGACTGTCTTCAGTCAATCCTGGTACATTCCCAGAGCTGAGAATAGAATAATTTTCACATTAATAATGGAGGTAAAAATGGAGGAGGAACAAATTTCCCAAAGAAAAAAAAATAAGGATGGAACAAGAGGGAAAAGAACAGCCTGGGAGGGCTTGCCCATGACTAACATGTTATTAATATCAGTGGCAATGATAGGTTTGAACAAGTGCAAATACTGAGATGCAATCAAAATGTAACCTTAATATGGTTTCTCACTGACCCTTAATTGAGGAAACATTTTTTTCTGATATAAAATTATTATTTTGCCAACCTTTGTGATTTTTTTGTTACTCTTGGGTAATAATGAAACCTAGAGTTATTTTATTCAAAAAAAATGAAGTCTTGATTCCTAAATTATAATGTTTAGCCCAATGTATTTAACATTTCAGCTTCTATTCAAGTGCCAATCTTTCCCTCCACGGTCATCTGGGTCTTGGTTGCTAGTGGGATTTCTGACTTTTTAGAAGAATGCGAGATTGGCTTTTTTGATCTTACCCATTTATTTCCTCATTGCAGTTACTGACATAAGTTTACGGCACCTGAAGAGAACAGAAGTAAAACAGAAATACTCTTATTGAAGTTATCTTTTGGAAATGGCAGGCTTGTGGGACTTATTCTTGTGGTCTTTGGCAATGTCATGAAATCCTCAGGGGTCTGTTGGTGGATCTCTGTTGACTATAACACTTGTGGGATAGGCCTTCCTTAACGTCCTAATTTTCAAGTTATCTTCATATCTATTGATAAAAATTCTTTGGAGTCAAATCCAATTTCACGTGGGTCTAGACTGATTGTCGTGTTTGGCTCACATATGAGAGACACTTTGCTTCAACATGTAGTTTACCATTGTTGGAAGGGCAGTTGCTTTCTGATTATATGTTCTGGTTTTCTGTCTGTGTTGGTGCCTTAGGCTGATAGTCACTTCTTGAGATTCTTTAGAAATCCCTGGGCTACACCTCCAGAATATCTTGATAATTCTAAGATAACTTATGAGCTTTCCAAAAAAGTTTCCTTGAAGTTTCTTCTGCTAACAGCAGCAGCACTCCCTCAAGAAATCTGCAGGACCTGAAATAGGGCTTCAGGATCAGGGATGCTAAGGGAGAAGTTCTGCATTCTGACTTCTGACCCTCTTCCTTATCCTCTCTGTCTTAATGTGTAAGTTCATTTATTTGAAAATGAATGTCAGAATTATAATATTCACTATCAATGCATCTCATAAAATTTTCAATTTGAATATTATAATAATAGCAACACTAATCCATAATATCAGCATTTAATATAATTGAGCACTCTTCTTTCCAGTGGCTTTTTAATTTTCATTTTACAGTCTATCTGATAAGAGACACATAAGAAAGGATACAAACATTAGTCAATGATAGCAAATGTTTGTTGAGTTCTTACTATAAAAACATCTATATTGAAAATGCTTCACATGTTCTAATGCATTTAATATCTCAGTAGCTTATATATACATACATATCTAAAGTTATTTTAATTTTCTGAAGGAGGTAATTAATACACAGAGGGTTAGGTAACCTTTCCCCACATCACAGACATCGCATGTGCACACTTAACGTTTAATGTTGGATGTCCAACTTCATGTCCTCAATTCTTAACCACCTATGCTACCGCCTTCTAAAGATTTCTAAATGTTTATGTGTCCTAGAGTATTTTATATTACATTGAAAACAACACTGTAAGAGGGTTAACTTTTTAATTTTATAACAAATTGAAAATTTATAATTATTTATAAATATACGTGGTACAAAGTGATGTTATAATTTATGATACAACATTCATTAATTAAATCTAGCTGATGAATATGTCTATCACCTTGAATACTTATCATAATTTTTGTGGTGAGAACATTTGAAAGTTACTCTCTTAGCAATTTTGAATTGTACAATAAACTATGCTTGACAGTATTATATCCTTTAGCTATACACCACATTGTTCAATAAATCTCAGAAAACAAAACAAAACAGCAGAAAACTCAAAACTTTATTCCTCTTGTTTAACTGAGATTCTGTACCCTCTGACCATCATCTCCTCTTTGCCCCTTATGCCATCTTTTGTCAAACAGTACTCTGCTTCCAACTTTTATGAGCTAATTGCTTTAGATTCCACATATAAATGAAAAAAAATGCAGCATTTATGCCTCTGTGCCTGGCTTATTTCTTTTAGTGTGATTTCCTCCAATTCTATCCATTTTATTGACAATGACAAAATTTCCTTCTTTTAAAAAAATCTCAGTGGTTTCCCATTTTGAATCTTTACCACATTTTCTTATTTCTTTCATCTACTGTGGACACTCAGGTGGATTCTGTAATTTGGCTCATGTGAATACAGCAGCAATGAAGGTGGGTATGCCCATGTTTCTTTAACAAGTTCATTTCAAAATTTTCAGGCAGTATATTCAGAAGTATAATTGCTAAGTCATACAGATATATTTTTAGTTTATTTAATCGATGTAATTACACAATATTGTATGTTATATATTATAATATTATATTATTATATATTAATTCCATGCAGATGTATTTTTAATGAATGTAAAATTTTCACAATGACTGTATTAACATACATTGCTACTAATAGTATAATGGTTTGCAAGGGGTTACTTTCATATAACAGATAAATTATAAGAAAAAGCAAGGCTAGTTTATGACCAAGCATTAGTCTACTTTTGTTTTTTATCTTGGCTTAATGAAATGAGTCCTTCGGTATGACTTGTATATCTTACAGCCTAAAATGGGTTTATGCCAAGCAATTGACACTCTCAAAGCCATTCTCCTGGAAGTGGAAGGAGTTAGGGGAAAGACTTTATTGGAGAGAATCTAAGAAGTGACTCCAATGATATCACCATCCCACGTGTGTGATTAGAGAACTCCACAAAGAACTTTGTGACTCAGTGGCAACACACTACACCCATACTTTTCAGTGATACAAAGCCTTGTTTGATAAGTGGTAAAAAAGTAATTTAAAAACTCTGTCATAGGAAGTTAAACTATTAAGTAAATGCCAGCCTTATCATTTAGAAGGACTCAATGGTTTTAAGTTCAGTGTGATAAAACACATGCCATGTAACATGAACCTTTTTTGCTCCTCTTGCACACGAGTTGCAGTGAGGGTCATGTCCTGTCATATTCTGCACATGGTGATTATTTAACGTTGTATTCCAGTGTCACACTAAGTACCATATCATTCATTGTAGATGACTCCCTTGAAAATTGCTTCTAAAAGTTTGTGCCAAAAATGCTCATGAAGCGAACAATTTACTATCCTTTAGCTATTAAGATACTGAAAACTGTCACTTCAGGAAATTGGATACTGTACCCTGTAAAACATGTTTTTCTGAAGCTTTGCTTCAGCAATTACCACCTGCCATCCATCAGCTTGTGATTATTGCATTGAGTTCGTTGCTAAACCTTAACACTATAATAATATTCAGATGTCATGAACAGAGAGGTTCCACTAAATTCTCAGAGCAGATTTTGAATCTGAAAGAACTGAAATTATTGATACCTGTGTTACTGTTTGTTTTTCATACTTTCTTGATTAAGCTATCCAGAAAGTGTAGTGTTTGCGGGAATGTGCAAGTTTGTTATACATTTTTAACTATGGTTGCTTGCATTAACTTCCATAGGCACTGTTGGCCATCACTTGAACATAATATCAAATACTGAAAATGAGGATTTTCATTTCAAGTCTTACACAACAGAATCTATTGCTGGTTATTAAATTTCTGATATAAAATTTATTGTGGAGTAAACGTGTTTATTTTGGTCAATTTGAATCACAAAGTTAAGCCTAGATACAGTGTATACTTTACCAGTAATGGTAATTAAAATTTTGAATTACAATTCAAATAGATGCTGAGCTTTCAAAGCTCAATTTAAGTTCCTGTGTCAGCCTAGTTTTTCAGCATGAAGTCATTTCTGTCTGTTCTCAGATCAGAGCACTTTTCCTCTTGACAATTGAGTACAGACACTTGACATTTTTTGAAGTATGATGTTGCCATTTAACATATGCGTCCATGGTTCATCATTTAAAACACCTAGCAATAAACAAAGAAAATGTATAGTTTTCAAACTGTTCTGGGAAACACAATTGGAATGGTGAATTCTAGTTCTGGTAATGAAACATTCACTTAAATTCTAAGTTAGATATTCATTAAAATTTAAAACTAAACTTCAAGCTGCTTGTAATCCCAGACACTCAAGAGCTGAGTTGAGGACTGCAAAATGGAGGTAAACAAGGGCAACTTAACATGACCAGATCTCAAAATATAATAATTTTTTATAAGGACTGGTAGTATAATTCAGTGCTAAAGCATTTGCATAGCATTTGTGAGGTCCTGAGTCCAATACGTAGTACTACAAAAATAAATTAATTAACTAATATAAATAAAAGAAGGCTACAACTTATCCATTGTATTATGAATGAGTACTAAGTGTTCAATGAGTTTTGCATATTTTACACACCTTTGTAACCATCACTCAAATATTCCCATCATTCAAAGAATTCCCTTCATGCTTGTTTCTGATTCCTATAACCATCCCATCTGGGGCAACCATTCTCTGATTTCCACTATTTATTAATTTTATTTCAAAATTTATTAATTTAATTTTGCTTGTCTTTAGCTTCATATGAATGGACACCTAGAAAAGGACTTTTATACCTATTTTTTGTTTAACATATATGCTTATTATACTCACCTATGTTGTCACAGATATTTGTAATCCATTTTTTGTTCTTTATTAATATTAATAATAAAATTCCATATGATCCATTGCTATGAAACATAATTTGTTCTTTCCCTATTCTTGGACATTCAGATTTTCTTGAAATTTTTGCTACTGTAATCTACATTTTTCTTTTCTTTGAGTAAAATGGGTATGTTTAATAGGTCTCAAATAAATTTTCTTTATTAAAATTTTGTACTACTGATAAGATTTCATATACTCTTTGTCAATTTGCAAAATGGCTTATTATGGTAATTTTCTTGGTCGATTTCTTTAGATTTTCCAAGTAGTGAATCATTCCATACAGAAGTAGAGATATTAAATATTTATTTTCCAGTATTTATGTGATTATTTTTTGTTCTTGCATTTTTGCAATGGTTTAGACCATGAATATGGTCTTAAACAGGATTAGTGAGAGCAAACATATTTACCTTATGGTGATTTGCACCATTAAGTATATTAGCTGTAAGATTTTTGTAGAACTAAAGAAGTTCACTTATATTACTAGTTTGCTACAAAATTTTATTATGAAAGGTATTAAATTTTATAAATAAAATTTTCTGTATTACTAATTATTTTTATCCTTTATTTTCTTAATGTGAGAAATTTCCTGAATGACTTTCAAATAATATACTTCTCTTGAACTCTCAGGTTAAAATACAAATGTCCACAAGTCATTCTTTTTCACACTTACTGTTTTTCTTAACATTTATCCCTGTAAATATTTCATTTCCTTTCTTTTTTCCGGTAGAAGTAAGATTTAGTTATATTTCAAAAACTTCTATGATTTCTGAAAAAGTTTGTTCTAGAATTGATATTATTTCTTTTTTAATGTTTGGGCAACTACATTGTCAAATACATCTGCATTTGGAATATATTGTGAGAGTCATTTGTATTAAGAGCTAAGTTTGTTCAGTAAATAGGAATATTAATATTATTTATTCTTTTTTAAAATTGTTATTGTTGGTTGTTCAAAACATTACATAGTTCTTGATATATCATATTTCACACTTTGATTCAAGTGGGTTATGAACTCCCATTTTTACCCCGTATACAGATTGCAGAATAACATCAGTTACACATCCATTGATTTACATATTGCCATACTAGTGTCTGTTGTATTCTGCTGCCTTTCCTATCCTCTACTATCCCCCCTCCCCTCCCTTCTTCTCTCTCTACCTCCTCTACTGTAATTCATTTCTCCCCCTTGTATTTTTTTCCCTTTCCCCTCACTTCCTCTTGTATGTAATTTTGTATACCCCTGAGGGTCTCCTTCCATTTCCATGCAATTTCCCTTCTCTCTCCCTTTCCCTCCCACCTCTCATCCCTTAATGTTAATCTTCTTCTCAAGCTCTTCGTCCCTACTCTGTTCTTAGTTACTCTCCCTATGTCAAAGAAGACATTTGGCATTTGTTTTTTAGGGATCGGCTAGCTTCACTTAGCATAATCTGCTCTAATGCCATCCATTTCCCTGAAAATTCTATGATTTTGTCATTTTTTAATGCAGAGTAATACTCCATTGTGTACAAATGCCACATTTTTTTAATCCATTCGTCTATTGAAGGGCATCTAGGTTGGTTCCACAGTCTTGCTATTGTGAATTGTGCTGCTATGAACATCGATGTAGCAGTGTCCCTGTAGTATGCTCTTTTTAGGTCTTTAGGGAATAGATCAAGAAGGGGAATAGCTGGGTCAAATGGTGGTTCCATTCCCAGCTTTCCAAGAAATCTCCATACTGCTTTCCAAATTGGCCGCACCAATTTGCAGTCTCACCAGCAATGTACAAGTGTATTCTTTTCCCCATATCCTCGCCAGCACTTGTTGTTGTTTGACTTCCTAATGGCTGCCAATCTTACTGGAGTGAGATGGTATCTTAGGGTGGTTTTGATTTGCATTTCTCTGACTGCTAGAGATGGTGAGCATTTTTTCATGTACTTGTTGATTGATTGTATATCCTCCTCTGAGAAGTGTCTGTTCAGGTCCTTGGCCCATTTGTTGATTGGGTTATTTGTTATCTTATTGTCTAATTTTTTGAGTTCTTTGTATACTCTGGATATTAGGGCTCTATCTGAAGTGTGAGGAGTAAAGATTTGTTCCCAGGATGTAGGCTCCCTATTTATCTCTCTTATTGTTTCCTTTGCTGAAAAAAAACTTTTTAGTTTGAGTAAGTCCCATTTGTTGATTCTAGTTATTAACTCTTGTGCTATGGGTGTCCTATTGAGGAATTTGGAGCCCGACCCCACAGTATGTAGATCATAGCCAACTTTTTCTTCTATCAGACGCTGTGTCTCTGATTTGATATCAAGCTCCTTGATCCATTTTGAGTTAACTTTTGTGGATGGCGAGAGAAAGGGATTCAGTTTCATTTTGTTGCATATGGATTTCCAGTTTTCCCAGCACCATTTGTTGGAGATGCTATCCTTCCTCCATTGCATGCTTTTAGCCCCTTTATAAAATATAAGATAGTTGTAGTTTTGTGGATTGGTTTCTGTGTCCTCTATTCTGTACCATTGGTCCACCTGCCTGTTTTGGTACCAGTACCATGTTGTTTTTATTACTATTGCTCTGTAGTATAATTTGAAGTCTGGTATCGCTATACCGCCTGATTCACACTTCCTGCTTAGAGTTGCTTTTGCTATTCTGGGTCTTTTATTTTTCCATATGAATTTCATGATTGCTTTATCTGTTTCTACAAGAAATGGCATTGGGATTTTGATTGGCATTGCATTAAACCTATAAAGAACTTTGGGTAATATCGCCATTTTGATGATGTTAGTTCTGCCTATCCATGAACAGGGTATATTTTTCCATCTTCTGAGATCTTCTTCTATTTCTCTCTTTAGGGTTCTGTAGTTTTCATTGTATAAATCTTTCACCTCTTTTGTTAGGTTGATTCCCAAGTTTTTTTTTTTTTTGAGGATATTGTGAATGGAGTGGTTGTCCTCATTTCCATTTCAGAGGATTTGTTGCTGATATACAGGAATGCCTTTGATTTATGTGTGTTGATTTTATATCCTGCCACTTTGCTGAATTCATTTATTAGCTCTAATAGTTTCTTTGTAGACCCTTTTGGGTCTGCTAGGTATAGAATCATGTCATCTGCAAATAGTGATAATTTAAGTTCTTCTTTTCCTATTTTTATGCCTTTAATTTCTTTTGTCTGTCTAATTGCTCTGGCCAGTGAAACCCTATCTCTAAATAAAATATAAAGAAGAGCTGGGGATGTGGCTCAGTCGCTGGGCCTGTTCCGGGTGCGGACCTATTTATTCTTGTTTTAGTTTTGGTACTTTGTATTTTTCAGGACTGTTTTCAGTTGATTAAAACTACTGAATTTTTTAGAATACAATTCTTCCTAATATTTCTTTACTAACCTTTTATATTTGGTAGAATCTATACTGATTAACTTCTACTGGCAATTTTGTTATTTTTTTCTTAATTTGGTTTTCTCTGAGATTATCATTTTATCAATCTTATCAAAGAAATAATTTTCATTTTTATTTTTCTCTTTCTTCTATTTTTAGATAATGTTCTTCTTTTACACACATTGCATTCAATTTGTCTTTTTTACTAGCTTCTCAATGTAGAACAGAGTAACAGTATTCTTTTTTTTGTTTCATATATATATATACATTATAAACTATAAAGGCTTTCCTCCAAGTGCCACTTTAGGTGCAGCCCAATCTATTTTGTAAGGCTAGTGTTTTATTCCATTTAATTTAGTTGAGAATATTTTATAAATTCTTTGTGACTTCTTCAGACTAATAGAAAAGAGAAAATTAATTGTCCCAATTTAGTTAAAATAAACATTTATTTCTATCTCCTTTTTTTCTGTTATCCTTATAATATTTTACTTGACAAAACTGTAACTGAGGGGTAGCAAAATTATCTGTAACATAATTAATGTTCCTCATTGCTGGGTTATAAAACAAGGAAAACAAGATCCTCTGATTTTTTTTCATGATTTATAGTTTTTTTGAAATTTCAAACAAAGATTTCTAAAATATTCCTGATAAGGAGAGACATCATTACAAATTCATAGTAGCTTAAAATAGTTGTATATCTTCCTCCCATTTTCTCACCATATGAAAGTAATGCTAACAAAATATTCTAGGTAGCACAAGAGTAGGGGTCATTTCCCATTGTTTAATTTTTTTATATCTAGATAGCTTTAATTTTACAGTTGTTTTTATCATTACAGTTAATTTTATCATTGTTTTTCCCTCAAATTATTATATCAATATATAAAAATGTATGTTCTTTACTATACTAAACTGAAACGTAATTTAGATAGATGATACAGGTATTCTTGGTGATCTTTAGCTGGTGTTCTTCATGTAGCACGGTTTCAATAAATGTCAAATAATTAGTATTATAGAGACAAAGTTGATGACCCTAATATAATTAAGTTATATAGCAATGTAAAATTAAATAAAAGAAAACAAATTAATTCACTTTTATGAAGTGTAAAAATGAATAATGATGAAAGTTAAAAATGTTTTAGATATAATTGTGAAGTTAGTCACATCTGGAATTAGTTTGGAAGTAGAAGACTGCATCTAAAGGGGTGGTTGTAATATTCAATATTCACCTGGCTCAGTTCACATTTACATTATTCATTTGCTTTATTAGAAACTAGACATTCATTGTGACAAACAGATATGGTGCTTGCTTTTAGGAGCTTAGAGTCAATTGCATCTCATTTGTTCATTAACCCTTCATTAATCAATCAGTTGTTTATCCATCAAATTGAGTCCTTATATGTGGAAGGTGATACAGTGATAACTATATAGAAACTGTTTTCTAGGTACATGTTTCTGATTAAAGAGGACACACAGTATGTAACTCTTATATATTATGTGACTATACATTCATAATATATAATAGATGATAATAATGTAATAGCATAATAGTGAAGTAAAATGTATAGCAGAGATACAAGTAGAAATATTATGAGATCAAAGCAGAGATGACTTATTCTATTTGGGAGAATTCATCAGTATAACATAAAAAGTGGTGGAGAATTGAAAAAAAAGAGAGAATACAGGTGTAATATTTATAGAATTTTACTTAGCATGCATGAAACATTTCCAAAATTATTTTTAATTACTTAAGGTTGTGAAGAAGAGGAACTTTGGGAAGTAATATCACAGAGAATATAATCAGCAGCATGGCATCTAGGAAGAGTAGTAGTAGTTTCTGTTACTTACAAATCCAAAGTACTTCTTACCTTGAAGTAGGGGAAGGACTATGACCAGAAAGATTAAAGGGCTAGCACAAGAAAGGTCTTTTGGGAGACAAATTTCCAGAGATCTCCCAAATTTCTACATGCAGTGCTGGTAAAAGCACTGATGACCTGTGTTCTGGTCTATCTTTTCAAGGATATTTGTAGTGCCTATGTCTGGAAAAAAAATGGATATGTTTATTGTCCAGACTGATAATGACAATGTGTCCTTCCAGGGCAAAGGGCCAGCATGTTTATAGACTTTATAAAAATTCATGGTCTTTAAGCTAGTGACTCTGCAACAGTTACACAAACCCATGGTGTGTGCAGCTTCTGCCTAAGTTTCTTCACATAGGCTTGTGAAACACAAGGGTCAAGGAGAACAAACACAAACATAAAGCTTGTTCTGCTATGAACAATGTATTCCTAGTCTCTTTTGCCAGCATACCTGTACTATGCACACAACTTCTCAGGTGGAAAACAGAGTTAAATCTCAAGACATTTTTTTTCCAGGTCTAGAGCATTGGAAGAAAAGAAACAGGAACCAAAGAGGAGAGATTTTACATGCAGTGGATGTATATGGTTATGTGCAGTAACTCAGGGTCCAAACCATAAAAGGTGGAGGACTCAGGTAGAACTGGGTTTAAGCACTACTTCCAATTGCTTATCATGGGTGGCTCCTATTTGGGTGGAATATAAGGCATGCCTGGTATATAAATAACTCTTTTGCACATTCTTCGAAACTTGATTTTAATGCCTGGTCCTATAATTAGGAGTATGCCTGTACAATTTTTATTCCCTAATCTTGGGAAAAGTACATAGCTGGTTCTAGTTTAAGGATATATTCATTCTGATCTGGTCATATTAAACTATTGGTGTCACTTTGGCTATGCCTGAATAACATGGAGGTATAATATGACTAAATCAAAAGGTGCTCTACCATTGAACATAAATTATCTAACATTAGTAAACTCAGGTTTTTAACTAGGGATCTGGAAATATGGTGTGTTATGCAAATGAGTTTCTACTGAAATACTGTGGATACTGTGGTCAGACAGTGAACAGGAAAGAGCAGATATGCCAAAATTGTGGTTTCCTGTATTTGACAAGTGGTTAATTAGCTGAAGAAACAGAAGACAGACAACTGAGTAAAAGTAGCAGGGGTTCTAAAATCCAGTCTTAAATCTGACAGTAAACTCTTTATACAAATGGCTTTGAATAAGTGAGGAGAGCAAAGGATAGAGTCATTGTTAGATATTATTAATTACTATTATTGCAGAGACCCCAGACAGTGTTGAGTAAAGAGACACTTGAACAAAAGAAAATTCTAAACAAGAACAAAAAAAAAAAAAAAAAGAAAATAACGTTTTGGTCACTGAGCAATATAGTGGTGGTGTAAAATTTGAAGTAACTTAACTTTGAGGTTATAATGGGTGATAATTCAAGGGTTTGTCATGTCTTGTTCTAGATCTATTCATAGTAAATTAATTTCTCTATTGCTATAAACAATTTTAACAATGGAAGATACAAGGTGAAACTACCTGAAAATCAAAAGGTTCATAAAGAAAAATTAGGTTGAGGATATTAGCTAATATCTTTGTAATTTAAGAAAAGTAGCCTTGGTGGCTAGGGTGTGGCTCAGCGGTAAAGCGCTTGCCTCCCACGTGTGAGGCACTGGGTTCGATCCTCAGCACCACATAAAAGTAAATAAACAAAATAAATATAATGTGTCCATGTATAACTAAAAAAAATGAGAGAGAGAGAGAGAGAGAGAGAAGTAGCTTTAGAGATTGGTGAATTTTGGAAAAAAAAAACCTCTTAAAAATGAAATCTGAGCCTTATCTTTGTGTCTTTGGCCACATGAAGCTACTTAGTAATAGCATCCTGTATCTTGATATTGAAGTGGAAAAATGGTGAACAGCATCCTCCTTAGCAAACTTTTCTAAGTAGGAGAAAAGGATTTAGTGTACATGTGGGGCATATAGAAGGTACTGAAAACTGTATTTCTTCTGCCTCCCTTGCTGATTTCCTTGATCCCTGATGAATGGAGAGACTACACACAATGGCTGAATGCAGTCATTCTATGAAAAATACCCTTTGCTCCAGATAACCTAAATGTGGTTACATTTCTATTTGTGTCCCTATGATGACCCTGAAATTTCCAGTGAAATTTGTGGTGTTGTCAAAAATAATGGCTACATGTGTTATATGTCCAGCCTCAGGGAAACAACTGTAACTATATTCACTTTTGAGTTTGCTGTTTCACAAATAGCCTGGGGTCTGTTGTTCAACTATGCTTCTCATTTATGTTTTGCTGTGTAATGTAGAAACTTGGAAGAGAAGAGAGTTGGCTTTGGTAGGAGACAGCTGTCATAATTCTGAGTTTAGACAGCATTTGTTTCACTGATTCCCAGCAAACAAGAAGGGGATGGAGGGAAAAGCCAAAGGAAGGTAGCAGGAAGAAGTGATTGTTTCCTACTGATGGTAGGAGTACTTCGTTCTATGTTGGAGCAGTGGCATATAGTAAATCTGAAGACCAGGGTCAAAGAGCCTCTTGGTTAGGCCACACAGGAGGACTGCACATAAACAACAGTGAACTCGGGTGTGTAGGTGTGGTGCTGTGAACGGCAAACAAATCTTGCTGCTGAACTTGAGCATCCCAATCAGGCATGTATGGGATAGTAAATACAAGGCTGAACTACCTATCCAGTATAGTCAGATATATGGACTGGAGCCACAGAAGTGGCTCACTGCAGCCATCTTCTACCAAGGAACAGTTCCAGAATTTCCACTCTTTGTAGCTTTAATATGGTTTGAATTATAAAATGCAAATTTAAATTATTTTGAAGATTTTTCTAAAGCATTGACTCACAGTAAGGAAGGTTCCACCTTCTGTTAGAAGATTTAGAAGTTTCTCAGAATATTTTTCTGGTTATAGTGACTAGAGAAGAGGGGTCAGGGCTACAGTTGTGGATCAGCATTAAGGCACTTGCATAGCATGTATGTGGCTCAGTGTTAGTGCACTTGTGTAGCATGTATGAAGGTTCAATCCTTAGCACCACATAAAAATAAACAAATAAATAAAATGAAGGTATTGTGTCCATCTACAACTAAAAAAAATTAAAAAAAAAGAAAGAAGTGGGGTCAGTGAGGATGGTTTGTAATGGTCAGGGATGTAAGACATTATGAAATGCCAGGGACCATCTTTCATAAAAATCCACATTTCACAAAATTTAATATTTCTTTCAAGTATATAAAATGCTGGTTGAAGTCTTATGACAAGAAGTTTTTGTTTTAATCATATGATTTTTTCACAATTTATTTTTCCTTTTCTTTTCTGTCCAGAGTCTTAGAGCCTCTGCTACCCTATGTTCTACAAATGGACCTCCAGATCTTGTTTGGAGATTCTAGCAGGGAGCACACCTACTTGTATACCCTGACCAATACCTTTTCTATTGGAAAAGGCCATCCCCTTCAATCCAGACAGAGCATGTAGAGCATTAAGGAAGGGAGACAACACCTGTCTCCCCAGTCAGATTCACTAAATCACTCTAGCAGTTAGTGGGGATGTCATGGCATGATCATGATGGACATCATAGAAACAGCCTCACATTGTATTTTATTATGTACTAAAATTTCCACAGTAGGATGCTACTATATTGGAAGAAATAATTTTTTTTGTCTTTCATAATGACCAATATTTAGTGTTAATAACAAGAAATAGTCCCATTGACATCAAATTAAACTTGGCTATGAGTTAATCAGCACAACATTTCTGTTCCAATATGCACTTGAACTTGAGTTTTATCATGATTATAAATGTGCATGTACACGTGTTATTTGTATGTTAGTCTCTGTATGAGTATTGCCTGTGTATGTGTGTGTGTGTGTGTGTGTGTGTGTGTGTGTGTACCTATGGGCATACAGGTAGGCATTGTTCATCAGGTCTTCTAGAGTGTTCATACTGAAGAATTTATAAACAAACTAATTTGTTATATTACATTAGCTTTTCCCTACTTTACATTAAAATTCTCATATTAAGTTATGAGTAAAACTTTCTGATGTAGTATTGCACAGTACAGTGGCTATAGAAGTGATAGTGTGACATTTATTTCAAGAAGCTAAAAGAAAGGATTTTGAATGTTTTCACCTAAAGAAATGATAAATGTTTGAGGAGGTGTGCATGTTTAAGTGAGTACATATTGCACAATACATACAAATATCAAAATATCATGTTACCCTATATATATGCACAATTTTATGTTTTTATGTGTCAATTAAAAGTTTTTAAAATTTTTGAACAAATTCAAAAAGCATATTAAAACTTTAAACTATGTGTGCAATAAATGAGAAGTTGCAAAGTATTTGTCTCTTGTTTGGAGATACTGTGGAACTGTTTTTCCAGACTATACAAGCATTTGACCAACCACTTTGGTCAGTTTTGCTACAATCTTTCCAAGATGAAGCAGTAGCTGAAAGCCAGCAAGGTTTTTCCCTCTAAGCTTTCCTGAATGACAGCAGGACATTTGGTAGGAAGTTTTAACACAGTTACTGTATGTGATACCCAGAATCCTTTTTGTTTTTCTCAAGCATGATTATTTTCCTTTTCCTCAACCATGCTTCCATTTTCTTTTCTTTTATCTCTCCACTTCTATCTACCAGTTTTTAAATTAATATTGATAATTAACTGGATTAATCTATCATTGATGGTTCATGTTTAATTAGAAAATCACAAATTTCTGCTTCTGTTAATACTTTACTATTTCATAATTAGACACTGAAAAAATTATATGAAGATTCAAATAAAATTAGAAATCAAAACTGTCTCTAGAGAGGTTAGAGTAATCTTTGCTTATCATGATGAATATTACATGAATTATTTCCTTCAGTGCTTCTGTGGGAAGCTCTGTTTTTATTTCTGACTGAATCATATTGCTTTATACAATACTTCCTATAGGACCGACCATAGTGATGTCTGGATCATTTTATGTAATCTTAATGGAGGGCCATATAAAAATGCTTTTACACAGAGAAAGATGGGACAGATCTGATAGCTTCGTCTTCTTCTCTCTCTCCTCTCTCTTTTTCTCCAGGTATTTGAAATTTGGCCTATTTTAAAGCAGTTCTGTTAATGCAACAGTGGTTTTGAAACACTGTATTAAAATAGACCACTTTAAAGGATCCACTCAAGAAATCATTAGTGGTTTATATAAAAGGAAAATAGCATATAAGGAACACTTTTATGGCTGAGATCTGACATTCACAACTGAGAGGAAAGGGGGAAAGAAGTCTTTCTTCATTAGCAGCATGACCAAAGCACTTAGGGATTTCACTCCCTCACATCCATTATTTCATCTATTGTCCTAATTTAATTTTGCATGATTTTCCTGACAGTGAAGGTTGGCAACTCTTAAGTACAGTACAAAAGGTTTGCAGCACTCATGTTAATAATTGTACAAGCTGTTGAGGCTTTTTTGCTGAAGGGTGTATTGTCAAAAATATCAAATTCAGACAAAAGCAGAAGCTACAGATGTGAGTGGAACCGGGATCCCTGAGTGCCTTTGTTTTTATCCACAGAAAGAAGCCACCTCATGAGGTCTAAATGTTAATAAAGCGTTCATACAATTTGAAGCCTTTGGAGAGCTCTAAACAGGAAAACAAGGTCTTTGGAGAATTGCCACCGAATTGTTGCTGCTATTGTCTCTGCTGTCGCCTACCATGGTCCTTCTGACAATATAAAAACTATAATTTCTACATTCTTTCTCAGTCAAATTGATTTGTTTTCTAGTGTTAGGTATTGGCCAGATTTAGAAAACCTGATCCAGAAAATAAAGTTTGCTACTTGAGGAGAAATAGTAAACTTTAGACCATTATCTTTCTGCCTTTTAAGGATGTAGTTTTTTGCATATATTTTGTCTTTTGTCACAGAAGGCAGAATTCCTCACAGCATAGAACTGCCTCCTACCACCCCAGTCCATGAGTTATCAACTTTTCATACCTGTAAATAAGACTTTGATCAAGTGAGGCAGTCATGAATTTCCATAAGAAATTCACCAAGATCTGTGACTAAGGCATAGTATCTAGTTGATCATAGACTAAAGGATAGTATCCCAAAGAAAACAGAGAGTCTCATTTCTGGCATTTAACAAGACAAAAAATAATGGGACCATGAGCATATAGAAAGAAACAAAAAATCTAGACTCTGTCACGTGTAACACTCTTCAGAAACTCTCTGTTAAAACATGGCATTTAGACCAATCAATTGTACAAGTGGTTAGCAGGGTCAGGACTATTGTTCTGCAGGATCAAAGAATGAAGAAAATAAAGAGATGGCAACCCTCTTATAGACCATGTTCTGAATACTTGAGCCCCAAATTCTGCCCATTCGGCTCTAGGTCTGCTTTCAGGGCTTGTGCACAGGCCTCTTTCCCAGATAGTCTTCCAGAAGTTGGACCCCAAGAATTGACGAAAAGGGGTCTTTTTCTGGGAAGTATGGGTTGCATGGAGCTTGCATGTACACATATGAATATTTCATGGCTTTTATTATTTAAGCTGGAGTCAAAAGATGAGAAGAGATCTCCTGGAGTTATATGGTCCAGCATGGAACTCCAAAGACAAAACATTTTAATCTTAAACCTAGTCTTTCAGCAATTGAGAAGGTATATGTTCAAGGAAGAAGGCTAAATCACAACTGTATATAATGATTTCACATATTGATTTTAAAATTGGAATATTTAAAAGTGGTGTACCAAGCACACCGTTGGTATTATTGATCCAGGCACTACAGATATCAGGCATGGATAGGGTTCAGACTTACCACTGTTGTCTGAACCCTTTATTAATATTGTTTTTTTTTCATTTTAATATCTTGAAAACTTTACTACTATCAATTCCCAAACCACTATCTTGCTACAGGACCTTGATTGTCTCCCATTTATCCTGCTTAGAATGAGACCATCTCATCCTCATCTCTTCTTCCAACACAGAATCTTCTCCTGCTGGCTAAGTACATTTAATTTAAATGAATGAACCTAAAATTTGACATTAGCATTATGAAACTAAAATCAATAATATGCTTCTCCCCTAATTAGAGGGTCACATTTAAAATCAAATGTGGCACAAAGTGGCTTTTTTCCATGCCTATTCTCCATGCCTTTGCAGGTAATCCTCCTTCTAGGTGGAAATGCTTTTCCATTTTCTCAGTATGAGTAACACTTATTCATCTCTCATGATACAGCTCACATTTTTTCCCCATCTGTGAAGCTTTCCCTGTGTCCTTCAGACTAAGTTAGATTTCCCTTCTTTGTGTTCCCACCCTTATGTGTTTCCATCACTGCTCACTGCTATCATTGATTTTTTAATTTGTCAGATCTACAGTATGTGGATGTTGATATTAGTGGTTGTGCTATTTTGCTTTATTTATGAAACCATTTTCCAAACATTTCCTCATATCTGTTCTAATGCAGATACTTTGCAAATGACAAGCCATGGGTAAAGCATAATTAGAGTCACTGGGCACTGATGCAGGTTTAGATGGGGTTAAATATGAGTTGTTGTAGCTACTCAGAGAAAGTCCACCCAATTTTGTTTTGCAGACAGAGAATGAGTACTATAGGAAATAGGTCTATGTTGAAACCTGTGTTGGTTCAAAATCTGTTAGGCCCTACCTTTACCATGTAATATTCTTATAGATTACCTTCTTTGTAGCCAATATATTTGTTCAATATAAGAATATGCAAATCTGTAGACACAGAAAATACAGATGCCAATAGCATAGAGACAGAGGGATCTAAGAAGAGGTTCTCAACAGAATCAGGGCAAAGTCAATGTCCAGTCACTCTCAACTGAAAACTACTGTCTACAGAATCAAAGTAGGTGATTGGGAAAACGTATAGATCATTCTACATTTTATGTTCTACACATTCTATAGAAGACAAATATTTCACAACCTATGTTAGTTTAAAAAGGTAAGGACTTCAACTTTTTAGTTCACAGAAACGGCTGTTTGTCCCTCTCTCTGGATTAAGATGGAAAATGATGTTAGACAAAATAACCTAAAAAGACAGTAATTACAATTAGTAATGTTGCTTTAATCAGTTGCACATTGGAATAAATTAGCAATTCCTATTGTCTACCTATATGTATACAGATTTATGATAACCTTGAAGGACTACTTAAAATTCATTCCATATGATTCAGATTTTTCTCAGCTATTTCTTGATTATGTTTATACCATAATTATTAACTTACTACTATCAGCTATTGTTAAAAGATGAATATTCACTGGCTAAAAAGAACAAAAATTTGCCATCAGCATTTTATTTTTAAGAATAAGGAGATAGGCAAATAAAACCCTCTACTGGAAGGGGCAAAAACTTAACAATTAACTTAACCAAGCAAATCACAACTTTGGAAATTAAAAGCTAGCTTCTGGTTAATCCTTGAACTGATAGAATTGGACCTATAATAAATCTTACCATGAGATAAGGTTTTGTATATATGACCACTGCTGATTTCAATAATGTCAATTCTCAGTGCAGTCTTAATAATATTACACTAGTGGATCATACTATACATACTAGATTCAATAAATTAGTCCAGACAATGATATTTCATACCACACAATAGGACTAAGTCAAACATGTGTTTATGTAATTTTCTAAGACAACTGGCATAAAATATTTTTCAGTTTATCTAAATGTGTGTTGTAAGGGCAGACAATATAAAATGTGCTTCAAAAATTATTTAGGATTATTTTTGAAGTTTTATTGAATATTAACTACATTTATCATAAAAGTATACTTAATATGTCTGGTGAAATAAATCAGGAAGTGATAAAATATTTCAAAGACATTTGTATTGTTGTTTTTTTATTGTTTATATGTTTATAAAAATATTTTTTATTGCTACTTAGTGATTCCCCCTATCATCAGATATATTGCTTTATCCGCACAAAAAATCTTAACAAAACCAAACATTTTTATAGCAAGAAACTTCTCTTGAAGTTTAGTACATAATAAATGAGACATTTGAATTTCATATTTTTCTTGAAAAAATGAAATTCCATTGATAAAAGAGATATGGAACCAAAAATTATAATATAAAAAATATATAAGCCATATAAAGAAATGATAAGTGTGACTTTGTATCTTGTTTCAAACCGTCTTTAACTAAATGCAAGATCTTTTTATGCTTTTAAAAAAAAAAGCTCTAAACAAATTAAGTATAGAAAGAATGAATCTCAATGTTGATAGCTTCCAGATATAAGAAGTTCACAACTAATATCAGATGTAATGGTGATTTTCTGTAAGCTTTTTCTTTAAAATTACATACAATTATACTCACTTTATCGCTTTTATTGAACATAGTGTTAGAGGTCCTATCCAGAGAAATCACGCAACAGGAAAAAATAGAAGCATCCAAATCAGAAATGAAGAAGTTAAATAATTTCTGCAGATAATACATCTTATTTATAAGGAACCTTAATGAATCCACCAAAAAAAGACAGAAAGAAAGAAGGAAGGAAGGAAGGAAGGAAGGAAGAAAGAAAGAAACTGTTGAAATTCATAAACATTTAGCAAAGTTGCAAAATACAAAATTAACACACAGAGATTAGTTATATTTTTATGATAACAATGAAACATTAAAAAATAAATTGAAAAATAATCCTATTTACAATAGCATCAAAGAGATTAGTACATTTAGGAATAAATTCAATTTAGGGTCAAGAAAAAAACATAAAACATTAATGGGAGAAATTGAAGGAGACACATATAAATGGGACAAAATCTCTTGTGCATAGGTTGAAAGAATTACTATTTTAAAAATATCCACCTCTCACACACAGAAAGCTATAAATTTAATGCAATCTCTATAAAAACTCAAATGAAGTTTTCATAGAAGAAAAACATCTTAAAACATTTTCATTAAATTAAAAAAATAGCTAAAAAAATTTTTAGTCAGGATAACAGAGCTGGAGGAGGCAACACACTTCTTGATATCAAACTATATTGCAAAGCCGTAGTAATTAAAACAATATAGTAATGGCCTAAAACCAAAAAATAAAAAAAATAAGATAGAATAGAAAGCCAAAAATAACATGATGTCTTTATAGTCAAATACTTTTGACAAGAAAGATTAGAGTACACAATGGAAAAATATAACATCTTCAATAAACGATTTTGGAAAACCTGAATGTCCACATGCAAAAGAATAAAATTGGACCCTTACCTACATCTTATAAAAATTAAACTGAAGCATGTCAAAGTCTTAAACATGAGAATTAAATACATAACACCTGGCGCCTCCTCACTTGGGGCTTGGACCAGAAATCACCATGCCCACATGAATGGGAAGAATGGGAATACCACACCATGGTTCCCTATACAGCTAAAGTGATTGCACCCAAACCATTTCCATCTTGGGACCCTGAAGACACTACCGTAGCCCTTCCCATGTGGTAATCTCCACTGTGGGACAATTGAAGAAGACCAGGAGGCAGATGCCCATTGCAGCACAGCATGCTGCAGTGTGCTATTTGCTAAACAGGCTGCCCAATGCCATCTCACAGCCCATCCCTCCAGCCCCATCTCTGAAATCAGTTGCCTCCAACTTGGGACATCTTCACTGCCATCTTGGGTTACCTCCACTGCCACCTCTGCCACCTTTAGTTGGGGTAGATTCCATCTTGGGACACTGAGTCCTTGAAGCCCAACAGCAAGGTACCTACAGGCTTGACATTACTGCTGCCACCAACTAAGAATATGCCACTTCCATCTAGGGATAAAAACCAGGATCTGGAAGACCATCACCAAGGTCCCTGTGGGCCTGGTTGTACCAGAAATATCCCTACCAGGTGTGCTAACAGTCTTCATCCTGTTGCAAAGTTAACAGGGAACCTTGCATGGGGTCACCTTTCTCCCATTTTTGTTGCCTGCTAACAGCCAACTGCTGTTGATTCACCTTTTATTTGTCCTATAATCTAATATTTCTGTATTTTCACATCCTACCTCATAAACATCACATCCTACCTCCACCCCCTGTCCACCACTAAAAACTGTGTACCCTTATGCAAACCTACTGGCCATATGGCAGGAAATAATCATACTGGTCATTTTGTTTATAGAAGCAAAACTATAAGTGTCTAAATAAAAGCTAATTGATTTATGGCTTCTATTAGTTGCATTTAGAGCTGTAAACATTGATCCCCCCCTTAAAAAGGTATTCCTAACCTGCAGGGACACTACAAGATTATAAGGTAGAAACTGCCATACCACAGTTTTACACTGCAAGAGAGGAAGACACATAGAAAACATGAAAAACTGGAGGAAAATTCCCCCATGCAAACCAAGATACTATAATAATAGACAGCCCAGTAGATGAAATGTCAGAGAAGGAGTTCAAAATGTATATAATTAAAATGATTTGGAAATTAAAAATGACGTAAGTGAGCAAATACAGGCAAAATTAATTACTCCAACAAAGAGATAAGAGAGTAACTACAGGTAGCAAAAGTTTACTTTAAGAAAGAGATAGAGATTGTGAAGTAAAATACCCAGAAATCTGAAATGAATGAAACAATAAACCAAAAAAAAAATTTCAATAGAAAGCATAACCACAGACTAGGTAACTTGGAAGACAGAACACCAGATAATGAAGACAAAGCATACAATCTGGAAAATAAATTTGACCACACAGTGAAGATGGTAAGAAACCATGAGCAGAACACCCAAGAATTATGGAATAACATCAAAAGACCAAATCTAAGATTTATTGGAATAGAGGAAGGAACAGAGTTCCAAACCAAATAAATGAATAATCTCTTCAATGAAATAATACCAGAAAATTTCCCAAACATGAAAAATGAATTGGAAAATCAAATATAAGAGGCTTACAAGACACCAAATGTACAAAAAAAAAAATGACAACGGATCTACACCAAGACACATTATAATGAAAATGATCTGCATACAGAATGAAGATAGAATTTTAAAGGCTACAAGAGAGAAGAATCAGATTATCTATAGGGGGAGACCAATTCAGATCTCAGCAGATTTTTCAACCCAGATCTTCAAGGGTAGGAAGATCCTGGAACAACTTATATCAAGCCCTGAAAGAAAATGGATGCTGTCCAACAATCTAATATCCAGCAAAATTAAACTTCAAATTCGATGGATGAAATACAAACCTTCCATGATAAACAAAAGATAGGATAATTACTCCAAGAAAGCCTGAACTACAGAACATTCTTGGCAAAATATTCCATGAGGAGGAAATAAAAAAGAAAAATGAAAATCTACAAAGGGAAGAACTTCACTAAAGTAAGAATTAATCAAAGGAGAAAGCAAGACAAGATAAAAACGAAAAATAAACCAAAATGACCAGGAATACAAAATATAATTCAATAATAATAATGAATGTGAATGGCCTGAACTCATCAATTGAAAGACATAGACTGGCAGATTGGATTAAAAAACAACAACAACAACAATATGTTGCCTGCAAGAAACTCATCTCACATCCATGACCTAAAGGTGATACAAACAAACAAACAAACACATATCATTCACATGGACCACCTACAGAAGGAGTTTACATCCTCATATAAAATAATGTGAAGTTCAATTCAAAGCTAGTGAAAATAGATTTTAAAAAGGATATTTCAAATTACTCAAGGGAAGCATACATCAACAAGACATAACAATCATAAATATCTATGCCCCAAATAATAGGGCACCTATATATATCAAATAAACAAACAAACCCTTCTCAACTTCAAGAATCAAATAGACCACAACACAATAATACTGCATGACTTAACACACCTCTCTAAGCATTGGAAAGATCTTCCAAACAAAGAAACTATATAACTATATAAACTATATAACTATACTAAACTATATAACTCAATAAAAAATCATTTAGACTTAACAGACATATATAGAATTTCCATCCACCAATGAGTAAATACACTTTTTTCTCAGCAGCACATGGATCCTTCTCTAAAATATACCATATGTTATGCCATAAAGCAAGTCTTAGCAAATACAAAAAATAGAGATACTACCCTGAATTTATATGACCATAATGGAAAGAAATTAGAAATCAATTTTAAAATTAAAAATATAAGCTACTCTAACACATGGGAACTAAACAATACACTACTGAATGATGCATGGATAGCAGAAGACCTCAGGGAAGAGATTAAAAAATTCTTGGAGGTTGATGAGAACACTGATACAACTTATTAAAATCTATGGGACACTATGAAGGCTGTGCAAAGAGGAAAGTTCATTGCACTAAGCTCATTTATTAAAGGAAGAAATTGTCAACAAATAAATGACCTAATATTAAATCTCAAAGCCTTAGAAAAAAAAAAAGAACAAACTAACACCAAAATTGTAGAAGACAGAAAATAATTAAAATCAGGAATGAAATAGATTAAATTAAAACAAAAGAAACAATTCAAAAAATTGAAAAAAACAATTATCTGGTTCTTTGAAACAATAAATGAAATTGAGGAACCTTTTGCCACCTTAATGAAAAGAGGGAGAGAGAAAACTCAAATTACAAAAGTTCATGATAAAAAAGGAAGTATCATGACAGACACTATTGAAATACATAAGACAATCATCAGATACAATTTTGAAAATTTATACTCCATTAAAACAGAAAACCTGTAGGACACCAACAAATTTCTAGAGGCATATGGTCAACCCAAACTGAGTCTAGAGGACATATACAATTTAAACAGATCAATTTCAAGCAAGGAAATAGAAGATGCTATTAAAAGCCTAACAACAAAGAAAAGCCTGGGACCAGATGGATTCACAGCTGAGTTTTACAAGACCTACAAAGAAGAATTAATAACAATAATCCTCAAATTATTCCATGAAATAGAGAAAGAAGAAACCCTTCCAAACTCATTCTGTGAGGCTTATATCATCCTGATACCCACACCAGGCAGAGATACATCAAGGAGTGAAAATTTCAGATCAATAACCCTGGTGAACATAGATGGAAAAATTCTCAATAAAATTCTGGCAAATTGCATACAAAAACATATATTAAAAAATGTGTACCATGATCAAGTGGGGTTTATTTTAGGGATACAATGTTGGTTCAACATATGGAAATCAATAAACATGATTCACATCAATAGACTTAAAGATAAGAATCAAATGATTACATCCATTGATGCAGAGAAAGCATTTGACAAAATATAGCACCCTTTCATGTTCAAAACATTAAAAGACCTAGGGATAGTAGGCACACACCTCAACATTATAAAAGCTATGTATGCTAAACCCAAGGCTGACATCATTCTAAATGGAGAAAAGTTGGAAACATTCCCAGTAAAAACTGAAACAAGACAGGGATGCCCTTTTTTTTTTACCACTTCTATTAAACATAGTTTTGGAAAATCCAGCCAGAGCAACTAGATAGACAAAAAAAAATTAAAAAAAATAAAAAAAATAAAGCTATACGATTAGGAAAAGAAGAACTCAAAATATCATTATTTGCCAATGAAATGATTCTATACTTAGAGGATTCAAAAAATTCCACCAGAAAACTTCTAGAAATAATTAATCAATTCAGCAAAGTAGCAAGATATAAAATCAATACCTGTAAGTCTAATGGATTTCTATACATCAGTGATGTATCCTCTGAACGAGAAAATAGGAAAACTACCCTGTTCCCAATAACCTCAAAAAAAAAAAAAACCCAAAAACTTGCAAATCAATTTAACAAAAGAGGTGAAAGACCTCTGTAATGAAAACTACAGAACACTAAAGAATGAAATTGAAATAGAAGATGGAAAGATCTCCCATACCCATGGATAGGCAGAATTAATATTGTCAAAATGGTCATACTACCAAAAGTGTTATACAGATTTAATGCAATTCCTATTAAAATCCCAATGACATTCTTCATAATATTAGAAAAAGCAATCGTGAAATTTATTTGGAAAAACAAGATACCCTGAATAGCTAAAGTGATCCTTAACAAGAAAAGTGAAGCAGGAAGTATCACAATACCAGAACTTAAACTCTACTATGGAGCTTTAGTAATAAAAACAGCATGGTATTGGCACCAAAATAGACTTATAGACCAATGGTACAGAATAGAGAACACAGAGACAAACCCACATAAGTTATGGTTATATCATTGTAGGCAAAAGTACCAAAAACATTCACTGGAGAAAAGATAGTCTGCTCAATAAATGGTGCTGGCAAAACTGGAAATCCATATGTAGCAAAATGAAATTAAACCTCTGTCTATCACCCTGCACAAAAATCAACTCAAACTGGATCATCGAGTTATGCACTAGAACAGAGATCCTGCACCTAATAGAAGGAAAAATAGGCCCAAATCTTCACCATGGCAGCCTAGAATCTGACTTCCTTAACAGACTCCTAAAGCTCAAGAAGTAAAATCAAGAATTAGTAAATGGGATAGATTCAAATTATAAAGCTTTTTCTCAGCAAAGGAAACAATAAAGTGAGGAAAGAGTTTATAGATTGGAAGAAAATCTTTACCACATCCACCTCTGATAAAGCATTAATATCTAGGATATATAAAGAACTCAAAATACTAATAATAATAATAATAATAATAATAATAATAATAATAATAATATCCCAATCAATAAATGGACTAAGGAACTGAACAGACATTTCAGAGAAGAAAAAATAAAATTGATCAACAAATATATGAAAAAGTATTCAACATCTCTAGCAATTAGAGATATGCCAATCAAAACTTCTCTAAGACTTCATCTCATGCCTGTCAGAATGGCAGTCATTAAGAATACAGGCAACAATAAATGTTGGTGAGCATTCGTGAAAAGGTATACTCATACATTCCTGGTGGGACTGAAAATTGGTGTAACCACTCTAGAAAGCAGTATGGAGATTCCTCAGAAAATTAGGAATGAAACCACCATTTGACATAGCTATCCCACTCCTTGCCTTATACCCAAAGGACTTAAAAATCAGCATACTATATTGATGCAACCATATCAATGTTTATAGCATCTCAATTCACAATAGCTAGACTATGGAACTAGCCTAGGTGTCCCTTGATAGATGAATGGATAAAGAAAATGTGGAATATATACACATGTATATTACTCCATGTAATATTACTCAGCTTTAAAGAAGAGTGAAATTATGGAATTTCCAGTAAATGGTTGTAGTTGGAGAATATCCTGCTAAGTGAAATAAGCCAATCCCACAAAACCAAAGGCTGAATGTTTTCTCTAACATGTGAATGCTAATTTACAATAAGGCAGCCCTAGATTAGGTAGAGGGAAGTGATGGGAGAGGGGATATGTGGGGATAGGAAAGATAGTAGAATGAAACAGATATTAATGTATGTATATACGTGACTACATGACCAATATGAGTCTGCAACATGTACACTCAGAAAAATGAGAAATTATATCCCATCTATGTATGATATATCAAAGTGCATAAATGCATTCTATTGTTATGTATAGCTAATTAAAACAAAAAATAAAAATAATTTTTAAAAAGGATACAAGCATCAATAAGTATTGGTAAGAATGTGGGGGAAAAGGCATACTCATACATTCCTGGTGGGACCACAAATTTGGTAGGCAATCTGGAAATCAGGAACCACCATTTGACCAAGCTATCCCACTCCTTGGTTTATAATCAAAGGACTTAAAAACAGCATATTACAGTAATACAGCTACATCAATGTTCATAGCAGCACAATTCACAATAGCCAAACCAACTCAGATACCCTTCAATAGATGAATGGATAAAGCAACTGTGGTATATATACACAATGGAATATTACTCAACAATAAAAGAACATAAATTATGGCATTTGCAGGTAAATGGATGGAGTTAGAGAATATCATGCTAATTGAATTAAGCCAATCCCATAAAACCAAAGGCCAAATGTTTTTTCTAATGAGTGGATGCTAATCCATAGTGGGGTTGGCATGGGATGAGTGGATGAAATCTGGATGGGGCAAAGAGGAGGGGAAGAGGGCAAAGAGGAGATGGATATCATTACCCTAGGTCTATGTATGATTGCTTGAATGGCATGATCCTACTTTGGGAACAACCAGAGAAATAAAAAAAATGTGCTCCATTTGTGTATAATGAATTGATGAGCATTGTGCTGTCATGTATAACTGATTAAAAGAAGTATAAAAATTAAAATAAAGAATTTTTTAAAAATAACTAAATACATAAATTATCTAAAGGAAAATATTGGGAAAATTCTCCTCAAACATGCCTTGTGGATGCTTTTTGTATAGGACACTATAAATGTAGGCAACAAAAGCCAAATATTAGTTAATGTTAGTTGTTATTGGAACTACACCATCAAAAACTTCTTCAAAGAAAGAAAAAGCAATCTACAGAATTGGACAAAATATTTTAAAATATTAAACTTACCTGATAAGGGTTTAATCCAAGATGTATAAGGAATGCTTAAAATACAATGGTAAAAATCAAAATGACTTGATTTTTAAATTAGGAAAAGTTCTTAATAGATATTTTTCCAATGAAAACAACAACAACAACACACAGACACATGACCAACAGGCATATACAAATATGGCCAGCATAATTTTATGAAGAAAATAAAAATCAAAACCACAGACTATCACCTCACAAATTTTATCCAGAAATTAAGAGATAAGAAATGTTGGCAAATGTGGCAGCCAAGAGGTGATGCTTATTTACTATTGATGGGAGTGTAATTTGTTCCATCCATTATAGAAAACAGTGTAGCATTTCCTTAAAAAAAAAAAAAAGAGGACTTAGCATATGATTCATCAATCTTACTTCTGGAAATAAAGACAAAGGAAACAAGATTAGTAACTTAAAGAGATATTTGTACCCCCATGTTCCTTGGTTATAAAGTAATTAAACTTTCATTGGAATTAATAGAAACAACCTAAATATTGATCAAGAAAAAAAAAGAATAAGGAATATTTTCAGCTATTATCATTTGCAACTATATGGATGAATCTTGAGCTCCTTATGCCAAGTAAGGAAGCCTTATGCAGAAACAATGTCTGATCTCATCTTCATGCATAATTTTTAAAGTCCAATCCCTAGAATCAGAAAACAAACAAACAAAAAGAATTCTGGAAGTGTGGAAGTGAAAAAAATGGGTAGATTGGTCAAAGAGTTCAAACTTCCTTTATAAAATGAATAGATTCTGAAGACATAACATGTAACATGATGGCTAATAATACAGTTTTGTTCACTGAAATTTTGCTAAGAGAATAAAGTCTTTTAAAAAAAAAAAGAGAGAGAATTTTGAAAACTCTCCTGACATTCCAGGAAAATAAATATTTTTGTTATTATATTTATAAAATATAATGGTATGGTAAATATATCATAAAATATAATCCTTTTATTTTAAAGATTATATTAAAGTATTAAAGCATAATAGCTTGGAGCTTGTTCAAAATGATATAGAAGTAAGATGTAAAATAAGATTGACCAATTTGATTATTTTTGGAGCTAGGAAATGCACTCCTAGGTGTTGGTTCCTTTTTCTATTCCATTCTGCATGTTTTTAAAATAAGATTGAAATTTTCTGTAATAGAAAATATGGTGGTTTACAAACCGATTTTCTTTGAAATAACAAAGAAGTGTTGTAATAAAATTGTTTGTATTGTCATTTTATTCTAACTATAGAAAAAAAGTAAATGTTTATTTTGATTTGTTTTCTTATCAAAACAAACATACAAAAGCTAATAGAGTCAAAATAATAGTTTTATTAATGTATTTTCTTTAAATATTTCATGAACTGTATTCAGCAGTAAAACCAAGTTGCCTTATTTAATTCTCACAAAAGTCTTACAGTATATTTAATAATCTCTTTTAACACAGGAAGAATTTGTGGTTCAAGTATTGAAAATCCAGGATTAAATCACAAGTACACTCCAAAATCAGAAATTTAATTCAAGATACTAAGATTTGACAAGATGTCTGGATTATAAAGTAATTAAACTTTCACTGATCATGTAACAAATGTATATAAACAATTAAACTAATATCTGAAAAATTAATTGGGTAAATGAAATATATAAATCTCAACTTGATACAGGAGGGGGAAGTTCAGAAATTTGAAGCAGATTTAATACAGAGAATTAAGTGCTTTTAAAATTATTGGAACTGGTAGGGACAGTCAAGAATCTAGCACTGAAATATTGATTTTTAGGATGAATAAGTATAGCTCATGTTGTAGAATGAATGACAGTCTCTCAAAGTTATTCGTATCTTAGTTAATGTTACTTTATATTATGAGGAATTTTACTAATTTGATTAAATGAATAGAGATTATACTGGATTATTCAAGATGATCTAACACAATCACAACTGTCCTTAGAAGAGGAAATTGGATCAAAAATATCAGGTGATATCATAACAGAAATAGATGTGACAATACAATGTGGGACTATGTGCTGCCGAATGTGGGCAGCCTATACTGAAACTAGAAAAGGCAACAAAACAGATTCTCTGCTAGAGCTTTCAGGAGAATGCAGGCCTGCTGACACATTTTGGATTTCATACCATCAAAACAGTCAGAAATTTTTTTGTGTGATTTTTTTGAAGACATTAATTAGTCAATTGTTACAACAGCAGCAGTGAACTAATATAGTTGAGATCCCAATGCTGCCTCCTGTTTACACTTAAAGCCAAAAGCTGATAACTATACCCTAGAATCCTGAGTCTGTTCTCACCCAAAACATCCCTTGGTCTGGGAATGCAGCAGTAATGTCAAGCAGGTAGTTGGTTTGGTTTCTTCCTGACTACAGCCTTTGGAATAACTCACAGCTAACACTCTGATTAAAATGGGCAGTGAACATGTAGTTGTAAAATTTCTAATTACTTTTCTATATCATAATACATAAATGGAAATGGATGTCAAGAAACAGTGAACTGTATTCAGGATATATAACTATTTATAACAAATGTTTATTAAATCTGCATGGTTAAATATCTTTGATGAAATAGATGTTCTTTTGCATTTAAGAAATCTTTTAAAAATGTTGAGTATGTTACTATTCAAGTCTTTGTCTGCAACATTTTCTTAAAACTGAGCTTTAGAATGTACACATTGCTTCCACTTGAAAAACAAAATCCTAATTATTATCATTATTTTTTGTGTGTATGTATGTGGAAATCTACATAGTTTGAGTTATTGTTCCATTATTTTAAGCAGAAGGCAAATTGAACCTGGCTTTCTAATTGTGATTTGTATAGCTCTCTGCTATGGGCTCATGTTCAAATTTTATAATCTACTCTACATTCCAATCTACTGCAAAAGTCCTAAATTAATATGCATTTATAGCAAGCTTCTACGAAGGATTGAATATGTTCTCTGCTGAGAGCCATAGCCAAGTAGGAATGACGCGTGGCAATTTCCTTGTCAGCCTACCCAGTGTTGCTTAGAGGGAGGACTCTCCATTGTGGAAATGGGCTTGCCTTGGACCCAGGTCATTTGCAGTGACATTGCATGAATGTTTGAGAGTTTTGGTTTGAAAGGTGACCCTGCTCAGGGATTAGGGTGGCTCCAGTTTTAGGGTAGATCCTGCTGGATCAGGGTGGCTCCAGGTTTAGGGTGGATCCTGCTGGGAATAAGAAGTATCCTGCTGCCTCAGGCGCCCGCTCCTTGAGTTCCCGTTGAGTTCTCGTGGGATTCAGAGGATATTTGGTACCAGAGCCTGGTGGAGGGTGTGTATTTTCCCCAGAATGTGCGTGTAGAGTGCCGGTGAGAGTTCGGGAATAAAGACTTGCTGTTGGAATCTACAAGTTTTTGTGGTGGCTTGGTTATTTTGTGCCCAACCAGACTTCGGCAGTTCTCTAAAATTTAGACACATATAAACATTTTAGTGGTCTCTTAATGTCTGTATGTAAATATTGCTTATCGAAATACAAAAGTAAATTTACAGTTACACAAATTACAAGAATTTTCAATGAAAATTGTAAAAGTTAAAATGACTTGGTCTTTTTTTAGTTGTGACACATGTTACAATGAGTACATTGTTGCCTCAAAATTAAAGAACACAATTTATAATTTTTTTTTCAAAATACAACAAACTAAAAAGCTGGAATTGTGAAGATAATACTCTAATGCAGCAACTGTTCTTACAGATTGTTACAAATAACAATTGTATTTCCAACATGATTTAAAATGATTTTCTACTTAACCCTGCTATTATTTTTAAACAAATATTCGAGTATTTCCTTTTTTTAGCAGCTTTCTTTTTGATTTAGTATGTGGAAAATAAGAAATTTATATGTTCATTTATTTCTACAACTGAATTTACTTTGAGTAAATTCATTCAACCAATTAATAAGGATTGTTCATTTAAGTTTCAGTAGGTGAGCTGAAGGCAAGACACATAGAAGTCTCAAACATGGAAAAATATTCTGAAAGTTATGAAAATTTCCCACATAGATTACCCAACCCCTGAAAAAACATCCTTCAAGATAATTTTCTGTCCTCTTTGCATTAATTATATTTCTCTAAGTCATTCATATTTCATTTTAATAGGTTTAATTTAAATGTGAATATACTGAGCTTTATTAATAATCAGTAATTAATTAAAAAAATAAAATAATATTTAATTTGCTTGCAATGCTAAACATTCATGAGAGTAATTTATAACCATAAATTATAAGATATATAAACTTAATGAAATGAAGATTTATTTGCATTTCTCCAGTCATCAGACTCTGTGACTCTAGGTGCTTCAGAGTGGACTCTTAAACACTTATAGGCTCATTTTTGCATATGAGATTTGGCAGCACATTATCAAGTCTTCTGTGCCATTAACAGAGCATTTTGAATGACTCTTCTGCTGTCTTTCATTTTATGCCCTATAGTGCTACTTGTATGATTTTCTACCACATAAATCTGACAAGTTCATTTTCTATCTTAATGAAATCACTAATTTGAAGTTACTATTCTACACTTGAAGACCATACAAACTAGCCTGCCCATCTTATATGCTGCCTCTTGCCACATGTTCACTTGTGTCTCTGATGTTTTTTACTCATCATAATCCCTGAGCCTGCAAAGTGTATCACCACCCTAGTTGGCTCTTGTATATCCTTCAACACTTGATTCATGTGTCATTTTGTCTGAGAAGCCTTCCAACCTCCCTCTGGGCAGAGTTAGCTGCCCCTGATCTGGTTGCACAGAAGCACCTAGTGGGAGGTTGAAGTGAGAAAATACTGTGCTAGAAATTTTACTTTGAGAAAATATTCATAAATCTCTGGGCTGTCTCTGTATTTTCTGTGTATTTTATCTCCTCAAAATAGTTTTAAAGACACAATTTTCCTATGGCTCAAAGTCCTCCTACTTCATTGTAATGCCTTTGGTTTGTTCCATCAGCCTTCCATGTAGAAAAAACAAAAGCAGAAACATCTCCAATACCCAATCTCCATAGTCATTCTCTTCGACATTGGTCAAAGACGTGGGGTGAAATCTAGAATTAACCAAACCATTCCATTTCCTTCTCCAGGAATTTTGAAAGAGGATGCAGGAAAAGTATGCATAGGCAGTGGTCCTTTATCCTTCCCTTGTTGCTTTTGTTGCCTCTCCCCCTAACTTGTGAACTCAGGAGATTTTGACTTTTTTTTCTTCTTTATTTGATACTGGGGATTGAACCTATGGGCTCTCTACCCCTGATCAACATCCCCACCAGCTTTTATTTTCTTTGAAACAGGGTCTCATTAAGTTGCTAAGGTGGACCTTAAACTTGTGATCCTCCAACCTGAGCCCCCTGAGTGGCTGGGATTATAAACCTGCACTAGTGGGCCTAGATTTAAAACCTTTTTTTTGACAGCAAGGATATATTTATAGAATTTTCTATATTATCATGTCTGATTCTTCTTAATTTTTACTAAGAATTTGAGTTATGATCTGGTATAATTTTCTTATTCCAAAAGAATATTGACCGCACCAACTCTGTTGTTATTATCAAATACATTATATTTCTGTTATAAGCCCAACAAGACAATTGTGTATATATAATTTTAAATAAAGAAAGAAGCAACTAGATAAGTTTGTATTATTTTTAATAATTATATAATTATTGTTACTGGTACTGCTTGAGGTTTTTTTTTTTTTTAAATATGTATATGTGTATGTGGTTTATTTTATGACTGACTTTCTGCTTGAATAACATTTAGTATTTTCTGTAAGTAGGTTAGCTATCAGCAAAAGTCAACTTTTGTTTGTCAGGGAATGTCTTTGACTTCAAATTTGAAAGGTAGTTTTTGTAGAGATAAGAATACTGATTGACAATTTCTTGTTATGTGCAGCCTAGCCCATGACAGGGACACTGCCTGTTTCCCAGTTGGCTGGATTTGGTCACTCACCCACGTACAAAACAGGTAAAAGATGGAAAAAGAAAAAGTGAATGTATGTAATTCGATTAAACTATTTGCAGAAGCAAGAAGATTACTTCTCCTTAGGTCTCATAGAAGCAGTTAAAATTTATAGAAACCACGATCCAGTGGTTCACGGATGTAGATTTAGTTAGCCTATGCTAAACAGGCCAGGACAAGGTGACAGTCTGTTTTCAGCTCTCTTCAAGTCACTGTGGGGCAATAGTCAACCCCTATGTTGCCATTCTCAGCAGAAAGCTCTTACCAACTTGGGAGGCACATTCAGTCTGTTTAATTTTTCTTTAAAAAATTTAAATATGCTGAGAGCCACAGCCAAGTAGGAATGACATGGCACTTTTGGTTAAGGTGACCCTGCTCAGGGATTAGGGTGGCTCCAGGTTTAGGGTGGATCCTGCTGGATTAGGGTGGCTCCAGGTTTAGGGTGGACCCTGCTGGGAATAGGGCATATCCTGCTGCCTCAGGTGCCCACTCCTTGAGTTCCCACGGGGTTCTGAGAGAATTGGTAAGCAGAGCCCAGGGAAGGGAGTGTATTTTCCCAGAATGTGCATGCGTGTAGAGCCGGTGAGGGTCGGGAATAAAGAGTTGCTGTTTGAATCTACAAGGCCGTGTGGTGGCTCGGTTATTTTGTTCCCAGCCAGATTGCGGCAAAATATATTATCCCACTGCCATATTGTTTCTATTTTTTTTTTTTCTGGTAATAAACCAGCAATTATCGTATTGGGATACCTTTTGCATCTCAGGTTATTTTCCTCTTTCTATTTTCAAAAGTTTTCATTTGTTTTTGGCTTTCTGCATTTTTTTTTAGGGGGCAGTGTACCAGTGGTTGAACTCTGGTACACTCAACCACTGAGCCACATCCCCAGCCCTATTTGTATTTTATTTAGAGACAGGATCTCACTGAGTTCCTTAGTGCCTTGCTTTTGCTTAGATTGGCTTTGAACTCATGATCCTCCTGCCTCAGCCTCCAAAACTGCTGGGATTACAGGTTTGTGCCACTGTGCCCAGTGGCTTTCTGCATCTTTTAAATTATGTGTTTGAGTGTGGATATCTTTTTGTTTACCCTTTCAGAAGAGGTTTGTTTCCTTGTTGTGTAAGATTGATATGTTGGAATGATTAATGGTGTCATCCATTGCTCTAAATATGCATTCATTTTTCTTTATTATTTTTTCATCAGTCATCTGGATTGAATAATCTGTAGTAAACTATATTCAAGTTCACTGATTTTGTCTTATATATTTTGCCAGTTTAAATACTGGTGATTCTCTCATAAAATTACCATTTCAGTTACTGTACTTACTTGAACCCTACAATTCATATTTTGTCTTTTTCTTTAATTTCTATTTCCTCATTGATATTTTCTGTTTGATGAGACAGAGAACAAGACTCCTTTACTTCTTTAATCATGGTGTCCTTTAATTCTTCAAACAATTTTTATAGCTGCTTTGAAGTTTTTATTAAATCTTTTTGAATGTTCACAGGCAGTTTATGTTACTTGTTGTATTTCTTTGTATTTGGGTTACAGTTTGCTGTATCTTTAAAAGTTTCATTATTTTTCAAATTGGACATTTTGCATAATGTTTTAGTCAGCTTTTTCACTACTGTGACTAAAGGATCTGACCAGAACAACTGTAAGGACAAAAAAGTTTATTGAGGGCTTATGGTTTCAGAAGTCTTTTTTTTTTTTAATTTCTTATTTGTTTTTAAATACATGACATTAGAATGCATTACAAATCTTATTACACATATAGAGCACAATTTTTCACATCTCTGTTTGTATATAAAGTATGTTGACACTCAATTGGAGTCTTCATACATGTACTTTGGATAATGATGTCCATCACATTCCACCATCCTTGCTAATCCTCTGCTCCCTCCCTTTCCTACCCACTTCCTATGCCTCTTCGCTATCTAGAATTAATCTAATACTCCCATGTTCCCACTCCCTACCCCACCATGAGTCAGCCTCCTTATATCAGAGAAACCATTTGGCACTTTTCTTTTTGTATTAGCTAACTTCACTTAGCATTATCTTCTTCAATGCCATCCATTTACCTGCAAATGCCATGATTTTATTCTCTTTTAATGCTGAGTAATATTCCGTTGTGTATATATGCCAATTTTTTTTTGACCGTTCATCCACTGATGGGCATCTAGGTTGGCTCCACAGTTTATCTATTGTGAATTGTGCTGCTATAAACATTGATATGGCTTTGTCCCCGTAGTATGATTTTTTTTAAATTTTTTTTGTTGTTGTTGCACATGGACACAATGCCTTTATTTTGTTTATTTTTACGTGGTGCTGAGGTTTGAACCCAGTGCCTCACACATGCTAGGCAAGCGCTCTACCACTGAGACATAGTATGATGTTTTTAAGTCCTTTGAGTATAGTTCAAGGAGAGGCATAGCTGGGTCAAATGGTGGTTCCATACTCAGATTTTCAAGGAATCTCCACACTGCTTTCCATTTTGGCTGCACCAATTTGTGGTCCCACTAGCAATGAGTGTACCTTTCCCCCCACATTCTCACCAACACTTATTGTTGTTTGTCTTCATAATATCTGCCATTCTGACTGGAGTGAGATGATATCTTAGAGTAGTTTTGATTTTCATTTCTTTGATTGCTAGAGATGATGAGCATTTTTTCATATATTTGTTGATTGATTGTATATCCTCTTCTGAGAAGTGTCTGTTCATGTCCTTGGCCCATTTGTTGATTGGGTTATTTGTTTTTTGCAGTGCTTAGCTTTTTGAGTTCTTTATATATCCTAAGATTAGTGCTCTATCTGATGTGTGAGGGGTAAAAATTTGCTCCCAAGATGTAGGCTCTCTGTTCACCTCACAGATTGTTTCTTTTTCTGAGAAAAAACTTAGTCTTAGTCCATAGAAGGCCAACTCTATTCCTCGGGGCTCAAGGTGAGGCAGCACATCATGGCAAGAGAGAGTGGCAGAGGGAAGCATCTCACATTATGGTGATCAGAAGGCAGAGAATTTCTGGCTCTCCAGATACAAATAAATACCCAAAGCCATGCCCCAATTCCCACCTCCTTCAACCCCACCCTACCACTTCAGTTAATCTTATTAGGGATTAACTGATTAGGCTAAGGCTATAAATCAATTATTTCTCCTAGAAATCTTTTTGTATTGTCTCATGTGAGCTTTGGGGGACACCCAAATCCAAACCAAAACAATATCCTTTCTCTGGATGATTATTTCCTTTGCCATTCTCGGGAACTTGTTTTTGTTTTTGTTTGCTTGGGTTTTTTGTTGTTTGTTTGTTTAGAGACTTGGTGGGATTGTTTGAGTGATGTGCGATTTTCCTGCAATTTAAACCTCTGATATATTTCCTCAGATGGTGCAGCTTTGGGCATGGAGAGTCACTCTAGCATGCCCTTGGTTTTAGCAGGCCTTTCTTTATTTCTTTCTCTGTATCTCCATTAAACTATCCTTTTAGTATGAGCCCCACTTTTATGCAGCCTGAATCGATGGCCAATTGTTCTATTATTTTTAATAAATTATTATTCAGATTCAGAGAAACAAAATGTTCCACAGTCTAATCTAGTGAAATTTGAGAGAGGCATTTTTGAGCAGGTCTTTAAGGTTTGTTCTGACCTGAGAAGGATTCCTTTGGCTGTCTCTTTCCATGGTTCTCTCTAATAAACTAGGTATCCATTTATTTCGTTGGTTGGTTGCTCTCAGAGAGATTTTAACCTTCTCTTTATTGCTTGTCCCCACATCTCCATTATTTTCAAGAATGTCCTTAGAGTCTAGCCTTTCCTCACTCTGTTTCAAATACAAAAAAAATTGAGAATGCACTGTTCTGATGAATTCCTCTCACCATCAGCACAAAGTTTGAGTCACTCTTCCTGTTACTAGAGTGGGTAACTACTGATCTTCTCAGCTAGCCTCTCTCAGTGTGGAATCTTTGCCAAACCATTTAGGAATGTTCCAGAGAACAGACAAAGTCTGGTAACTTCATTTTTGGGAGGTGCCAGTAGGTCATACAGAAATCTTTATAAACTTGTTCTTAGTCTCATCTTTCTTTGTCAAATGACAGTATACAAGAAAGTCCACATGCAGTCACGGATATAGATTGAGAAAGAGAAAATGGCGAAACATATGTGGAGACAAGGGGCATTTGGGCCACTTCTTCATGTGAGTTTTTTGCAATCTTCAAGGTCTGGTTGAGCCTGTTCAGGTATATCCCACTTCCATTTGATGATAGGAGTGTTGCTGTGTATGCCAAACTTTAATTTGTAAGTTAAACTATTAGAGTTTTGAAAGCCAAGCTATAAGGAGTATAGCACTACTATTAAAGATTTATTCATGAAATTCTTTTTATGACATTCCAAACTGCCTAGAATTTCAATAGAATTCTTTTGAGAATGATTACTACTAAATGACCTTCAGAATCTTCATGCCTCAATTTTCTCATCTGTAATATTAATTTAATAATAGTATAGACCTCAGAGAACTGTCATGAGGGTAAAAAGAACCAATGCATATAAAATTTGACTGTAAAATGTGAGTCTTAAATACTTTTGTGAATATTTTGGCAACAATTAGTTAAGACTTGGAGTAGTTATAAACAATGGTGCAAAAAAACCACGATGCAACTTCAGTAATAATGGATAATATAAATTCTTTTATTTGTTAATTTTCAGGTGTTAAACCATATAATAAATTTAATTCTACTTAACTAGATTTAAGGCAGGAGCTTGATCTTTCATCCTATTTCTTGCTGCACAATGGATTCCATATATATATCTAATGCCACTTTTATATATCAAAATTTGCTAATATTTATCTTTTAATAATAATTAATTCAAATAATTGGTTTCTATACCTTTTAAATTGCACCTCATCATATCCAGTCACACGGTTTTAGTATTTACTGAAAGATAACTATTTAAAAGATACAGCTCTATGAAGAAATCATAAGATCTTCTGGTAAAATGATACTGTGATTGACAAAAGAAAACAATCGTCTTTATAGGGGATGTCAGTGCCATTACACTGTAGGAAACAATTGTTATTCTAAACACAGATAGTTATAAAATCAGACAAGTTAAGCAAATGACATCTGTGAAAGACACCTGAGTTTCATAACTTTCTCACGGAAATGTTTCTTTTGATCAATTATATAAGTAAGAAAGTGACATGAATACTACATGAACCTTGAAAAGTCCTTTTTTCTTTACCGTATGCTGTTAAATATATAAAATTATTATTATTATTATTATTATTATTATTATTATTAGGGTACCAGGGATTGAACTCAGGATCACTTGACCACTGAGCCATATCCCCAGCCCTAATTTGTATTTTATTTAGAGACAGGATCTCATTAAGTGGCTTATCTCCATGTTTTTTGCTGAGGCTGGCTTTGAACTTGCTATCCTCCTGCCTCAGTCTCCCAAGCTGCTGGGATTACAGGTGTGTACCACTACACCTGGTTAAAATTATTTTTCACAGTAAAAATCTGTCAAGTCTTTATCCATATCAAAATTATAGATTGAAGATTGTTTGCTTTCTAGAATTTTTATTAATTAACAAGTTATGAAAATGTCAAAAGACTGAAAATAAATAGTAGAAATACAAATAGTTTATATCGTGATCTTTAATACTTGATTTTTGTTCATCACTGTGATGATTTTCTCTGTAATCTTGAAAGGGAATGAAATCGTCAAAAAGCTTAAATTAATTAATTGATATATTTTCTAATGTAGTGCTGGGAATCAAATCCAGGGCTTTGTACATGTTTGGCATTTGCTCTACGACTGAGCTATATCCGAAGTTCCAAAATTGTATTGTACTTTTACTACAAACATATATGGAAAATTGGAGCTGGAGGTTCCTCAATGATAGAGCACACACAAGGCTCTGGGCTTAATCCTTAGCATGGCCTCCCGAAACAATAATGAAAAAAATTTAATGCCAGCCCAATGTTAATTTCACAGGATGTATATAATTCATTAAAATATGTTGATACTGCACAAGGCCTCATTGCTTACCTCTCCTACATATTATGAATACAGACATATGTTAGGAAGGTGGATAAAAGACAAAGCCCAATAAATACATTCAGAGATATCAAGTTATCAAAATGAGTCCCAAATCCTGTCACTTCCATAATGCAACAAGTCATTTCTCTTAATATTTTTTGTCTTTATATCATCTATTTTCCTCCTCTAAGCATAAAGGAAACAGACTATAAATCAAACAAATAACTTTTGCATGATAGATTATGAAAAACATTTGATCTTTTGATCTCATGAAGCTATACAGCCAAAATGCTTTTACTACTTGGCATGAGTCCCAGACTCCCAAGTGTCATTCAAAGGAAACATTTTCATGATAAAGTCTTTGATATTTTACATTTTTTTATAAATCTCTTTTTTTACTATTGCTTTTTTTATATTTTACAAATGGCTACAGAATATATTATCAAAAGGGAAAATATGAAGCTAATTAAAACATGATTTCTTCAGGAAATCATTTATAAAATTGTTAAGACATTAGAGAAAGAGCAAGAAAGAGAGGAGTGGGAAGCCAGAGGAAAAGAAAATTAATATTAAACATGTAATCAAACCACTCCTTTATTACTGGCTATGCACAAAGGTTTATATGTAGTCCCTGACCACACATCAGTCCACCATATCTGTGAACATCATGAATACTTGATAAACCCACAGCAACAATACTAGACTAAAAGCCGTGATAATGTTTGCAAAAATAGAACTGCCCAAAGATTTTAACTAGCCAAGGACTAAGAACAGAAAATTGAATATGAATTTCCATTTTTTAGTGACTTTTGAAACTTCCATTAAATTTTTGCCCTCAAGAGATGAAAAATTAAAGATATTTTAATTAGTGTCAGTTCATTTATTGCTATCTTAAGTATTATTATGTTCAGACTATAATGTATATAATGATAGAGCATTCTATAAAGACTCATGTTCAACAATGTTTAATAATTACATTTCTTCTAAGAATTGGACAAGCCTACTTTATCATTATGTAATAAAAGGATTGAATATAGTTTATGTGGCAGAAATCAGTTCATATCTTACACTGAGAAGAAATTTGGAATTCTCTAGTTATTCATAGGCATCTAAGAAATCAGAGGTGGGTCACAAAGCAGAAACGAAGGGAATATCACAGAACTAAAATGAGCAGAAGACTGAGGGAATTTGTAGGAATAATTAGTAGATTACACATAGTCACAGTGGAAGAAGAAAATTTTTCAGCCAGTTGGGAATTGCCAAGATCTGAATTAATGGTCACTGAGACCTTAAGAGCAAGACCAAATTTTAAACCACAGACATAGTATTTTTAATCCTTTTTTTCTGGTTTGTAATGTGAATACAGTCTACATCAGTGAAAATCCTGGCAGGAAACAGAAAGCACACTTGCCTGGGACTTTGAAGAAAAGCTAATAAATGATAAATGATTTAGGGACAGACATGGAGGGACTAGAAGCCCCAGGAAGTCACCCATTGACCTGAAGAGTCAAGGAAGGAAAACGATGTCAGTAGAACTGGTAGAGAGGCAGCAGTGAGTTAAAAGAGTTTAAAAGAGCTTTAGATCAACTTAAATGGATGCGGCTAACTGGCAGAACAATGGTAAAGGGCTGACACTGGAGAGGATGGGGATGGCATATCTAAACTCTGTCCTTAAACTTTCAGATCTTTTGTCTGAATCTCCCCTCAACAAATTGGAAGCCAGAGAGTAAGAGGGTCTGGGTGACGCATTTTTTAAGAATCAGCATTTTGTAGCCATAGAGCAGGGCCGAGAGAGACAGAAAAGGACTATATGTGTTGTGGGGGACAGGAGAGGGGTAGAAACTAGGAAAATAGGGATAAGAGATGAGGATACAGACATACAGTCCAACAACAACAACAAAAAAATCTTTTAGAACCATTAAGTACTTGTACTTTTAAACTTCTTGATATATATGTAAGATGGACATATTTGTACTGAAATCTACTCTGCTTTATTCAAAATGAAAAATTAGTAAGACTCTAAAAAGTATAGATTTAACAGAAAATTTTATTTTAGGAATAAAATAATGATGTTTAAATTCTGGACCAAGAAGTAAATTTTTGTAACATTAAAATTTAATTACACACACACACACATATGTATGTATGTATTTATTTAAACTATGAATACTAACTTCAACACATTCAATTCCCTGTGGAAGTCTCCTAGAAAAGATGGAGTTCATTGATATTGACCTTTAGGGTCAAATGTCTTTGGAACATGTAGAAGGTCAAGTGTGTTATCTAATGTAAGTATTAACTCAGGACCAAAAGAGCATCTAATAGTAAATAAAACACTTTCAAAGAGTCCGAAAGGTAGGAACAAGGACTCGTGATTCATTCTGCTAAAGATTGATGATGTTTGTGAAGCAAAAGAGATTTATTGACTTATTTATTGATTTGATTTATTGGTTTGGAATGATTTTTTTACCCAAGAAGCATTCATGAATGTGCCACCAACACAATCATAGAAAATGCAGCGTCTGCATCTTGGTGGAGAATGAAGCTCAGCAGGCAGCTGCGAGTGAAGAGGACTTAACGAAGAAGAATGATTTTTGTGGCAAAGATATATTACACAGCACACCACTGCTCTGAGTCAATAATGATGACTAACCAGGATGAGATAAGAATTAGAGTAGCAAACAATGCCCTTGCAGTGAACACCCTGCGAGCGAATCAAAGACAGCATGTAATTACAGTTTTATTTTTGTATTTTTTCCTCCGATGATGAAGTATTGTAGAATAAAAATTGGTGAATGGGAAGTAAGTCATAAAACAAGCAAAATCTACCATGCATTTCAGTTTGAATGGATATCCAAAAAGCATGCATTTACATTATAAAGAATAAACTAAGTTAAAAGTAATATAAAATGCTTTAAATAATCAATAAAAAAAAGTAATATAAAATGCTGAGACCCCAAATGCTGACTCGAGTAGAGTTAATTATCAAGAGTTCTTAGTCACAAAATAAAAGGAGCTGTTTCTGAATAGCTGATTCTAGAAAAAATTAGTCATCGTCATAGGATAGGTATTATAGCTCACAAGATCTCCAGTTTTCAGTGAGCCAGGTTTTGAGGCCCACAGGCTAAAGCAAAGCCTAAATTAGCCTGTACTTCTGGCTAGCCAAACATACAACTCTGCCTCTGGGAACAAGATGGCACCTCTTGGCCCCATGAAAACTGCTGCAGGAGTCATATAACTGCCTTTAATAAGTAAGGAAGTCACTGTTGACACTGGCCTCTGGATTCATTCTTAATTACTGCTGTTACCTCTCACCATAACACATTTGGTTATGTTCCTCCTTCTTTAGGTCACTAGGTTTTGTTTCACAGCCAATTAGTCAATGGGTGATTATCAAAACCTTAGTCTGTGTACTTTAACAGATTGGAAAAGTAAGGTTATGTATGTTTGACTTCTAAACATGATACTGGATATATCTCATTAGTTGGGGAATGCTTTAACTTAGTATGGAGATTCAAACATTGGATAGACAAATATAATGTCAAATGACCTTTGAAGAAAATGAGCAAATAAAATTAATTTACACTGGCTGGGCGTGGTGGAGTGTGCTTGTAATCCCTGCTGCTTAGGAACCTGAGAGAGAAGGATCATGAATTCAAAGCCATCCTCATCAACTAAGTGAAACCCTAAGCAACACAGTGAGACCCTCTCTCAAAATTTAAAAAATAAATAAAAACAGACTGGGATTGTGGCTCAGTGGTTAAGTGCCCCTGGGTTCAATCCCTGTTACAAAAAAAAAAAAAAAAAAAAGAAAGAAAAGAAAGAAAAAATTAATTTACCCAGAAACATGAATATCCTTTATGTAAAAGTCTTCATAAAAGAAGAAATCCATGAATAACACCAACATGATTCTATGGCTTTTTGGTACCACATATATATAACAATTTAATCACTATTGCACTCTGGATTTTTTACAGCTGATTAAGTCTATTTTGATGATGTAGCTAAGTGACCTAATTGTTAAAAATCATCATTTCAAAAATATGTACTAGCTAATGTGTAATGACTATTGTTGAATTGCTTATTATTAATTGATTTGGTAATTCTGTTCAAACCATATTTCATTTCATATAAATACTATATAAGCCAAATTTTTCAATTTACAGTCCTAGTTTTAATCTCCTTCTCCAGTGGCAACTTTTTTCTCACAGTAAGCTCTTTGTGTCCTTCAGTACCAGAATTGTGGCTACATCTTTGAGCTTCCATTGGAACACTGTCTGTCTAATCAATAACTTCTTAAAATGTCTGTATGCTGTTTGTCACTGTGCTTTGTCACCCAACAAGACACCTTTGAATACCTTGACAGTTGAATTTTTTTCTCTGAGCTTTCAAGGTGTGGGAGGTATATTTTGGTCATGTTGGTAAATTCACTGGCAATTTTTCAGTCTTTATTTTCATGATCTATAACATATTTGTTTATATTGCTCAATCCATCCTGGATTCTTTCTTTACTTGCTTTCTGCTATCTCATGCTTGTATTTTTCTTTGTACCTCTGTGATCATTAATTCTCAGCTGCCTCTGCTCACCTAAATACAAAAATCTTTCCAAATTCCAACCCTTAGTTTGTCTATGGCACAAAGTCAAGACCTGTGGTCACTCCTTCTATAGAGTTTATAGAGTCAATAACAGTCTAAACTAAATGTGTGACTGCTCAGTATAATCCTAATTCTAGACTTAATCCCTTCCCCAAGCTTTACTTCTATAAACACTGCAAATGAATATTTCCAAGACTGAATTAATCATACTTACTCTCACACCTGCTATTCCTATAGGCTTAATGCCATATTAACTTTAAGGCTTAAGAGAAACCTAGTTGCAGATCATATGGTCCAACTACCTATTTACTGAATCTTAATCTCACAGGTCAGGAATAGGGATTTTCTGTTTGTGGAAGCATTGTATGTGATTATTATGTATCTTACATTTTTCATGAATACTAAACCTTTAATTTTCTGGAACAGAACATAGAAAAATAACAATTAGAAAAGTGAGAATACTGTTTAGAATTAATATCTATCATCTAGATAATAATATTTTGTATTTACATAAATATATATGTATATTTTAAAGCTATTCTACAGTTTTCTTTCATTCAACTTTCCCTAAAGTACCAAAAAATGGTGCTTTGTCTTTAAAGAATTTACAATTAAAAAACTGTAAAGTTTCCAAATATGAGTGTCATATTCAAGAGAGATTTCTTGCTGGTCAGCATTTTATGTAATTCCATTTATTCTTATTCCAGTAAAATTCTATAGGTGTTCTCCTAGTGACAGTTTCTCTTCATCATGTGTTTATCCCTTCAAATATTGCCGACACTCACACACACACACACACACACACACACACACACACACACAATACTGTTCCCACAGGTCTTTTTGTTGAGCAACATTACTTTTATTTACTTTCTGGCTGAAGAACTGAACTTAATACCCTATATTCATTCATTGTATAGAATGGTTTGCAATTCTAGGCATTTGTAGTATTTTGAAGGATTTTAAAGGTCAGATCAGCTAAAGCTTGACATTTGGCTAAGACATAAATTTTGTAAAGCTAAAGCCGTTGGAAATATACAGAAGATAGTGATCAAGACCAAGTATAATTAAGATGTTGATCAACTTCTGCCATAAAAATTGCATAAACCAATAAATAAGATTCAAATATTCTACTTTTCAAAGCTTTTGGAATCACTCACTAACAATTCTCTCAAAATGAAGCTAGTGGAATGAAACATTAAAACTATTAACTAATGAAAACAAATAATGTGATTTTTTTTATTCCCACATGCATGATAAATTTTAGAGAGGCAAAGACTCTAAGTGTATTTTCTTAGTAATGAATATGAGAACAATGTCATTGTCACTAATATTTCAGAGCTGAGATTGCCAGTCACTGATTAATAGTCATGTCTAATTTATTAGGAAAAATGATTGCTGACACACAAGCAAGAGTGTTATGGATTAGATCAGATCTGTTAGATTTTTATGTTGAGTAGCCCACATTCCTCTAGCAGCTATAACAGAGGCTCTCCAGTGGGGTCAGAGCTCTAACTGAATGTAAAGAAACTCAGTCAGCAGAAAGATGATCTGGCAAATATGCTTTTCACGTCTCTTACATTTAGTTTCTTTGGGATTAATAGACATAAAATAAACATAGGATTCTGGACAGGTTTATTTTTCTCTCTGCATAAGAAACCTAGTTTTGTAGATTTAAATTTATGTGCAGAGAAAAGAAGCTAATGGCCAAATGAGCAGTGGCCTGGGAAAAAAATTAAAGTTTATTTATTTATTTTTTATTTTATGTTTTCGTGATTAAGACTAAAATTACTTTGAACATTAATGTAAAATTATTATTAACCATATGCAGACATTAATTATATTTTTCTAAAATGTAAACAATATAAAAGGCATAAAATGTGAAGTAAATGTTTTTGCTCCCATCCAACCCTATTTCCGCCCTGTTTCTAGCCACATCTACTAAATCACTTTAAACTGTTTTTATTTTTAGGTCTTTTGTAGTTATTTCATAATTTCAAGCAATGATATTCAACTCTGTCTAGTTACGTTGCCTAAGATACTGAGTTTGCTTTACAATACTGGAAATTTAACCTTTTAAATTGTTCCACATATTCACCAAGTCCCTTCTCCAAGTTCCACTAGATATACTTTCCATTAAGTGGTTCAATTGTTTAGTTTATGATTTTAAGTATAATTAAACCTCATTCTTTGATCTGGAAATATTACCCAAAACCCTAATGAAATACAAATAAGTGAGAATACTGAGTTTCTTCTAATTTTTTTTACCATTCATCTAGCATTTTTTTTTCTACTGGCGTAGACCGAAAAACACCATCAGCCCAAGATATATTAATTTCCTAATCCTTAAAGCCTGTAAATAAATATTAAGTTATAAGACAAAACCGTGAAAAATCACCTTGTATGAAAAAAAGAGTGAAAAGTGCCTTATACAGAAAAAGATGCTATTAAGATAAGGATCTTAGAAGGAGTTGGTTCTACTAAAGTGGCTCAAAATTTGGAAGACACACTGGAGGAGAAGGCTATGTGAAGAAAGAATCTGAGTTTGAAATGATATAAAATACGAAGCTGGAGGAGACAAGAAAGAAACCTCCCCTAGAGCCTCTGCAGGAGCATGGCTCTGTCAAGACCTTGATTTGAGAATCCTAACCCCCTAACTGTGACTGAGTGTACACTGTGCGTTACGCCACTAGTTAGTGTTAATTTGATGTAAGTGATCACAGGAAATTTACACAATAAACCATACATACCTTTGGCTCTGTTTTGTCAAAGCTTTTGGTATCCAATTTAAAATTTTGAGGAGTTTTTAATTTTTTGTTTGCTTTGCTATTTTCCAAAATGTGTAGTTACATGCATAAATACAGATTAGAGAACATTGTGAATTCTCTTATGTACATATCAAACACAAGGGAGGAAGTGTTATGATCAGACTTAGAAAAATTATCAGTAAATTTAAGATTCTGAATGTTTTACAAGTGGACTGTTTTTCTTTGCTCTGCTCCACTAATTACTTCATATTTTATTATTTTTTATTTAACACATGACTTCATTGTTTATTTTTTTCTTGTCTATTTCTAGAACAAGTTCCTAGCCTTGTGTAATAAAATCCAAATTATTGTTGGAGGCATTCTTCTCAGAGTCTTGACTTCCTTTCCTATATTACATTGATTAGTTATTAAATTGCAATATAGCCATAATTATTAGACATTCTTTTTATATGTTTTTTTTTGGATCACTTTCACATATTTATCACCTAATATCTTTCTCTTTATTTAAACTTTTTAGTTTGCTGACTTTTTTATTAAGTAATAAAGTATTTTAAATATTTGTATTTCTATATCCTGATCCTCTAATAGAATGATTACTTGGGCTGCAATTAAATTTAAAAACACTGTTCTATTAACTCTTGATATTTAGAATTGATACTGAAAATTTTGAAACACATTATGGCATTTTAAATTATTCATGGCTAAATAATGTTTCTTTTTTCCTTTATTATCTCTGAAACTTCTTTAAGGTTTATTTTTTCTTGTTTTTTTTCATATTTTAATATTTCACAATATTATAGGACTATAAGCATACTTCTTTACTTAATTATCTTCTTAATCTTTGTTTATTCTTGAGGAATTTTCTCATTTTATTTATTTAAAATCCTTTTTTTCTTCTCTCAAAATTCCTTAGATATTATAAATATCTTTGGATGAATTCTAAATATTTCTTAAATTTTTGTTTAACCTCTTATGAATTTAGAAACTTGCTCAATTTTATAACATATTTTTTCCATTGACTGTGTTTATTGAAATAATGAAACAAAGTAAAGGGACCCTAGGCTAGTGAATGAATGGCAATTGCTTATGTCTGTCAAGTGAGGCTCAAACTGGACTTTAGACTAGGCATGGGAATCTTCAGTACTATGTATCAGATAGGAATGGGGAACTTAATAAGTGAGGGCATTGGGGCATAATCAATAGGAATGAGCAGAATCAGTGATACACATGGGATCATGAATGTCTCCCAAAGGCCCACATATTGAAGACTCAGTCCCCAGCCTGTAGGACTGCTGGTGGTGGAAACTTTAGGATTCAGTGGAAGATGTCTGGTTACTGGGGGAATACTCTTGATAGAAATATTGGAACTTCAGTCACTTTCTCTTTCTCTTTGCTTCCTGTCCACTTGTAAGTGAACTGGCATCCTCTGCCACTTGCTCTTAACATGATATATTGTTCTGCCATGGTCTCATTAAAATAGGCCAAATGACTATAGATTGAAACGACGGAAATTCTGAGCCAAAATAAATATTTTCTCCTTAAAAGTTAATTATGTCAGGCATTTTTGTCATGGCAATGGAAAGTAGACTAACACAGTAAAAGTTTAAAAGCTATAAACTAATTCATTCCAAAGTATGGTATGTAGTCCAGTTAGAGTGTGTCTTCTTCTCTGAGGTGATATTATAAGATCTTGTCAAACCCTCCATAAGGTTTTCAGTAGAAAAGGCAGGTTCATGCCTGAAACGTGTTTTTTCCTATCATGATCAATCCACTCCAGACAGGGTGCTATTGAAACACTCTGGATATCAATGTCAGTTCAGACCAACAGTCCTCAAAATGTTTAGGCACTCCCCTTCTTGAGTATATAATTATTCCAGGAAATAGCAGTAATTCTGGTTGGAGAATAACTGTGATCATTATTGCTATGTACACTTGTTAGCTGTTGTGATTTTCTTCCTCCTAGAATTTAATTTTTATGTATGCAGTTCAGTAAACAAAATTGTAAGTTACACATTTTTCAAAGGAAGAGTTATTAAATAACCTAGATGGTGATTTTTGTTAGCCAAAAAAAAAGTATCACTGAAAAATCAGTGAATGATCTTTGAAGCTTTCTCAGTGCGTATAAATTGCCTGGTAAATATATATCGTCTTACTATTTTGGCAATAAAAGTAGTTTTCTAAACAAGGTTTTATTTAAAAGTTAAATTAACTTTACAGATAAAAACACATTTTGAATTGACACTGTCATTGAGGAATTTGCAAAAAAGATTACTATTCCCAGGGTCTAAATTCCAGAATGAGTTTAAGAAGATTATTGTTTATGTGCCATCTGGAGTATGATTAATTTATAGCTTAATTCTTAATAGCCAGAGTAAATTCAAATTGTAGTACCTTCTCCATAGTACTAAGTATGTAATCAAAGTTTTAAAAATGGAGTCCAGAATGGCTGTTTTAATACTATTTTCTGTAGTTATATACAGAGCAATGATATTTAATTAGCATGAACTATTAGGATGTATTTCTTTGATATATCAATATTTTGAAGTAAACTTTTTAAATCAGTTTCCCAGGTCTGCTTCAATTAAGACTGACACCTGGCTGGCTTTTAAAACAATATAATTCAGTGTTTCTCGCTTTTGGGCTGGAAGTCTAAATGTGAATTGTCAAGAGAGTTGGTTTCTTTAAGACTGTGGAAAGAATTTCTTCCTTGGTGTGTCTTGGCTTCTGGTGCTTTGATGCTCTTGGCCTTCCTGGCTTGGACAAACATCACTCCCAATGTCTGCCTTTGTTTTCTCCTGGCCTTCTTCCTGTGCCTCTTCACCTACTCTTCCTTCTTACCATGCCTGTCACTGTACATGCTTTTTTTTTTTTTTTTTTAACAATTGCCGATCAATTATTAGGGACACTCTACATTTAGAAAGCTGTGTTCAAACTCAATTTCCAAATATTGATTGGAGAATAACTGTGGTAATTATTGCATTCGGGGGTTTCTAGGATTTAGGACTGGAACATTTCTTTTTGGAAGACATAATTCATCTTATAACAGAAGAACAGTGATTATTCAAAACTACAACCATATTTGCTGCTTCACATTTTAAGTAGAAAATTTAAATCAAATTATCCACTTTATCAGCAAGTCACATTTGCAATAGCATTTTTAAACTATCAAAAAAGTGTAAGTTGTAAATATGTTAAAAACAAGTGCTCCTTCTATTTTTGGGAAACTTCTGATCTTACTTAGCTTACTTAGCTCTTAGTGTTTTTTTTTTTTTCCCCACATTTGATTTTTCTAGTTATGCATTGAAATTCAAATTATTTTATAATCCATGTATCTTTCGTCTGTTCCAGTCTACTTCTATATTAATTTTAAAGAGCTTATCACCCCAATAAGTTTGGATCTAGAAAGAAATGAACATAGATGTATATGTATCTTCTTGGAATAAGGATTTTCTTAATTCTTTTTTTTTCTGTTCTATCAGATACTTTTTTTTTATTCATTTCCAATAATTGCATGCATGCATTTTATAAAAAATTTAATATGTGTGGTTTTATTTCTGTGAGGCATTGGTTCAGTTTTGACTGTACTTGGGATAAAGAAAATGTTGAGAGATATAGTTTTGGTTTAAACTACTCTCAGGAAACAAACAGCACTGCGTTGGTTGTACTCTTAGTTTTAAGTGACAGGGTTTTTTTTTATGTTTTCTCTAGAGAGCTTGTAATACTTAGACATTTATGTAACTTTAAAATAACTTAGTCAGTCAACAGTCTTAAGGCATGTAGAAAGAAATAATCAATGTTTTTGTTTCCAAGAAAACATTGTTTCATAAATGCATATGCATATAAGAAAAAAATATAGTTTTAGTTTATAGGTTTTTTAAAAAAATATTTTTAATCATAGATGGACATAATACCTTTATTTTATCTATTTATTTTTAGGTGGTGCTCAGGATAGAGCCCAGTGCCTCACATGTGCTATGCAAGCACTCTACCACTGAGCTACAACCCCAGCCTGAAATATAGTTTTATATGTATTATTCCAGTAACAATTCCAACTTTTGTTGGTAAAAGTTGATGTTCTGGATAGACTTTTATTCAGCATTCCAAGCTTCTTTGTTCTACTTTAGGAATTTACATCATCAAGTCCTTTGGATATTAATCTTCTCTTTGTCATTAGCCACCATAATATTCAAAATTGAATCATTTATAAAAAACTACTTACTTTAATATTTCCTGGATGGATTAACTATAGATACTTTAAACATGTCTAACAGGATTTCTTCTTGAAGTCAAATTGATTATTCCAAATTACAAATCTGATAGTTTTTAGCAAATATTGCCTATTTATTAAAAATAAACATTAATGGCTTTTCACTTCTTTGAGTATAAAATAGGCTCCATACTATGGCAGACAAGGCCTCCATGCCCATAATTCGTGGTAGGAAAACTTTATAAAGATTTTGCACTTCCTTTTTGGTATTGAGGCCACTTCCTTTGGCTTTAGCTCTGAAGTTTCCTTTTCTTACCCTTGTATTCCACTTCCCCTATTCTCTAAGGTGAGGACCATTCTGTGTCCTCATGGTCCATTTCAACACTTGGGTGCAATTTTAATGTACAAAAATAAATTAGTAATTTTTTTTTTTATTTTTACATAAGTGTGTTTTCAAAAATGTTCACAGGACAGTGACATTACTTAGGTCAAATAAAAAATATTTGTAATAGAATTAAACATTGTATAATACTTCAGTGATAGAGATTTGTTAGATCCAGGGATTTTGTATGTAAATTCAAACGCTTGCCATGAATGCAGATACCAAGTGCTAAATAAAATTTCTTACCTTGAAGTAAGTAGGTGCATAAAATGTTGGAAAAATATTAGTAAATATTAACATAGACTAAATTTGTAAATTAATATAGACTAAAATTCTTATCAAAAATTCAGATTCTATTAGTGTCACAAAATATCTTAAAGCAAGTATTGAAATTCCAACTGCTCCAAAGGCTGAGGCAGGAGAATAACAAGTTCAAAGCCAGCCTCAGCAACTTAGGAACCAAGCAACTTAGTGAGACCCTGTCTCAAGATAAGAAATAAAAAGGGCAGGGGATGTGGCTCAGGGGTAAAGCACCCCTGAGTTTGATCCCTGGAATCAAATAAATAAATAAATAAATAAAATCTGATTTTATTTTCCTGTGTATATATTTAAAAAGTTATCTTTTTTTCATGAACATTTCATTTAAAATTCTAATTTTTAAAAATATTATTGAATCTAACCATAGATTATTTACTGTGTTGAAAGTACTGACTTTTTATCTTATTCCAGAGTTAATGCTTATAGATCACCATAAAAATAAGAAATCAGAGTACAATAAATATTTATGAAAAAATTCAGGGATCTATCTTCACATTCAGAAAATCAGCATATTACTAAGTAAATATGCCATTTGGCTTTAATCTATTTCAGGAAAGTTTTCCTAATATGAAATGAATGAAATTTTCTATTTCCTAATCAGGTCAGTAACAACATTCATCAAAAAGTGAGGACAGGTTTTCTTTAGATTCCCTCCAATGCTGTATTTATCAGTTGCCTTCATTAAAAAATAAAATAAAATAATGGCCAGATATATATTTGAGCATGTAATCCAGCACCAGGATTTGTATCTTATTTTGTAGCTAAGAATCTCTTTTGGTTACTTAATTACTTTACAAAAACAAATAAAGGGTTTGGAAAGAGCAGCACCATCTCTTGAGAGCTAAGAGGTGAGAGCTGAGGAATGCTGTGGTTTGTGTAAGGCTGGTACTGTGTTGTTTTTTTTTTTTTCCCCTCCCAAGCTCATGTTAAAATGTACTTGATGTTATAATAATATCAAGAGTGGTTGGATCCTGAGGGCTCACCATCATGGGTGGGATTGCTGCCATTGTAAAGGGGCACCTTTGGTTCATTTTTGCTGTCATGCTAACGTACCTCTACCTTGTGTTGGCACAGTAAGAAGGTTCTTGACTAATGCCACCAACATTTTATTAGTCTCGCCAGCCTCAGGAATTTTCTATGCATTTTCACTTATAGAGACTAAGGGATTCCATTACAGAGACACAAAATTAAATAAGACAGTTGAATCATTGTTACATGGGGAGCCTGGGATTGAGTTTCTAAAGTCCAGGTTTGAGGGTAAATAAGACTATTCTACACTAAACTGAAAGTATGTTATTTTGTATTCTAGGCTAATGTTTCTCCCACCTTGCTCTACAGTTCTGCATAAATAAAGGCATTTTTAAACAAAACGTGCATTCTTAGCTTTTGATTCTTCCTTAAGAGGTTCTCAATCAGTACATCAAAAATAAGGGTGAGAATCAATTGCTTTTCATAAGCTTTTCAGGTGATTTTGATGATAAAGTTTACTTTGAGAAATAGTACTCTAAGTCATTAGAAACTGACACGAGTTTTTTTTTTTTTTTTTTTTTTTTAATTGAGGTATAAAACCAGAATTATCGGGCTGGGGATATAGATAGCTCAGTTGGTAGAGTGCTTGCCTCACATGTACAAGACCCTGGGTTCAATCCCCAGCACCACAAAACAAAACAAAAAAACAAAAAATTGAAAAAAACAGAATTCAGAATTATCTTATAACCTTAAATGCTAGAGGCATGTAAGTGATATCTGAGCACATGTGTATAAAAGCTGTTTTCTTAAAGTTTACACAAAAGGCTTTCTAAATATAGAAATGTCTGCAAACAAATATGCACTATATAAATGGTAACTTATTATTATTCATTCTTTTATTAATGATATATTAGTGGCCTTAAATAATATAAAAAAAAAAACTTCAGTGGTATTTTTTTCAAGGGATATCAAAGAAATATGATTTTTTAACAGGGTGCCATTTTTACATAATATCCTCTGTCTAAAGCATTTACATTTATAATTGGAATATAAATGTTCATGAAAACTGAAATATTCATAAGGCTAGGAAAAAGTTTTATGAAGAACAAGAAATTTGATGGATGCTTCCATAAAAATGAATTGTCTGCATTAAAAAGTGACAAGTTTTATAACTGTTCATAATGGTGATCTCTTACTAGTTGTAAAGCAGTTAGCAACATATAAAAATTTGATGATAAGAAGATTCATCACATTTTACTGCATTCTAGAAAGCTATACTGCTCATTATTATTTTTATTCATATATTTCCCTTCTTTGTATTCTTATTCTAAAAGAAATTGTATATATTTAAAATATGCATTAAATTGTTAACCTTGAGATTTTTCTTTTTTTAGTAGAAAGTGAAATATCAAAACATGTGTTCCTCCCAATTTCAATGAAGGTTATTATCATTGTAATATCTTAAATATATGAAGTATCTGAAAGTATCTCCATAATTTTCTGTAATATTTTATTATTTTTATTTTAATAAAAGATTGATAATTTGGTGATTTGGTGAAACTCAATGTGATATTTAATATTTTCCTTCATTGTATTTTAAAATTGTTAATAGAATTTAGTGCATACCTGATTGGGATGAAGTCAGTAGATACTTAGCAGATCAGTCTTATTTCTGAATTTCTGCTCTCAAAAACACACAGCATTCACATCAAGCACTTCAAATCTGCATACTCGTGATAAATGTTCTCTTCTACCAAATGTGCAAAAGAGAAATTAACAATTCTGACTCTATCTGTTCCTCTCAGGAAAAACAATACATTCTACAGAGTAACAGTTGGCGTTGCTCACTCAGTCCTTCAACTTTTTAGTATGTAAATAACTTCATGTCTTTGCTACGATTAGATTAAATCTCTCCAGTGATTTTCAATAATGGCTAGAATATAATTAAAATCCCTTCCTGAGGTCTGTAAGCATCTATATGATTTTGTCCTTGCTTAACTTTCTTCCTGTTATTAATTTCCTTTCTATTTTACTGCTCTTTATAAAAACATTTTTTTAGTCCATTCTGATTATACACAATAGCGGGAGTAGTTGTGATATATTTATACATACACATCCTGTATGTAAATTGGTCGATTTCATTCCCCTGTACCTTCTCTTTCCTTCCTCTCCCCCTGGCCCCATCCCCTTTCTCTATTCTACTGACCTAGCTTCTGTTTCCATGAGTCCCCTTTTCTTTCCTAGTTATCTCTGTGGCTTTTTTATATGAGGGAAAGCATATGACCCTTGACTTCTGAGTCTGGTAGAGCATGAGGCTATGCAGTCCTGCCTAGAATTCCGATTGAAGTATTAACCATGTTGCTCCCTGTGTCCTGCCTCAAACCATTCCTCTCTACTTTCATTTGTGGGATATACAAACCTTTTCCCACATCACTGACTTCACTTCCTGTTTACTCCCCTGAGACCCTGAGATTTTTCAAATTTTACTTCTCTCTTGTAATTCAGATTTCAGCTGACATGCTGAATCTTGGAAAACCTTCCCTGGATGTTCTATGGTGAAGTCATTTTTTTCTCCCCAGTCACACACATACACTGACCCTCACCACAGTCACTCCCTAGCAGTGTTCTACTTAATTTTTTCATAGCATGTTTTACTGTCTTGGAGTATCTTTTACTTGATAGCTTAAATTGAGACTTAAAATATTAATAATGAGCTAGTGAAGTATTTACATACTTATTTTACTTTGGGTTTGGTGACAATTATAGGAGCTATCTAAACATAGAAACTGCACCTAGTAATCATATGTGTGAGTTACTACACACTTCTGAACTACTCCAGCATACCCAGAAGGCAGTTTCTAAAGCAATGCATCTGCAGAGGTGAATTGATTTCATATGGACTTAGAGGGTTTGGGATGTGTTGTTGAGAAGTTTGACTCTGGCGTCCAGGCAAAAGTACAAAAACTTTTTTTTGTTTTAAGTTCTGAAAAGAACCTGAAAAATATAAGTGGGAGGTGGGTGGGACATGCTGAATACAGTAAGATGTTATGTTTTTACTGATTTTCATATGTTGATAAATGGCTGTTTATTGAGTACTGTTTTAGACAATAGAGTTATACCTATGAACAAAGCAAAACTCTCATGCTAATGGAACATACATTGCAGCAGGAAACAAAATAAGCACAGGAGAACCAATGAATATTAAATGCAAAATTCTGAATGCTCTCTGATAAAAATAAAAGCTGCATGCTCTGTGATAAAACAAGATCAAGAAGATGTAACATAAAGCTGTTGTTCTCTCTTTTAAGTTGGTATACTTTGAATAGAGGTACCGCTTTACTATGAGAGAAAACTATGGTAATTTATGGAAGAATATACTTATACCACACATCATATTTCTCAAATGTGTTGATCAACAAGACTTTTTACACTTAATATATTGAGTGGGCCAAAGCCTTTTTATTTATGTGAATCATGGTCACATATACATCTATCTCTGTATCTTTATATCATCATTTTTATATCTTGTGAGTTAAAATGATGTCCTAAGACTCTTATTATTTTGCTTAAAATAATAAAATCATAATATGTAAACATAAATTTACATTTTATAAAGTAAATATTTTCCAGGACCAAAGATTTAATAAGAATACAGTTTTGCATTTTCATAGTTTCTTAAATTTCAGGCTAACCAAAAAGTATCAATCTTCTCAAATTTATTTCTACAGTTATTGTGCTGTAAAGGGTTGTTTACATTGACGTATATAAAGATAATATAGGTTTATGCATATATGCGAATGGAAAGGATGATAATATTTTTAAAACTCTTTAAAATTATTAGGAATATTCTTATTTGTCGATACTACACCAGAACTTGACAAACAGTAGTTTCTTAAAGGGTCATTTCAGTGTGTAACCTGAAACCACATCGTTAAACTCCATATTTACTTGATTCCAGTAAAATACATCGATTTATCTTATAATTCAGATAGTTTATTCATACATTATTTTGTAGCATCATATATTGGTCATTTGGAAAATATTGAAGCACTGCATTCATTTCATTATAAAGTACAAAATAAAGTGTTAAGTTGGGTGCAGTGGGACATGTCTGTAATCCAAGTGCCTAGGAGGCTGAGGCAGGAGGATTGTGAGTTCAAAGCCAGCCTTAGCAATTTAGTGCTGTCTAATCTACTTACTGAGACCCTGTCTCAAAATACAATATTAAAAACAAACAAACAAACAAACAAACAAACAAAAAACACCCCAGTGATTAAGTATCCCTGGATTTAATCTCTAGTACACCCCAAAAAAATAAAAAGAAGAAAATAAAAAAAAAAAATGTTATAATCAATTTCACAAAGTCTTTAAAAAGTCGGAAGCTGCCAATATTATAGTTTACAAAATTCTGAATATTTGAAATCTAAACTGTCAATTGTTTTCCTTGAAGTGAAAGCCTGACTCACTTTGTTCAACTGAAAAGTAGCAGTCAGGTACTTAAGTTTAAATATCCACAGTTTTGCAGATTTTCTCTCAAGTGAAATAGTACTTCCTGAACAAAAGTTGCTAATTTAGCTTACAAATCAATTAATGGATCAGTTGTTTTTCTTGAGATTGTCATTACCCTTCAAGATTACAAAAAGTGCTTTATAAATCTTTCCATTTCATCACACAGAATATTCAGAAGAAGATTAAGAATCAATACTTAAATAGTTGTGGATATTTTCTTAGAACACTTTTAAGTGGAAAAAAAAAAACTGAGTACAGGTGTAGTGGTGAAATCTTCAATAATTTATAGTGTGTTAGTGATATTTTGATTCCTGAGTTGCCCACAGTTTTGACCCCATTGTGTTTAGATAATCAGGGAAATGACAACATATTGAGAAAATAAATAACATATTAATATAATGAAAATTGTTTTGAGCAAGCAGATCCCCTGAGAGGTTTTTTGTTTGTTTGTTTGTTTTGTTTTGTTTTTTTGGTACTGGGTATGAATCCCAAGGGGCCCTACCCACTGAACCACATCTCCAGAACTTTTTATTTTTTATTTTGAGACAGGATCTTGCTAAATTACTCAGGGCCTTGCTAAATTTCTGAGGCTGCCTTTGAATTTGGGATCCTCTTGTTTAGCCTGCTGAGTCACTGGAATTATAGGTGTTATACCACATGGCTCCCAGTGAAAGTTTTCTTAATGATGCCTAGAGATTACATAGTTCTCACAAACTGTTGACACACATTCTATTTTAGACTATACACTAGGGCTAAGTTGATATATCCCAGTTCTCATCAACAAGAAGGCTTATTATAATATGTTACAGAAAGAAAGAAACATTCTGAAGTTAAAACAGAAGGGTCACCCATAATTATAAATTCTGTATCCTTCTGATGTATGGAGATGCACTTCATAAAGTGTTTCTCCTTTAAACTCTGGATATAATAAGCACTTCAGCTAATCTTGGTTTCCAAGTTCCTGAAATTCATTCTCAAAGTAGGAAAGCATGTGAGATTAGCTATAATGCACTGAGAACATACATGTATGGGAACTAAATATTTTGCCAATTTAAGTTGGAAAAACCCTGAAAAGCTTATTTTTGTATTTAGATTTCTAAGTAGTGCTCAGAGATGATGTTAATAGCTGTCACTTTGCTTCCTCATTCTTCACAGTCTTTCACTTCTAAGAACACAGAAGGGAAGAAATCACCTTCTTAAGAGAGTTTAGGAGTAATTAAATAAAAGTGGTATATTTCTCTACTATAGGTCCTAATCAGTAAACACCCACTAAGGTACTATCAAATGGCAATCTAGTCAATTACATTCTTGTGGTTTTATTGGTGCATTATAATTATACAAAATAGTGGGATTCTTTGTGACATAGTCATACATGCATGTTACTTAATATGGTCATTGAACACAGTTTACCTACTCTAGGTTCAGTAGGGCAAACTTGAAAGATGGCTGAAATTTTTAAAAATTTTAGTCAAACTTCCTAGTCAGTGACTACAAGTCATGACCTTAGCTGAATTTCTTAAACTCTCTGCCCTCACATTCCCCATGGAGATAATGATATAAGTACTGTTATTAAATACGTGAAATACAGGATATAGAACAAAGCCTGCCCCACCATTATTAATTGATTAATAAAATTGATTATAATTGATTATAAATTGATTAATATAATTGGTTATAAATTGATAATTCTTTTGTTATTATTTTCTATACTAGAGCTTGTATGTTTAATTTCCTATTAAATGGTGAATTTAACAAATCTAATCGCAGCATGCTTTACATTTATATTTTAATTTTGTTTATTAACTCATGAGGAATGTTAATTATCTGTCTATGATGTAAAAGTCATGGGTTGTTTCTTTCTAATTCAGCATATAGTTTTTTGCCTTTGGCTATAGCCAACCTGTGGGAAAAAATTTTTTTGATTGCAGTTTCAGAATATAGTCCAGAATTAAAGTATCTTTGTCAAATAGTTGTATAGTGAAATTTTTATAACCTAGCCAAAAATTATAAATCTCCTTCCAAGACTATCATTGGCTTGAAAGATTGCCTTTGACAAATAATTAACTCAAGCTTTGGAGGTGTATTGTTTAATCTTTTTTACAAAAGAATACAAGACAAAGCCAAACCAAATAAAACCTTACAACCATTCATTAAATATATCAAATTAGGGCTAAGAACCATGAGAAATAAGAATAATTACTGGGCAGTAGGTATATAGTTCATTATTTTAAAAAATATGCAATTATAATTGAATGAGGATAAAAGAAGATTGTAATAAAACATTGGTAATTTTTGGAGTTTAAAGATAAAGGCTATCATCTCCCTGGTGTGTTGGACAGACATGTGTTTTGGCAACCTCCTTGAATTTTTGCCCAGACCCTATTACAACCATCCTTATCTACATTTCATACAGAGAAATAGAAAAGAAAGCCAAATCCCAGTTGCTGAGGCAGGAATAAATGCATTGTGCATCTGATATAATTCATTCATTCCACTGAACAAAATTCTGGCAGTTCACCAAGTTGCAGTGAAAAAAAAAAGATTCCTTTTCAGTGCTAAAATTAATATCTATTAAAATCTTAAGATATTTTTCACTAGCAGATTGCCTTTTGTTAAGACAAATAGCACAACCAAATAAACAGGAAGAAAGGAAGGAGGTTTTCTAGGAAAAAAGGAAAGAATTGATCTTAATAGTATAATTAATATATATATGTACATATACGTATATAATTATAAACACTATATTTATATCCATATATATTGTATATATGGATATTGCTCAATAATGTTTTTCAGCAACATTATTTCATAAGGTAAGTGTTTTCTGTGCCTCATATAATTTTGACTAACTAGAGAGCTTGAGGGAAGGGAAAACCAGAATATTTAAAACATTTCCAAAAAATGTTGATGTAGAGGTGAACAAGGGCTCAAAATGTGTTAAGACTATATTTAAGGTATATTTTTCTTATAACTTTTTGTATATATACACATACCTACATATACACATATAGCCAGTCTAAATATATATATAATATCGGATATTTTATTTTAAATTTATTATATCTTTTGACTGAATACTGGTAATTTCATCATACTATGTGGTTAGCTCCTAGAGAAAGTACTTTAATTTCATTACTGATTAAAAATTAGTAAAGAATATAATAAAGAGAAAGATATTCTTTCAAGCTTTATGAATCAGGACAGATAATGTGGCTAATGATAATAGTTCTTGGTACAAATGGTGATCCTTAAAACACTAACCAAGAAGATCTTTCTTATATTTTCATTCATACAGCATTCTCAAGGTGACAAAGGACAGAGTGCTAAACAATTTTAAGGTTTGGAAGCAGAACTAGAATATGGTAGAAGCCCAAGTGTAATGGGTGAATGAGCACATGAAAAAGTCTTTAAGCTAGTTACTGTCCAACTTCACATACGGTCACATGCACACACAAATTCACACACAGACACAGACACAAACACACCTGTGTGTGTGAGCTTGTTGTATTTCTCTTCCTAAAGGTTAATGTCTTAATGTCTTGAGGGATTTGATTGTTTTTTTTTTTTTTTTTGCTTAAATTGTGCTTAGCAACGATCTTTACCCATTATTTTGAAACTCCTAAAATATCTTTTTTCTTTCTCCTAAAACATGTACAATAGCTAGATTTTTTTTTTTTCAATTTTTGGGAAAACCGATTTAAGAATGCATTTTTTAAAGAAAATTTACTTAGAATCTAGCAAAGGCATTGACTTGTTGCGAACACGTTTTTTAATATTCCAACTAATTAAAATGTACCCACAAAATTCATTTGATAGAATATATAGCTACTTAGAGGATTTGAAATATTCATCATAATAATTTTAAAATGCAAAAAAATCCATACATCTTTGTGACAATGATACAAATAACTTATATGTGATTATGATAAAAGAGTGAAGTCAGATAAAATATTTCTACCGAAGACAGTTTATTGTATTATCACTTTAGGCCTAATTATCCAGAGTAGGACCATTCATTCAGAGAATATCTGTTATGCTTAGAAAAATATGAATCAATATGCTGGATCCAGAAGGTCGACCATATTTAAAATGCAGTCTGTCCATCACCTCTGCCATTTTACAAGGTATGTTTGTGTCTCTCCTCTGTCTTTAGCTACCCACTGTCCTGATTATTATTATTATTTTCTTGAAAAGAGACAGAGGGAAAGAGATGTGTTGATGTGTTAGGATAAGAAAGCTCTAAGTTACATCAGCAGTTACCTGGCTGTGTCACTTCGTGTAAGAGCAACGTGTGGAAAGGAAAGCGGTGTCTTGTGTTCATCTGTTCATGTCTACTAAATTTTGTGAAACGGAGATTGAGTGAATGGAGAACAAAGACTTAACCACATGTTCAAAGTCAAAGAAAAACAAGACAAAATGTGTTAGGACAGTGGGCAAGGAATCAAATTTAACTTAAGAATATATAGATAACCTACCAACTTGTTTTTCTGAGGTGAATTTGATTATATAGTATAGGGATAAGATCATTTAGACTAATTTGAAGGCTTTTCGAAATAGAAATTGAGAATATTAAAAGGATTTCATGGGTGTTTACAGGTTAAATAAAAATGCAGTTGCCATATTCAGTAGAGGTAAAAAGTGCAGTGCTCACTATTTAAAAAAAAATTGGCTGTAGTGGGGATTAAATTTATGAGCATTCTACAACTGCACTACATCTGCAACCCTACTTATTTATTTATTTAAAAAAAATTAAGACATTGTCTTACTAAATTACCAAGGCTGGCTCAAACTTGCCATTTTCCTGCCTCAGTTTCCCAAGTAGAGTAGCTGAGATTATAGGCATGCATGCCAGCTTGAAATTTTTTTTATTAAAAATTAAAATGCACATATACATTTATTTTTCTGTTAAATTATATTTTGTTTATGATGCATTTTTTTTTTATCATTCACTCTCTAGATTGACAGCTTTGGCTACATATTATATAATATGTTCCATTTAGTATGAATATTTTTAAAAAATTTAGCTGTAGATAGATACAATATCTTTATTTATTTATTTTTATGTGGTGTTGAGAATCAAACCCAGTGCTTCACACATGCTAGGCAAGTGCTCTACCACTGAGCTACTACCCTAGCCCTAGTTTGAATATTTTAATGATGAAATAATAATTATAGATACATAAAAATACGCACTCCAAAGTTATATGCCTTCAAGTTTTCTTTCTATATAAAGTGATTTAGCATTTTTATTATTTATTATATCATTTTTTTTAAACTTACAAATAAGCAGTGTTTGACAACTGTAATTCTCTAATATAGGGGTACTCATTTTCCTTTACATTTGCTACTAAAGAGACAAATATTTAAATAGTACATTAAGAAACTAAACTAATGAGTTATGCATGACAGTGTCAGCAAGGAATCTCTGATAACCAGTGAAATCTATTTACTTTTGGAAATTCTTTAGGAGAGATTTCACATTTTAGATTGCATTTAATTTCCCTGTATTGCAATGTGGCGGATCCTCTTAGGTACAACCCAGATCTATTTTCTCTCGCTAGACTCAGTTAAATTGATTATCCCAGCCTCCTTTGCATGTAGATATGGCTTTGTGACTCACTCAAGCAATAAAATATGAGCAACTATGATATTTATCATTTCTTCTGGAAAGAGGGGGCAAGATTACAAGGAAGTAAAGGCAGAACCAAAGAAGAGATTGCCTGGATCCATGGATGTTTAAGTGGTGGAAAGATACCCACAAAACAGGAAACCATGAACTGCTTTGTGTGCAAGCAAGAAGAACATTTGTATTGTGCTTGATCCATTATGAACATAGGTTTATTAGTGATGACAGCTGAAATAAATTCATCATAATAAAGCCTGATCTCATGGTTTAACTATTGGTCATTTTTGAAAATTAGCTCATGGAGAAATCAGAAAAAACAATAAACATCTTCTACTTTTAATGTCATATGTATGTCAAAATCTGTATCTACTATGTGGTCTAACATGCCAGTGTGACATATGTTAAGTTGAAATATATTAAATAGACATTATTGATAGATAAACTTGGTTGAATATAGACAATTTCATGTTACACACTTATTGTTATGCTTTGTATATTTTGACACCAATATGGAAATTAAATATCAAATTTCAATATAATCTTTCCAAATAGTACAATACAAACAGTTATCAGTTGGGCTTTCAATGGTTTTTATCCCTAAAAAAACAAGGATTTATTTTCCTTATAACACATAATTATTAGTTTCTATTTTTAAATCCCTATTTAACTGTATAAAAGGTTTAATGAATCTTAGTTTTTATCCTTGAAAAATTCATTTTGAAAAATTCATGAATAGTGTAACATCCAGTCAAAATGGCATCTGCCATCAATTATAATCCACTTGTTGTGGTTTTCATATGAAGTGTCCCCCAAAAGTCCCTGTGTAGGTATATCTAGAAGTAAAACATATTATTAGATTATGAAAGCTGTCACCTAATCCGTCCATCCTAGTTTGAATGGAATAACTAAATGGTGACATTAGGCAGCTGGGGTGTGGTTGGTGGAGTTTGGTTACTGGGGTCCTGCCCTGGAAGGATCAATCTTCCCTGTAGCCCCTTCCCCTTTCTCTTTTTTGCTTCCTGGCTGTCATGGACCGAGCAGTTTTCCTCGGCCACATCATTCTGAGATGAGGTTCTGCCTAATCTCTTGCTCACAACAATGGAGTTAGTCAACCAGAGACTGAACCTCAGAAACTGTGAGCCAAAATAAACTTTTGCTTCTTCAGATTATTCTTGTTGAGAATTTTTGTCACAGAGATGAACAACTAACACACTACCATATAAATATTTCAGTACAGAAGAAATTTTTATTATTTATCCATCACAATGCTTCCTTCCTCTTGATAGCCTCTCCTCAACTTTGAATTGTTATCTAAATAATTATAAAGGAAATATATTCCAATTTATGAAGATTGTATTTTCTCCCTGCTTCACTCAATCATAATTTCAGGCCTTTATCCTCCAATTTTACCCTATTATTATTTTTTTTTCTTATTTGTAAAGGCTATTCTCTACTTCATTTTAATTTTTCAACATAATGTAATTACAATTATTTTACTTTCAAAATATATCTGGATATATTTATTGATTGTCACTCTGTCTTTTATATGAATTGTTAAGTAGTTAAGAGAAGGTTGCAAATTTCAATATAAAAAATATCCCTCTGGAAGGCTGTATTGTGAAGTGGTTAAAAGTACAATCTAAAGGCACATAGATGACCTTGAATTCTGGCTTGAATTCTGGCTGTTTTTCTGTGTAATCTTGGGCAGGTCATTGAATAATATCAATAAAACTAATATAATACTAGCATTTAAGTAAATTAATTCCAATAAAACTCAGAGTAGTACCTTCTAAATAGTAAATATTTAATGTGTAGGTGATTTATTGTTATTATACCAGTAGATCTGTTGTGGATAGTTAAATACTGTCTCATAATTTATAGAACTATTTGTCTCTTCTTAAATCTTATTAAGTAAAACAACACTGACTTTAATCCATCCAAATATAACCTTTACCTTAAATAAGGAGAAGTATTTAGTTAAGGATATATTTGGGTTAGGATCTAAGTAGATTGAGTCAACACTCTAGCAGCTCTGTATTCTCAGAAGAGAAGATGCTTAAACTCCAGTAAAAGAGATTTAGATTTGATAGTTTTGTGACCTGAAGGAACTCTGCTTCCTTATTCCATTAAGCCTTGCTAAAGCAAGTCCATCAGCTATCAGTCACTAACAGGATTCTTAAACATCTTAAGTGACATCCTTCTGTTTCATTTCTCCACTCCCATTTTGTTAAAATTCCATTCACTTTTATTTTCATAAATGTGCTGTGAATACATTTTTTATAGATGTTTCATAGATGCTTTTCTTTTTAATGACAAATCTATTTAATCTTCATTAGCCTTTCAAAATTCACTCAGAGTTTGGAATGGAAGCTCTGAACTCACATATCCTTGATATATTTTGTAGACTGATTGTAGACTTAAAAGTTTTCCTGTTTTTCTTTGTAATGGTATTTTTTTTTCCACAACAGAAAAGTTTTGCATATGAACATTGTGGAACATAAAATTACAGAGCCCCAAATCAGTCAGAGAATCATCAGTTTATAACAGTTTTTTTTTTAATATATCTGTATTATTAGTCTTATTCTTTAAATTATCAATGTGTGATGTTAAAGCTGTCAGAACAAAATAGAGTTACTTATGTCAATCTTAAGTAAATACATATATACTACATAAAAGAGGTTATGAAGAAAGGATATTTTTATAGATGATTGCCTAATAGTAACTATCACTAACTCTGACTCTGCCTCAACCACAAAGCTTCACAGAGGCTACCACAACATTACAGAAAACTACTTCAATGAGGACATCTGCCCATATACTGTCAATCTTGGACTGATGCCACTCTTCTTATTAATCAGTATGGCCAAGGATTATTGTTTCAAACTATCTAGTACAATCCCCATTTTTGTCCTTTAACAGTTCTCCTGCCCCAGCTTCTTGGATTATGTTCATAGTTTATTATTCCCATTGATATAAATATCATTATTCTTTGAGGAACCTCCCTCTGAATGCTTTTTTTAAAATTTAGATTGACCATATGAAATAATGATTGCATCCATCTCACTACTAAGTCTTTTAGAAGTGCTTGTAGATTCAATATTATAATATATTCATTATTAAATATTATAACTGAATTGAGGTAATCTTAATAAGGCCAAAATACCAAACTTCTTTGGCCAAAAGAAAACATTCTATTAAATAGCCCTGATGGCTTTGTGTTGGATAAACTGAGGTTGAAAAACAGAATTCATAAGCCTTTGGACAATTTACTTATCTTTAAATGAGAAGAATAATATTGATATTTTTGTCTTATTGTATGGATTGCATAATTTAAATTGGCTTAAAATCACAACACCAGTAATATTGTTATATTTGAAGAAGAGTGATATCAGACATTCATCATGGAACACACCATGCTCAGGGTAGCATTTTGATTTATTTCTGATGAATTGTTTTAATTGTCATATTGACCCTTGGGCTGTTTTCTTTTTCCCATTAGGAAAGAGCTACTTTCTTTTATATCAGAATATATCCCACTGTGGCTAGGACATTATTTAACCATGACAAAAGTTTGAAAATTATTAGCATGTGGGGCTTGGGCCACAACATTTTGCTTTAACCATTAAGAATGGTTTGTTCATGCTAATGCATGGCATCCTGTGGTGATTTTTTCTTCTCCGTCTTACTCTTTGACTTTCTCTTTTGTAACATTTCACATGTGGAGCTTGAGTGATTAATATTTTATGCAGTTGTTCTTATGTGCAGCATGATGTGGTGGGTTCCATTCAACTCTCCAGTAACTCTGCTGCCAATGAAAGGTAACTAATAGCTGGAGCTGGGCCTCTCATGGCTCTGGGAGGTCTCCTGCGAAAAAGAAACAGACAATATCTTGTCACATCATAAATTTATAAGGAGTTAATTAAAGGCTTTCCTTTGCATCTCAAACACAGAGTCCCATATCACAAGTACTGAATCCTGTTTAATTACCAAAGGCTTGTAAAAATGTGCAGCTCAAAGTGTATTTTAATGTAAGAGAGATTATCAGTACAAATGGAAAATTGCCTGGAAAAAATCCAAAGAATATGAAATTATACAAAACTATGTGCATATATTTTTCTCTTAATTATTTGTGGAGAGAGCCACATAATTTAATTTTTAAAACCTTTGACATTGTCATCCTCAGTATTTGTAATTTTCTAAAACATATTAACTTATAAAACTGAATGTTGAGTTATTATACTACTTGTGTGTTTTTTGAGCCAGAATACTTTATTAATTGCTATTTCTTACTGACAGATTACCTTAAAAATAAATGCATGTTATGCAGTTGTGCTGCTAGCAGAATGTTGACTAATTTTAGAGTCTTTAAGAAATGTCATATGGGAACACATTTTAATTCTGGCTTGGGATATTGTCAATGATTATTTATTTTTTTGAAGAAGGAACATGATAAAAATCAGATTCTAATGTGGTTGAAGGGAAGGGGAAAGTGAATTTAAAAACTAAGTTTGGATTAATCTGGAATAAATTTACCCTGAAGGACTCTTCGATTATTCCTGTTAGATGGCCTACTTGAGCTAATGTATAATGGATAATCCAGTTAAGTGCTCTTTTCGGAAGCCCTGAAGCTGTCTAGAGATCTCAATAGATTATAGCTCTTCCACTGAAAGGTAAATGACCAAAATAACAATTAATTATATTATGGTAAAGTCATAATAAAGACATGTAAAGTCATTAGATGATCCAAAATATTTTTTCAGCCCCTTACTATTGATTCTTTAGGGGTATGTACATTTTTATTTGCACATCCCTGTGTTGGCAGATTATAATTGACACATTAGAACAAAAGTAAATTATATCCTTATGAGCATTTTAATTTTATAATTCAATTTTCCTGGGGACAAAAATACAAAGTCTAGAAAAAATATATCCTGTTATAGAGGAATTATTAAGAGACAGAGAGAATTCTTAAGTGTAACGAAAGCTTATGTGAATTTTTAAAATTTCTTTCTTTTAAACTCCTTTAATCATAATAAGAAATATTTCCACTTCTTGGTTGGTTTAGTAACATAGATAATTTTCTTTTCTATAATTCAGGATAGATTTGAAATACTGAGCAAAATACTTGCCTTTATTTGGAGATGGAAAACCCAGAACAACTCTTAATTTTGAAGTACATTCATCTTCATTTACACTTTTCTGATCTATCTCATTCTTCTTTGTAGGTTAGGCTTAAGAATGTGTCCACATTACAGTGTTTTTTTTTCCAAACAAAGTTTGAAGTACATGTATGGAATCTATTTCTTACCAACTTTGGAGGGAGCATTAACTTAGTGGTGGGCCTCTAAGTGTCCATGGAGACACATGTGTCTATGTCAAGGAACATAAATTATGATGACCTAGCGATAGTCCTTGTAGGTAGGGTTTAGACATTGATCATATCTTTAGGAGTCATGCTTGACTCTATATCTCAGAATCTTGGCAAGCTACCAAATATTAAATTATTATTATTAAATTCTTTTTGTTTTCTTAAAGTGGCAAGATTAAGTTCTGACAACCAAGAAATTTGTATAGAAATTAGCATACCTTAAATTGGGCAATTATTATGTAGTGTAACTATTATAGTTGATGCAGAATGGAAAGTATTATAACCCTGGTTAATAGCTGAAGTTCTTTTATTATATCTGCATTCTTCCGATGTGAATCTGCAATATGTATACAGGGTAAAAATGGGAGTTCATAATCTGCTTGAATCAAATATTTGAAATATGATATGTCAAGAGCTTTGTAATGTTTTGAACAATTAATAATAAAAAAGAGAAAAAAAAGATAGTGCCTACAAATCATTTTTGTTAGGATGATCACATATTGTACTGCTGTGTCAGTATAGTGGGGACTTTGTTTAATTGACCATGTTAGAGAGTGGAAGGAATGTGATGGAAGGTAGAATTAAATTAGGGCTTTAAAGACCCATTTCATTTCCTGCATAGTTTTACCCAAAGCTTTTGTTAATCATTTCCATTTACCATACACTTTTTTCTTCTGTTGCCTATTTGTGCTTTTGTCTACTGTATCTAGTCATTAGAACCTACTCTTAAAGAAAGCTTAGTATGTAATAATGGATGCTAATAATGCAATAATGTGTGTAACACACCTTAATCATCTAATCATTGTAATGATCTAATGGCATGTGGGCATTAGTTAGAAAGCAGAGCGATTAGAATATTTAGTAAAATATCAAGCTGAGAGTACTGGTAAACTAGGACCTAGATTCAAACTTATGCCTGCTTTCTTCAAAACCTATATTTTCTTACCATATCTTCTGCTGCATTGGATATATCATGGTTTCATTATAATCATTAAAATGTTTTTCCAAATCTTTTAGTGACAAATTACTAAGAGTCTCAAGATTTTATGCTCTCAAAAGATGACCTAAAAGGTTCAATTCATCAAGGTACTAACTTAGAATATAAAAAATACATATGATACTGATTAATCCAGTCAAGTAAGGTCTGGGATTAAGGTATTTAAGTCTGAATACCTATTACTAGTACTTGTCCTAGCTAAGCACTTAGTTTTATAGAATATTTCGTAAATGAAGGTTAAGATTCAATTTTCCTGCTGTTTTTTCTTTGAAAGAGGAGAAATTTATAAGCATATACATATAATTCCTAAATTAACTTTCCAAGTACTGAACTCTCCTTTGAATTTTAGATCCAAATTCCTGTAGCCTAAATTGTAGTGGGGTAAATGGAGGACCAACCAAAAAATGTCCTCACATCCTAAGCAGAACCTTTAGAAAAAGACTTTTGGAAAAAATTATTCAGATGTTTGTAAGGATGTTGAGATGATATTCATCCTATATTCTCCACATACCTCTTAAATTCAATGACAAACTTTCTTATAAGAGATGTACAGAAGAGAGACACAGGAAGACATGAGAATATGAAGGCAAATATTGAAATTTTGTAGCCACAAACCAAGAAGCTTCTGCAGCCACAGAAGCTAGAAATGGCAAAGACTAATTCTCCCCCAAAGCCCTTGGAAAGGACACAACCTGCTGACAATGTGATTTAGAACTTTTGGCCTCCAGAACTATGAGAAAATAAATTTAGATTTTCTTAAGTCACTACGTTTGTGGTAATTTGTTATGGCAACCCTAGGAAATTAATACTTATGTTATTTTACATTTTGACCTAATCTCAGATAATATCTAACATATTTGAATGCAGTTTATCTTTCTTGCTTTGACATTTCTTTGTTGTTTAGTTTTCTATGTGTTGAACTCAAAGGCTTAAAACTTTAGAGACATTTTGACATTATTTCATTACTTAACTTTACCTTCAATTTAACTTTGCTCTTTTCTTTTACAAGTTTTCTTTTTTTCTTCCTATTTTGTGTCAGTCATTATAAAAGGGGATAATGGTATTTTTTTGCCTATTACATTGAAGATCGGGTAAAGGAAGAGCATGAGGAGAAATGAATGTAAAAGTGAATTAATGAAAAATAAAGAAATGCAGATATCTAGCACAAAGAATTCTTTAGACAATTTGATGAGCAAAGACAAAGGAGGGGAAAATATAACTGAAATGGAAAAAAAATAAGTTCAACTTCATGTATGACATCTGTCAAAGAGAAAAGTTTATTGGAAATGATAGAACCAAGCAATTAATATAGAGTGTGTGTGTGTGTGTGTGTGTGTGTGTGTGTGTATAAGTGTAAAAATGTATCAATTTTGTTGGTAAAACTTTTTGTGCACTGACCATATATTATATATGTATGTATGTGTATGTGTATAAAATATATGTATATATTACTTGTATAATATATAACACATATAAATAATATAAACATATTATATGTAATATGTATGTATGTTTGCGTGTATATAAGTATAAGCTACGTAAAAGTATGTGTATAAGATAATATATGATATATTTTATTACCTAGAGTGTTTATACTTTCTGCTGCTAACAAATGTGTTTTTGTTAGTGAATATTCCAAAGACTATATTATATAAGCATCCTGCATCTTTTTTTTTTTTTTTTTTGGTACTATGAATTGAACTCAGGGACACTCAACCACTGAGCCACATCCCTATCCCTATTTTGTATTTTATTTACAGACAGGGTCTCATTGAGATGCTTAGTGCCTAGCCATTGCTAAGGCTGGCTTTGAACTCGCGATTCTCCTGCCTTAGCCTCCCCTGCCGCTGAGATTACAGGAGTGCACCACCGCGCCTGGCAGCATGCTGCATCTTTAAAATCTGAAAAGTTATGAATTTGAAACCCATTTTTACCTGTACTGATTTAAAATAGGAACTATCAATTTGGGTCATTTTTCTTTTCAAAGTTTGATATAACAACGCACCACAGAAAACACAAAGTGATTGTTTAAATGAATGACTATAATAAGCCTTGGTGCAATTGCCATTAGAACCAATGTCACAGAAGGAAATGGAACACTTCAGTGTGTAACAAAGAACTAGGTCAGCAACATACATGCTTCCCACAATCACCCGGAAATGACAGAAAAGGCAGGAACACTGGGGCTCTGGTACTCTCTGTCTTAGTGAATTCCACAGGAAAGTTACACTGAGCAACTAACTTTTTGAATTACTATGGAGGCCATTGAAGGTACATTGATAGCATTAATTGTAGATTGGGAGGACATTTTATAAAGTGTTTCTAAATACAAGTAAGACCAGGCCACTGGCCCAGTGATAGTTCCATTAAATTAATTTGTTTCTAGGAAATCATTTCCTTTTTAGTCTCAAAAGAATCTTGAAGGTTTTAAACAACTTAAAGGTTTTATTTGTTGATTCGCATTCCCCCAAAATTTGTGTATTGAAGCCTAACTCAACAATATTTTACCTTGTGATTATATTTGGAGATAAGGTACTTAAAGTTGTGATTGGGGAGGCCATTAGGGTATTCCTAGCCTTATCTGTCAGATGCCTTCAAAAGAGGAAATTTGGATAAACAAAGGTATATGAGGGATGAATAAACCAGGTGAAGAATTATGTGACCACAGAGAAAGTGACCAATTATAAGACAAGAGGAAGGACCTCAGAAGAAGTCACTCTTGTATCTACCATGAACTTTTTTCTTCCAGAACTGAGAGAATATAAATTCCTGTTTATTTTGATGTGATATTTAGTTAGAGTTTCTAGCAAACTAAGACATGTTCATTTTACTTATCACTTTCCACCTCTTTCTATCTTCTGTCTCTCTATTTCTCACCTCTCTTTCTATGTGTGTGTGTGTGTGTGTGTGTGTGTAATATATACACACACATATGCAATACATGCATATATAAAAACATGAAATGAATGAGAAGAGGCCCAACTGATATTCAGACAGCATCATAGTCAGCTGCATAGTCAGCGTGAAGTAGCAGCTTGTTATTTTTATAATTTTTAAAGAAAAAAAAAATACCCAGTCTGTCTGAAGCAGCGATCATGGTGTTTGCACCATTTAATAATTCTCTTTCGGTAGACAGAGAAATCCCAGAAATTCATTGACATATAAGTTGAGAACTGCAACACTGTGATTGCAGTGGTGGAGGTGCCATAAGTTTTGCTGATTTCATTTTTAAATAAATGAACTAGTATCATTTAATAAATCAGTTAAGTGAAGAAATTCTGTAATTTGGGCAGATCCAGAACTGGTGGAGGGCCTCCAACAATTTATATATATGGCTTTTACATTGAACACACTTAAAATATAAAAGGCAAATGAATTTCACTGGACAATCTCACTTCTCAGTACTGCTTGCATATCCCTTATCCAACTACTTAGGAACAAAATTTTTCAGTTTTGGATTTTAAAATATTTATATATCTAATGAAACATCTTGGAAGTAAAACCCAAGTACAATGTAAAATTCATTTATAGCCCTCATTACGGTGCTTGTGTGTGTTCCCAGTGACTTTGGAAGGTAAGGTACTAAAGTTCAAGTCCAGGCTGGACAACCCAGCAAGACACCATCTCAAAATAAAAATATAAAAGGGATGGGTTTGTAGCACAGGAGAAGAGTGCTCCTGGGTTCAATTTCTAATGCCATCAAAAAAATAAATAAAAGAAAAAGAAAAGAAAAAACTGGAAAAGAAAAAAAGAAAATAAATTCATTTATATTAGATATATCTTAAACATATAGCTTGAACATAATTTTGTAATTTTTATCGAGTTTGTGTTTTGACTACTACCTGTCACAATAGATCAAGTGTGGAAATTTCTGCTTATTGTATCAAGTTGGCATTCTAAAAGTTTCAGATTTTGGACCTTTTTGAATTTCAGATTTTCAGATTAGGGATGCTTAACCTGTATTTCAAGAAATGCTCCAAGAATCTTTCTAAAGAAACAGATGCAGTCTATGGGGAGGTCATATAAACATTTGCCAAAATCATGACAGCTGCTTAAGAAAGGAATATAATTTAAATTCCTTTGGGGCTCTCTGAGTCAAATTTCAATATTTCTTTGAAAAATTAACTCTCTAGTGACTAGAACAGTACCAGGAATTGGTAAAATCCAGTACTTTAAATTTAGCTCATGACTTTTCTATAATTTAGCGCAGTATAGAAATTAGAAAGAAGTACCATTATTTAGAAGAGCAGACAGGCACAAACATTCTTTGCATGATGTTAGAGACAGGAAAATTATCCATGCAATTGCTCCATGTCCTACTAACCATCTGAAAGCCTAATACCTTTTACTGGAGCAGAGAGTTCAGCCAGGTTTGAGACATGCCTCTGATAAGATCTCACACAGTTTTTGAAACTTTTTGTCACAAAAACATCCTTTTATACAAGCATACAAACATTTTCAAAAATAAATGGTAATAGTCCCAAAGATCAGAGTTAGGGATTTAACCTGTGGGAACTTTGAGATTTTTCCAAGCCTAGTGACTTATTATTAGAAATATTACATATAACTGTGTGTGGAATAGCTGCACAAGACATTAGCATTTCATAATATAACAAGAAATAAATAATATTCAAATGAGCAGAAAAAAGTGACAAGGAACTGTTTTGAGCAATTTTTAGAAAAAAAGTTAGTATAACAAATAAAAATAGTACAAAAGATATTTTGATTTATTCATTTTTTAGGCAAGTTTGAAATTTTGTTTTAATGCTTTTATTGTACCTTAGAAATGTGTGTGTGTGTATTCCCCTCACAGAATAAATACATAGATAAAATGATTCATTCTGTTATATTTCTATAAGATAAAAAGATACATTTTATTCCATTTCTATTTATATGTCTACTTACAAATGTATAGGCAGACGCAGAAATTGAGAAATTGAGATTTAGATAAAAATGGGGACATAAAGAGGCACTGATATACAATAATTTTTTAGATGAAACATGGTAGCACATTTAACATTTTAGTTCTTTAAATTCATATTGCATAAGGCAATCAAAGTTAAAAATCACTTATGCATTTTTAAATAAATGGTTTTAATTTAATGTAGAAAGTAAAATCATGGTGTAGGATATTAAGAAAAGAATAGTTTACAGATTATTAGCTAGAACAATATGTGTTCTTTAGAAATTCAGAGTATAAGTGTTTTCACACTTATGGAGAGGTTAATTTTTATCTGCCAATTATCTTTTTTCAGTTTTTTAAATTAGACCTTTATAGTTATACATAGTAGTTGTTTTTATCACCACAAACTCATACATGCATGGGTATCAATTTTAGTTCATGATCCCACCTTCTCCCTCTCTTTTTCCCCTTCCCTCTCTCATTCTTTCCTCTGCTTCCACCAAACTTCCTTTTGCTCATTTATTAATTATATTTGATTGGTTCTTTATGTTAATCTATCTTATCATCTTTTTTTTTTAAATTTTACTCTAGCATCTAGACATGAGAGAAAAGTTAGACATTTGAATTTCTGACTTTGGCTTATTTTATTTAGTATGATATTCTCCAATTCCATCCATTTACTGTCTGCCATTATGTTTTGTTTACAAAGTCCTAGAAAATCCAATTCAAAGTAATTCAAGGAAAATAAAGTATTGGTTGTATATCTGAAAAATCAAGGAATGATTAGCTTTCAAGCTTGGTTGGATAAAGGAACTCATACACTGTAAGATGGATTTGGTTTCTCTTGTATTTCAACTCTATTTTTCTTGACACTGCTTCATGGTTAGACTCTGAGCAGTGACCTGAGGTCCACTGTTGTAGTCTGCTCCATCTACCATAACAAAATACCATCGACTGCATGGTATAAACAGTGGCAATTGATTCTCTCACATTCATGCTGGCTGCAAGCCCAAGATCTCAGTGCCAATAAAGGCATGATTTATTTCTAGTGAGGGCTTTGTGTGACTTGTAGAGAACTACCTTTTCTCTCTCTTATGTGATAGAGAAAGAGAATGCTAATGTCTCTTCCTCTTCTTATAAGAGTATATGATTAATCATATTGGGGTGAAAACTCTTCATTTAACTTACATTGGTTCCCCAAAAGCTTTATCTCCAAGTACAGTCATGTTGGGACTTATGACTGAAACATAAATTTGGAAGTACATAAACTTCTTCTAAGTCACCAAGTCAGAGAAATTCATTACAATAGTCCTATAAATATGATTCAATCCCCTTCCCTGACTCACTTCCTTACTCCCCTATGGAAGTTTACTGAAATCACCCACAAAGCAAACTACTTGAACTCCAATCATTGACATAGAGTTGGTTCTGGAGCCAGCCAGGTTAGGACATTGACCCAACTCTTGTGATAAGATTTTCTGAATTTCCTTCTGTCCTCTTCAAATTTACAGTAAATAGGATATATTTCCTGATTTCTACAGGATACACCTTTTATACATCTGACCTCATTTTTTGGAATTATATGTTGGCAAGATGATCTACAGAACTGTCATCTACAAAAGTATATTAAAAAGGTTTAAAAATTCTCCTTCCACACTTTTCCTCATATTTTCTGAAAGCTAGATAGAATGACAGAGATGGAAGTTATGCTTTGGTTTTTGGCTGTAACATAATATGCTTGAGCCAAGCTTGCTGCTCTCGGGGTTTGTTTTAGAATAATAATTATTGTCGACTTGACAGAGATCCAGGAAAGAGATCCATAGGGGGCTATCCATGATTGGGCATGAAAAGAAAAAGAAAATTTCTTTTTAGTCTGTGCTTTGAAATATATTCTTCTAAATGAGAGATGATCATATTTGTTTTAATGATTTTTTCCATTTTATAAATAATTATATATAAAAATTTTCAAATACTTGGGATACAAAATTTTTTTTTTAATTTAACCATTTCTTTTTTTTTTAATTATTTTATTGTTGGTTGTTCAAAACATTACATAGTTCTTATTATACCATATTTCACAGATTGATTCAAGTGGGATACAAAATTTTTACAGTGATTCATTTTCCCTATAGGCATTGAAGCATATCTATTCAAACTTCCAAGTTTTTAATGTTTTGCTACTATATTTTAGTAATATAGATTAATAAAAGTTTCTACTAAAATTATTAGATGCATGAGAAATGCAGTACTTGATTTAGGTCTTCAAAAACTTAAAATGTAGATTGGCATGGTGGCAAATGCCTATAATCCCAGTGTTCAGAAAGCTGAGGCAGGAGGATTGCAAGTTCAAAGCCAGCCTCAGCACTGTATTGAGGCCCTAAGCAACTTAGTGAGGTCCTGTCTTCTTTAACAAACAAATAAACAAACAAAAGGTCAGGGGTGGAGGATGGGAGGTGGGAGTGGAGGTATGTGGCTCAGTGGTTATGTACCCCGGGTTCATTCTCAGGTACCAACAAACAAACAAACAAATAAACAAAACAGACTCTGATATCTTATGAAACTTTTGTCATTGAATCTCAAGGGTTTTGTTTTTCCATTTAGTACTGAATGGTGTCATAAAGTATTAACCATTCTAGTAGCTACCAACTGGTTCTCATTGGATATTTGTTTGGCAACTAAAGAAAAGGAAGTATCAGTAAAAAAGTTTAACTAGTTCACAGATTCATTTTCATGAAGATCTAATTTTGGATAATTGCTGAATTCCTAAAGTGAGAAGAATTGATTTCTAAACCTAGTAATTGCAACTCTTTGACTCAGGTCCAGCTTTCTGAAAGAATTCTTCTATTTTCTTTTTTCCATTATATCAATAGGGTTTTTCATTTTTTTTGGTACAACATTTTATAGTGATAGATTTTTTATGATATGTTATCAATTTATTCCTGCATATAGTTGTATATTTTTATCAGAAACATTTGGCTCAACGTATTTAAAGATATGACTTGGCTTCATGGGTCAATTGACCTGTAGGTTTTATATTCTTGCACTGTCTTTATCACTTTGGGATCTAGATTACACTATACTCATTAAACCAATTAGTACTATTGCTACTGCTAATAAAACATAATTACTATTAAATCAGGCATTTAATCATATGGTTGGTTTTTTTATGTTTTTGAACTGTACAAATGATGAAATCATAAGATTACAGATTTCTTAAAATGTAACCATATAATTTGTTTTTTGGGAGGAATTTTATTTATCAAATAACTACTGTTTGTCATATATAATATCATTGTCTTTTAATATAGAACACATGCTGTCAGCCAACACTTGAAATCTTTCATGTCTTATACATTTAATAATTCATATAATAACTCTGAGATGTAGATGGTATTATTATTCTCAACTTATGTACGTAAATTAAAGAAACTGTCCAAGTTCACACAGCTAGTAAAAAGTGGTATCAGGATTTAAGCAGGTTCATCCCTTACCAACATGATATATACTATTTCAATATGATGACAATGTCTGAGACATTATTAGTAAGAGGAACCTTCTTCTATAAGAGTCTGATAAAATTTCATTATAAAATATTAGTCTACACTTATGTAAAAATATTACTACCATCTTTGTTTCATTAAATTATTAGTAATTGATTATAATTAATATGTAATTATTCTAGTCAAATATTGCTGCAATAATGTCTACCAGGTTAAAGTACAGTTAGGATTTTGTCAAAATAGATAAATTGATTACTCAAAGAAGCTATCCATAGAACTTTTTATATTCTAATTCAAATAATTGCAGCTAGATAAAACATTCATCATAAATCAAAACTATAAGGAATGACATAAATCTATGTACTTTTATTTATATGTTATACTTAAAGTATTTCTTTAGTATTTTATAAACTAAATAACTATTCAAAATTATGTTTCCAGTTCATTAGTTGTTATATTGTGCTATTAAAATATTTTTAAATTTTTATTGTTATTATAAAAGACTTGAATTTTTGCTCCCTGGAAAATTTGTCCATATATACAGTGATATGGTCTTATAATATAGAGTGATATATTTAGAGAGAGTGATATGTGTATATATATAATATAGAGTGGTCTTATAATTTCTATCAGTAGAGCCTAAATAAATATAACTTAGAAAAAGATAGCACTTAAATCCCAGATTCAAAGTTTATATAAATAAGGATCTGTCTCAGTTATTTTGAAGAATGTCATTTTGTATGCCTAACCATGCTCCTGACTATGCTGATTTATTTTACTGCACTGAAGAAGTGCATGGTGGGGTTATGACAGTGAAAGATTATTTGAAGTGTTTCCATCTATCCTACCAATTTCATTAACCATTATCTCCTATTGAGTTGTAAGATACTTGATATCAGAAAGGCTTTTTATTGACAACATTTTGGCCTTTCACTTTTTTCTACTATAACTGAAAAGACTACACTTACTGCAAAGGTTAAAATGATGGCAAGAATTAAACTGGGCCTTATTGGAAAAGTAAAGTGAGGACTTTTTCCCCTTAACTTGAGGTGGTAATAGGGAAGAAAATAAAGAAAGAAAGAACAAAAAGGCAATTTCTATGCTACTCACATACCTTTTGGTAGTAATTAATGATTAAAATTTATGACCTGTATAGTTTTAATTAAAATGCTATTAAGCCTTCTGATATCAGAAACACAAATTAACTCTAAATGCTAATATAATGTGTACAATCCCAAGAGTGTATAATTTTTTCTTTGTATCACATCACTATTTATTTATATAATGCAGATTTTTTACATTTCTTGATATGTATGTTTGGGAAATATTTAAAAAACATAATTGCATGAGTTGAAAAAAACTACATATAATCTTATCACATGTTTTTTATTTACTATTTTATTTTTTATTTATATTTACTAAATATTTAGTGAATAAATAAAATTTATTGATGTGTATATTCTAAATTTTTGTTGGTACTGGGAATTTAACCTAAGGACAATTTATCATTGAGCTACATCTCCAATGCTGTTTATTTTTTGTTTTGCTTAGGGCCTTGCTAGATTGCTGAGGCTGGCCTTGAGCTTGCTATCCTTCTGTCTCAGCCTCCCAAGCCACTGGGATTACAGGCATGTGCCACCAAGATTGGCTTAACAGTTTTTTTTTTTTAAAATCATAATACATGTTTTCAGGGGGAAAAAAATTCAGAGTAAGAGAAATATTAAGTATGTTGAATAATGGTCCTCAAATTGATTTACAACTTAATCTCCAGTATCTAGGATCTATTTCTTTTTTGTGGTGCTGGGGATTATAAACCAGGGCCTTATTCATGCAGGGTAAGCACTCTACCAACTGAGCTATATCCCCAGCCTCTGTATTGTTACTTCATATAGTAAAAGAGACTGTGGGCCAAGCATGGTGGCTCAGGCCTGTAATCCCCATGCCTCAGAAGGCTGATATTCAAAGCCAGCCTCAACAACTGCAAGGTGCTAAGGAATTCATTGAGGCTCTATCTTTAAATAAAATATATGTATTTTATTTGGTTCTATTTTAATAGGGCTGAGGATGTGGCTCAGTGTTTGACTGCCCCTGAGTTCAATGCCTGGTACCCCACTAACCTCCCCTCCCCAGAGAGAGAGAGACTGAGGATATAATCATGGTAAATGTCTGGAGATGGAGAGACATTTCCTTGAATTATCCTAGTAAATCTTATGTGGGCACAGGGGTCCTATAAAAGGGAGGGAACAGGGCTGGGGATGTTACTCAGTGTTACGGTGTTGCTAACATTTGTGAGGCCTTGGGTTCAATTCCCAGCACTTAAAAAAATAATAATTAAAAAAACTAAATTTTTTCAGTTGTACACTCTATGGTGAAATATAAGATGAAATCAACTCACAAATCATGCTGTAGCCTAATGATAAGACTTTGCCTAAAATATAGGGAAATATTTTTTAAAAGCAAGTAAGAAATCAGGGAACTCATAGAAACCTAGTGTTTTGTATTTGACACAATGTAATTATTACAGTTTTTTCTATAAAATATTATATAAGCTTATATATGCCAAATGAAATGTTTAATTTCAACTTCAATGTAGCTAGTTTTAAAACAGTAACACATTGGATATTATGTCTAGCTCATAATAAAGTATTAATATTTTGTGATGCATGAATAAATAAACTATTATGAAAATAAAGTCCATATTTATTGATTTCACATGGTTATCAATTTTGTTTGGTCATGCTCAGTAACTGATTTTCAAGAACAAATTAATTGCATGCTGTCGATGATTTTTATGATTATAGAAATGCATTGATCAATGTTTTATTTAATTAGCAAATAGAATCCTAAGAGATTCTGCTAGATTATTCAAATTAAATATAGTTCTAGTCTCTGACAAATCCATGCCATTTCTGTGTCAAATTAATTTGTAAAGATCTAAACTGATGTTTTGAGTATTTAACAATAATTAACAGAGTTGTGTCATTATTCCATGATGGTTTCCAAATATAAAGATCAGAAATTCCATGTATAATTCCATTTTCTGGCTAATAGTAAAATAAAAGCAACTTAACACTGAGAAAAGAAAAGAAAAAAATAAATATGAGCAGACAGTAAATCAAAATGATATTAGTTGATATGTTAAGGGAAGGAGAAACAGATTTGAAAACACTAAGGTACTGACTTTTCAAAGTAAGAAAACCCCTTTCCTTACTCCATGCATAAAGAAATGCAAAAAATAAAGTTCTAGAAGCTAGAAAAGCCAAAGAAATGGATCAAACTTTTGAGCCTATAAAGTGAGTACAACCCTACAATAATGTTGTTTTTGCCCATTAGAACCCATCATAGAGTTAGACTTTTCAAACTGTAAGACAAAGGAAGTTAGTTGTGATAATATGTTTCAGTGGAAACTAGGAAATTAATAGAGCATGTTATATAGAATGAAAATATACTCATGATTGAGATACTCATAGTAATAGTTATTTTCGATTAGTTTTCAAACACTTGTTTTACTTTCTTATTCTCCACTCAAATCTTGTTATGGCTTGGATCTGAATTGTCTACCAAACAGCTCATTTGCTAAAGATCTGGTGGCCAACGTGTGGGGCTACTGGGGGATGGTGGAACTTTTGGGAGGTGGGAACCAGGGAAGAAAGTTTGCGATTGGATCAGGCCCTTGAAAGTGAGATTGGAACCCTGGCCCAATCTATTTCTCTTTTTCCACTTCCTGGCTGCCAGGATATATTGTCACACTGCAGGCCCAAAGTGGTAGGCTAGGTGATCATGGACAAAAACCTCTGAAACTATGAGCTAAAATAAATCTTTCCTCCTTTTAAATGATTTATTTCAGTAATTTTTATTATAGAGAGGGGAAGCTGACTAATATACCCCTCAAATCTCAGCAATCTTTTATTTGTTCCTTCTTGATCTAGTTTTATCTATTTCATGCTTGCCAGGTTCTATGAAAAATGTTTAAAGTAAAAATAAATTTACTAAGTTATAACCTTTGCTTCACAAGACTAACAAAATTCACAGGAAAAAACAAAACACACTATTTAAGAGCTACAGTATACAGTTGCTCTATATTTTGTTTGTTGCAGTTGCTACTAGCCAGATATAGCTACTGAGGTTTTGAAGTATGGATAATTTGGATCAAAGATGTGCTATAAGTATAAAATAATCATATACATGATCTCAAAGGCTTCAGTAGAGATAAATAATCTCAGAAACTTTTATATTGATCACACATTATAATAATATTTTGAAGATAATGACTAAATAAAATGTATTATTAATATTATCTTTTATTTTACTTTTTTAATGTGTTCACATATTTAAAAATTATATATGTGGTTCACTTATTCCTACTGAAGAGTTCTAATCTATAGCACATGCTGTAAGAGTGTAGAAGTCTGTCATAGGTTGAATTTTGTCCCTCAAAATTCATATGTTGATATGCTAATTCCTAGGATATAGACATATGACCTAGTTGGAAATTGGGTCTTCGCAGATGTATTATAATAAGATAAGGTCATTAGTGTGGCCTGCATGTCAATATGACCTGGGTCCTTAAAAAAGTATAATATTTAGACTCCAAATTCACACAGAGAGATACATTATGTAAAGATGAAGGCAGTGGTGGTGGCAATGACTCTGAAAGTCAAACCAAGCTGAAGAATGCCAGAAAAGAACAAAAAAAAAAAATGAGAAAAGGCCTGGCACAGATTCTTCCTCATTGCATTCAGAAGGAACCAACACCACTGCCACCTGAATTTTAGACATTTTATTTTCAAATAAGACATATAATTTTATGTTGTTTAAGCCATTGAATATATGATACTTAATTATGGCACCTCTAGAAGACTAATACAGGGTCCTGTCTCAGAATTACATTCAAATTGCACAAATTAAGTATATAGCAGTGTAAACAACCAAAGTAAATTAATATTGTTATTAAAAAGATGTAATGTTGTAATCAATGTGCTACTTTATTATCACATTAAATACAAAGAACTTTTACAAGGTATGAGGTTTTCTTCTGTCTTATATTTTTGGTTATTTCTGTAACATCAGATTCTAGATATTATTGATCCATTCTAGACATATTTTTCTTTTAGATTTACTAATCAGATTCTATTCTAGTTCGTTACTCCTCATCTTCCTCTCAGTCATAAAATATGGGTAATTCTAAGGGCTCTCTCTTTAAGACTGTCTTTTCTCCATCTTAAATCCTGTTCCAGAAACTACTTTCTGATGACTTATCAATCATATCTCTAATCCTGATTTATCATCTGAAATCCAGAACATTTTATTGACTGGATAATTTCACTTAATGTTTCTCAAAGGAACCTGAAGTTCAATTTTATCTCTATTTTAAAGCAGTCATTTATACAAGTATTTACCATTTGTCAAGAGCAGAATCCAGTTAATTTTACCAATCTATTATTTTCCACATTCAATTGGTGCTATCAATTTTACATCATAAATTAAAAATTTTAAATTTCAATACACAAAAATCATCATACTACAGGGACACAGCCACATCAACAGCTCAACTCACAATACTAAACTATGGAACCAATCTAGCTTCCCTTCAACTGATGAACAGATAAAGAAAATGTGGTATATATACACAACAGAATATTACTCATCTTTAAAGAAGAATGAAATTATGCCATTTGCTGGTAAATGGATGGAACTAAAGAATATCATGCTAGGTGAAATAAGCCAGTTCCCAAAAAAGCAAAAGCCAAATGTCTTTTCTGATTTGTGGATGTTAATTCACAAGGTACTGGGTAGGGAAAAATAGAAATATTTTGGACTAGGCAGAGGGGAGTTAAGGGAGGGGAGGGCATATGGGTCTAGAAAGGATAGTAGAATGAATCAGACATTAATACCCTAAGCGCATATATAACTACATGACCAGTGGGATTCTACATTATGTACAATCAGAAGAATGAGAAGTTATACTCCATTTATGTATGACAAGTCAAAATGCATTCTACTGTCATGTATAATTAATTAGAACAAATTTAAAAATTTCAATACACACAACTTTTTCTTGACTATACTTTCTTTTTCCTTCTTTCCTTCCTCCCTCCCTCCCTCCCTCCCTCTCTTTCTTTCTTTCATTCTTTCTTTCTTTCTTTCTTTAAGTTTTCTATATAACTACAACACTAATTTCTTAAAAATTTTTGTTAACGTATAAGTGACAGTAGAGTGCATTTTGACATATTGTACATATGTGGAGTGTAATTGACTCTAATTAGGATCCCATTCTTGCAGTTGTACATGTTGTGGAGTTTCACTGGTTGTGTGTTCATATATGAATGTGGGAAAGTTATGTCTGATTCATTCGACCATCTTTCCTAGTCCCATCCACCCTCCCTTCCCTTCATTTCAGTTTTAACACTTCACATTTTGTTTTGTTTTATACCAGGATTACTCAAAGAGTCTGTCTGCTGGATTTTCTAATTCCAAAGTCATCACCTCAATTTCAGAATCTCTGTAGTCATGTAGATATAAAAATCTGATTAGGTTACTATCTAACTTTAAAAAACTTACTATTTTCTCAATCTTCTCAACCACACTATCATTGCTTTCAGTGAAAAGTACATTCTTCCTTGAAGTAGTACTCAAAACATAGGTACTTTAACATCTCATGATCCTGATTTGCTGAACCATACACTTTGGGGAAAGAAAAGTTAATAGGTTGGGAGAGGAGAAATCCTGGATACTGGGGAGACAACAGGGCACCTATTTTGTGGATTGGCAACAATGCTATGAACAATTAATTGAGGTGAAACCTGCCTTGTTTTGAAATGATGTATCCAACTCTTAGGGTATTTTCTTACTAGATATCCAAGAAAATGGTAAATAACTTCCTGTGCAAAAAAAGTGAAATGTGCCATCCTTAGGCAATTGTTATCTGTAATAGTAGTTAACAGTCATCCTCCCTTACTTTCACTTTATCTGAAATAGTAGTTAAAATGAATGTAAGGGAGGATGATGGTCAGATCCCAATTCTGATCCAATTCCCACCTTGGATTCAAGGCATAGTCCTTGGCTTCTGACCTTCTTCCAAAAAGAAATACTATTCTAAAATAAACTTGATACCACTGAAGGAACTCTTTCAAAGATTAAGAAGTGATTAGAACCAGCAAATAGGTTTCTTAATGTGCTTGCTTCAGGTGGCTGAGCACCTGGGTCCTTGAAAAAAATGAACCCTGTGGGCGAACGTGGATTTGTTGATCTTAGCAACACAGAGATGTGCTATACTTAAATATATTTATTTTGGACTCTGTTTGTTGTGTGCTGTGATGTTCTTCACTGGTAGTTCATCTCATTATGTGATTATTAATAGCAATTTGTGCTTTGTTTGATTCAGTTTTTCCACAGTAGTTCCTTTCATATTGGGATGTATGAATGCCCCTAGAAAAGAGTTTTCTTTAATTTGCTTTTTCAGAAATTCTGGAAATTCAATCAATTCTGATTTATTTTTATGCCAATCATTCACAGTAGTGATTTTCACTAGTATCAATTTGGACTCTTCACTTATGTACAACATAGATGTTCTGTCATGAAATTCATGAGTATTTTGAAGGTATGTCTTGTGGGTTGATTTGTATGCCCTTCTATACCCATAAAAGATATGTTGATGATCTAATTCTTGAAGCCTGTAAAAAAGAACTTATTTGGAAATAGAGTCTGAGTACATAATAATGTTAACTTGAAGTCACACTGGGTTATGTAGAACCGTACATTCAATAGTTAGTATTTCTTTGAGGAGAGATATTTAGATATGCCCAGACATACAGAGAGAAGAAAACTGTGTGGTAACAAATGCAGAGAATCTAGAGATAAAGCCACAGATTAGGATTGCCAAGGCATGCCACAAGAAGTTCTTTCAAACTCATTTATGATCTCTTTACCTTTTTTTTTTTTAACACTGTCTTCCTTGGTTTAAAACACAAGATGTCTGCATAGGTTCTGCCCATTGTGCTGTTAGAAAAAGAAAGCTCTTACCGCTGATCACGTCCCCACAAATAACCTGTAGTCCCTCTCAGGAAAAATATTTCTACCCAGAAAGCCAGGATATTCTTTTCCTATTTGACCTTTGTACATGCTGTCCTCTCTATGAGGATTCCTTTATTCATTCTTATCCTAACTCCTTTCTTGTTCATCTCAGCCTCTTTTGAACCCTTAAGGATGAAATAAGCATTTATTTATTTGCATTTTTCCAAATATCAAAAAAAATCATTAGCCGGGTGTGGTGGGGCATACCTATATTCCCATTGGCTTGGGAGACTGAGGCAAGATCATGAGTTCAAAGCCAGTCCCTGCAACTGAGTGAGGCCCTAAGCAACTTAGTAAGACCCTATCTCAAAATAAAAAAGAAATAGGGCTGGGGAGGGGCTCAGTGGTTAAGCGCCCCTGGGTTTAATCCCTGGCACCAAAGCCAGGAGTTAGAGGGAGATAAATTTTTAAAATATTAGCTTATTGGGGGCTTATCCCAGTGCTTAACACAAAATACAGAACCAATGTTTTTTTTTTTTTTGAATGAGGACAGATGACTATGATGTGTCATGTTTAATATTAATATTATTTAAATTTTATGAAAAATAATTCCATGACTTCTGAAAGATTTTTTTTCTAAAATAACAAAGTTAAGTGTTTATTCATAAAAATAGCTTATAGCATTTTTACTATGGTAAATACTTTGGTATTTGTTTTTATTTATTTATTCATTCATTCATTTATTTAGAGACAAAGACAGAGAGAATTTTTTAATATTTATTTTTTAGATTTCGGTGGATACAACATCTTTATTTTATTTTTATGTGGTGCTGAGGATCGAACCCAGTGACCCGTGCATGCCAGGCGAGCGCGCCAACGCTTGAGCCACATCCCCAGCCCCTGCTATTTGTTTTCTAAACAGCATGTAAATGGATGCCAGTATCATTTTATTATATGGACCTCATAATACACTTGTACATTATAAAATATTACTTATCATCCTCTTTGTAAAAACCCAGTAAGGTAAATCAAATGTTCTTGATAAAAGGTTTTCTCTATATTTCTATATATTTCCTTGGATTCTCAGTGTCTTGAAAATTTATTGCCTAAAAGAAAGAACTCAATTCATAAAGTATAGATAAGAGTAGATAAATGAGCAGAAATAATTTTAAACATTTCTAATAAAAAGTCGCAAACAATGTATTGTTTATACACCTTATATTAAGTAAATATTTTTGAAATTTTGGAAATATATTGATTTCAGGGTTCTTTGCATTTTTTTATTTTCCACGATATGAGTAGCATATTTTCAAAAGTGTGTACTACTCAATACCCCCCTGTGAATTAAATAATTATTCTGTAGAGGCTCATGGTTGTATTTTTTCCCTCTGCCATCTATATCTCTACCATTCCTTTAAACTTGGCTGCATTCAAGAGAAATCAAGTTGAATTTGTTCAGAAAAACAAAGAAAACTCTTTCCAAACTCTGTGATAAGGTCAAATAAAAGAGCTGTCCTTTGTCAGAGCCAAGATCTTTCCTGATGAATTAAATTATACAGTCCCATAGAAAAGGAAATATATATCATGCCAACTTGATTTAACACATGGATCATGTGTTTGGCCTTAAGACTGACTTATCTTCAGTAGTTGTTTTTGGGTTGCTTCCCTAAAGAAAATATTATTGTATGTTCAAATCTCAGCACATTTATTTATGGAGTGGATATTTATTGAACATATCCTATGCTGAAATAATGCTATAGTGAAGCTCAAATTGTACTAGAGAATACTGAATTTTAAAATATTAAAAATTCGGATAATTTCTATACAATGAGTCTGCAGTGTTTGCAAAATGCTATGGTGTCGCGACCCCCTTGCCCGCAAGGAAGACGCAACACCGGGAATCTTCTTACAGCTGTTTATTCAAGCTCTCGAGAGTTCTTCTAATCTCTCAGAAGTCCCTCCCAGCCTTAATAAAGTATCCAAACACCCAATGCGAAGCTGCCACGTGGAGCTTTCTCGTAGGGTGTCAAAGAACCATGTGCCAACTCTCCCAAAGAAGGAGTTGTTTATCACAGACCACCACAAGGCCAGCGCCATCTTGTAATGGTGACCACAGTCCGCAGAAGCGGCTCGCCACAGTTCCCCCTTTCGTTTACTAAAAACAAAACAGGCAAGAGTAGAGGTGAATCGCCATTACTCATACGAAGCCTTCAACCAGGAACCTCATCAGACCCAAGCAGGTCAGGACGTTCCCACATGACCGTTATTGGCTGAATATGAAAACAGACACCACAAAGCTGTTAAGGCCCTGTGAGCTGGCCTCCTTGACGTGCATACAAATCAGGGCTGGATCCAAGCCCTGGGGGCCGGGGGGAATCCACTGCCAGCAGTTTTTTCCTTCTGTTTATAGCACGTCAAAGGGAATCAAGTAGCCCCTGTCTTAGGTCGTTCACTGCCCTTACATTGCTTACCCGTCTTTGGGGAGGCCCCATTCCCCTGTCTTAGGTTGCAGTGCAAGCGTGAAAGTTGCCCGTCTCTGGGTACTACAAGATCAGCTCGTTGTTGCCAAGGCGTTTAATGGTATCTACTCAGCCAGTCATGATTAGGTCTCTGAGGCTGAACTGTGGCTGTATAGAAATACAACGACAAACAAGTTGGCAACACCCTAAAAGAAAGGCACGGGTCATAGAGCGATAGAAAAGTACTAGCGTGGAAACCCATCTGTGTGCAATGGCAGTAAAGCCGGCAGAGTGCAAGGGCTTTCCAACACTAGGAGAATAACAAGGAAGGACATGTCGTTCCCAGTGCAATGTCCGTAAAACTTGGGGTGCAACGACCATGTCAAAGGTTTACTGTTTAATTTGCGCAAGCCAAACTTGAGGTGAGTTGCCAGTTTCCAAAGCTGCAAGTGCTTGTATAATCATAGCTTTATCGCGAGCATTGCGGGCCTTAAGGCGGCAGAGAAACCACAAGCAGAGAACCATACCGAAGCAACACATTGCGCCAAAAATGCCTACCCCCACCCACTCTTTAAAAAAGGAAAAGGCAGAAGATATCCAATCAGTGAATTGACCCAACGTTATGGGATCAACGTGGGTACTATTCAAGACAGCTATCTGGGTTAGTTGAGACTGGATCATGTCTTCCGCTGCCATGGACCAATTTCCGGCCAAGTATTCTCCGATGATACGGGAGGCATTCCTGGAATCATTAAATCTGACAGAGGTTATGCATAAATGTGCACGTTGATCAACACAGCCCAAAAGCACCAAATCAGCCAATTCTTCTACCTGAGCTTGGAGTAAATCTATTCTTTGGTTGGCAGCTAAGATCCCTGACAAAATATGTTGATTAATTGCATTTTGGGACTCAAGTATCATAGAAGTTTGTTGAACAACTTGATTAACGGAGGCAGCAGTCTGCACTTGATTGGCCATGGCCACTCCGGCCGCGACCGCTGCAGCAGCAGATACCGCCACGGCTGTCACTATAGCAGCTGTGATTCCAAAATCCCTGCGGACTCTAAGTAGCTCAACAATGGGGAATTTATCAGGGTCCGCAATAACTGGGATTGGAACAAAGGTTGGAATTTTCATAACCACTGCTACAGCCGAAGAACCATCCCAACATTCAGATAAGAAACAATTAACATTAAAACAATCCAGCATTTCTGACGAGGTGTCATTAGCCAAAAGGAGTAAGAACGGAGATTGAACACAAACCGCTGCAGGGGGCAATGTGGCATTATCCAACAGAGAGTTGAACGAAACAGATGTGAGTCTACTACCTCGCTCACTCTCGTAAACAGTGCCAAAAACATTAGCCAACCAACTTTTGGCTCCCAGCAATTGAGCCAGTGCAGAAATATCAGCTGAAGCCCCCTTTGTGTTGGAAATCAGCCATTGAAACCAGGACCAACCCACTCCTGTAGAGGAGTTGGCACTGTTGCTAAAGTCATAAACATACCTCTTAAGAGAGGGGGAAAGGGAGAAACCTTTAGCAACTTGACGTTTCTCCCAAGAATAATCCTGACAAGGCGTGAATGTTGGGGGGAAACCAAGATTAGGGGTACAGTAAGGAGAAGCCTTAAAATGAGTGGCATAAGGAAGTCCACTAGAATATGGGGGCATTGGAATTAGTACCTCGGAGATACTAGCCAAGGTAGTTGTGGTTAAAGCAGAGCTATTTACGGAGGTTCCTGAGCCTGATTGTTCCCCTGAGACTACTTGGCCCAATACAGTACTGAGAATGCTCCCTGAGACTTGACTGGACTGCAATGGATTGTCCCAGTTAGTCAAATTCTTGGTCTTAAGACGGATACAATGAGCGTTCCCAAGGCTAAAACAAAACACTCCTGTGAGATTAACTTGAGATTGATTGTAAATGCGTTCCACGTCCCCTCTAGGAGAGGCACAGGGCGCAGACATCTCACACGAGGTAGAGAAAAGAGTGGGAAGGACACTGGAATTACCGTGAACCGGCATCGGCATTGGCCAAGCCCGTGCCACCGCCCACCATTGCATTGGTGTCGTCTGTGTCATCGGCATCAGCACCAGAGCCAGAGCACTCAGCAGAATGAAGATCCTCATCACGGGATTGCTGTGGTAATTCTTGTTGCTGAGTAGCTGGCGTCAGGACTCTTCTTGTCAGGCGTTCAGGGACCCACAATGGTTCCGTGCGATCCTGGGGAAAAACACATACGGATCCTCGTGCCCATGTCAGCACGGGGTCGGGGCCGTTCCATTGGCCCGTAAGAACATCTTTCCACTTAACATAGCCAATCACAGAGGGCTGAGGGAACACATGTCTATCGGCCGCAGAGCGACCATGAATATCCAAATTCAAAAAATTAATAGTAAAGAGAGCTAAGGACAAGCATTCTTTAGGAGTATGTCCAGCTCCTATTCCCCCTTTTTGTTTTTGTAAAGTTTCCTTTAAGGTGCGATGAGCACGCTCAACAATGCCTTGTCCTTGAGGATTGTAAGGCAGACCATGAGTAAGTTGCACTCCCATAGTAGAACAAAAGGACGTGAATTGTCTGCCAGTATAAGCAGGTCCATTGTCAGTCTTAAGGGACGTGGGCGCACCCCACGCCGCCCAGGCTTCCAGGCAATGAGTGATGACATTACGTGCCTTTTCTCCTGATAACGCAGAAGCATGAATAACTCCAGAGTACGTATCAACAGAAACATGGACATACTTGAGGTTACCAAAGTCAGGTATATGTGTCACATCCATTTGCCAGACAACCAGTGGCTTCAACCCCCGTGGGTTCACTCCATAAGTAGGGGGATGAAGAAATGTGACACAATGGGGACAGTGCAATACTATCTGCCGAGCATCTGCTCTAGAAATGGAAAAACGCCTGCGCAGTGTTAAAGCATTAACATGGAAATTTTGGTGAAACAATTTAGCCTCTTCTAAGGAGGAAGCCAAACAGATCAACTGACCTCGAGTGGCTGAGTCCGCACAGGCATTACCCTGTGATAATGGACCAGGGAGAGAGGTGTGAGCCCGGATGTGCATTGGATAAAAGGGAGCAGTGCGGCTACAGATAAGCTGTCGAAGCTGATTAAAGTAAGCAGATACATTACGGGCATCACTAATAGCTCCCACAGCCTCTAGGATTTTTAGTGCTTGCACCACATAGATGGAGTCCGAAATGAGATTAAAAGGAAAAGAACACTGTTTAAACACCTCAATAACAATTTGCAGTTCTACCCATTGTGGATTTCCAGGAGCAAATTGATGCTGGACAGGGGGAGAATCATTAATGACATAAGCTCCCATTCCAGACTTGGAACCATCAGTAAAAATATTAACAGCCCCCGGAATTGGACTGGATGAAGTTACTTTAGGGAAAATAATAGGATGTTCCTTAACAAAATGGAGTAACGGATGAGAAGGGTAATGATTATCAATATCCCCTTGAAACGAACAACATAGAATAGCCCAGTTATCTAGAGTAGCACACAAAACATTAAGTTGAGCTTTAGTATAGGGTATAATAAGAGAAGAAGGTGATTGTCCGAAAAATTGAATGCTTTGTTGAATCCCTTTAAGTGCTAATGCTGCAACAGCATCAGGATAATATTCTAAGGATTTTCCTGGGGATACATGTGGGTGTATCCATAGCAAAGGTCCATCTTGCCATAGTACTCCAGTAGGCTGCCGCATAGTGGCAAGCACACATAATTGAAAAGGTTTATCACTCTGGAGCCTGCATAAAGTGGCATGTTGTATAGCTTCTTCTACTGTCATAAGGGCCGCTCTAGCCTCTTTGGTGAGGCTACGAGGGGAAGTAAGATCTGGATCACCTTTAAGAGTAGCATACAAAGGCTGTAGTACAACATTAGAAATATGTAAATATCCTCGTATCCAATTAATATCTCCCAGCAGTTTTTGAAAATCATTTAGAGTTTGAAGATCCTGAGTTCGTATGGTGATTTTTTGTGGTTGTAATTTGTCATACCCAATTGTTGCTCCCAAATACTTAATAGAATCTCCTGTTTGAACCTTTTCAGGTGCTATATGCAGCCCACATTGTGCTAACAACTTCACGAGGTCGTCATAGGCCTCATGAACTGTTTGTTCTGATTTAGCAGCCAATAATACATCATCCATATAATGAATGATCTTGATGGAGGAGTACTTTTGTCTGAGGGGCACAAGTGTCTTCCCTACATACATCTGACACATTGTGGGACTATTAGCCATTCCCTGCGGCAACACTATCCACTCAAACCTTTGATCTGGTTCCTCGTGGTTACACGAGGGAAGGGTAAAGGCAAAACGCTGCGAGTCTTTAGGATGTAAAGGAATAGAAAAGAAACAGTCTTTAATGTCAATAACAATAATGTGCCAGCCTTGAGGAACAGAAGAGAGCAGAGGCAGCCCTCTCTGAATGGGCCCCATAGGTTGCATTTGAGCATTAACCGCTCGTAGATCATGCAGTAGGCGCCACTTCCCTGATTTTTTCCTAATGACAAATATGGGAGTATTCCATGGAGAAGTAGAGGGTTGGATGTGACCCAAGTCAAGTTGTTCTTTAACTAGAGCATGGGCTGCTGCCAGTTTAACCGAGGGAAGAGGCCACTGAGGCACCCAAACAGGCTCCTCGGTGAGCCATGTTATGGGTATTTGAGCCTCAGCGGCCCCTAGGAAAAACCCAGACCAAATCTGTCAAGCTTTTGATGACCTTGTACAGGATGCTTACGTCCCTGTAAATGTTTTCCTAGTCCTAAACCTGGCCTATACCCCATATTGTGCATAATTTGTTGGGACACTGGGGAATAGTCACTACTAAGAGTGAACCCCATGTCTTTCATCAGGTCACGGCCCCATAAAGAGATAGGTAAATTAAGTACATAAGGCTGAAAAGTACCATGATGTCCTTCCGGGTCCTTCCAGGAAAGATGTCTACAGCTAACCTGAGGAGCCTGGGCATATCCAAGTCCTCTCAGAGATTGATCAGAAGTCTGCACTGGCCATCCCTTAGACCAGTCCTTAAGTGCAATGATGCTACGATCTGCACCTGTATCAAGTAAGCCCACAATTGATTTACCTTCTATGTTTAATTCCAAAGTAGGGCGATTACTCATATCTAGTGACAAATAAGCACAATTCCCTCCGGTGGTACCAATCTCATTCCCTGTCCGTGACTTTGAGTCTGTAGGGAAATGATCATGTAAACTAGGCAAAACCAGTAATTGAGCAATCCGATCTCCTGGGGAGATGGACACAATGCCTTTTGGAGCTTCCACCATAACCTTTACTATCCCTACAGTATCAGGACTTATGACTCCAGGGAAAACATGAAGACCTTGCAAAATGGAAGATGCACGTCCAATTAGCAAACCTACAGTGCCAGGTGGTAGAGGCCCTTTGAACTCAGTTTCCACCAATTGGACTCCCATCTTAGGTGTTAACACGAGTCTGGAGGTGGAACAGAGGTCCAATCCCGCGGCACCTGTAGTGGCTCTCCGCGTTTCATGGGATGGCGTAGAGATGGCCATGTCTCGGGTTCGGGTGTGACATTCTCCACTGCCCCATATATTTGCGGGCCCTGGGGTCGGGGGCCCCGTCGGCCGTTTTTTGGCCCAGCTGAAATAAGCTGTCCATGGATGTCCCTCACTGATGTACACTCTTTTGCCCAATGCTTCCCCCTTTTGCACCTTGGACACAATCCCGGTGATCGAAGGCCAGTGGAAGGGCCACCGTGAGGAGGTCCAGTAAAATTGACATTTTTGGGACACTCACGTCTGATATGACCGGGTTGACCACAATGGAAGCATGTTCTGGCGGCAGGATTGCCCCCTTTTGCAATCCGAAGGACAGCAGCTGCAAGACCTGCATTAGTTAAAGGCCCTCCAATCTCTCTACACACTTTCATCCATACTTCTATGCCTTTGTTCTTATAAGGAGCGATTGCTGCTTTACATTCCTTGGTGCATTGCTCAAAGACCAATTGCTTAACAAGGGGCATGGCTCTATCAGGATCCCCAAAAATCTTTCCAGCAGCATCCACCATCCTTGCTACGAAATCTGAAAAGGGTTCTGTAGGGCCTTGTAAAATCTTGGTCAAATTACCAGACACTTCTCCTCTATTTGGAAGTGACTTCCATGCCCGAATGCAAATGTTATTAATTTGATCATATACCTCAGGAGGGAATCCTGTCTGTTGATTAGCAAATCTACCTTGCCCCAAAAGCATGTCCTTATCCCAATGAGGATGTCCTGCTGCATGGTTTTGGGCGGCCTGCTCTATTGCGCCCTCTAGCATAAATGCTCTCCAGTCCAAATACTTGCCCGGAGAAACACAAGCCCGAACAAGGCTAGCCCAATCAGAGGGAGTCATACAGAATCTAGACAGACTCTCCACCTGAGTTAATGTGAAGGCGGCATCCACCCCATAAGTGCGTACAGACTCTGCCAGGGTCTTCACAATTTTGAAATCTAAAGGCTCCGAAAATCTTCCCCTATTCTCATCCTGAAAAACTGGATAAGCAAGACCCATCTCAGCGTTAACAGCCTTCCATGTTTGAGCATGGAAAGCCCTCCCCGAAACACCCCCACCATACGGCGGTGGGTCCGGAGGATCACATTTCTTGAGCCCCGGTCTATCTTCGTTCCCTTCTCCAGCAGCTAAACTCCCTAGCTGGCGAGACAGCCTCCCAAGCTCCTCCTCCTCATCCTCCTCTTCTTCTGACCCGCTTCCACATGGGGGTGTGCGCAGCGCACTGAGATCTGGATACAAGCGTTTCCTCCCCTGCTTCTCGCTCCGCACGCTCCCATCCTCCCGAGATACCTCACCTTTTGTCAGAGATAATCGTCTCCTCCCCTGTTTCACGCTCCGCACACTCCCATCTTCCTGAGATATCGCACTGCCTGCTGTCTCCGATTTCTCCTCATGTAACTTTTCTAAAACCTCCTGTCCTTCAGCAAGTGCGTCATGACATCTGCCATCTGTGAGGCAACTACGGACTATCTTCCAAAGGGGAATCACCCCACCCTCCAATATGCCCTGCTCACAAGCAAAGTCAAGATCCTTGCCCAATTTATCCCAACAAGGCATAGTAAGGCTGCCCGAATATGCAAACCACGGTGCAGCAACATCTACTTTCTGCAAAAATCTCTGTAAGATACTATGTTTCACTTTCAGGCCTTTGGAACGTAACAGGCCGTCTAGTGCCAGAAGAAGCGGGCTTGAAGATGTGACACCCATGACACAGCAACAGAACAGATACAGAGGACAAAACGAAAGTACACAGAAACAAAAGAAAAGTACACAGTGCAGCTGCAATAAAATATGAGGCTCTCTCTGTCTTTGTAGAGGAGCTGATTCCGCTTTGGTCGCGGGTCCCACTAACCGGGACTATCAGGTCCCGCCCACCGGGACTATCGTGTCCCACTCACCGGGACTGTCGGGTCCCACCCACGGGACTATGGGGTCCCACTTACCGGGACTGTTCAGTGCACCACCTCTGACGACTTGCAAGTTTTGATTTTCCCGGGTCTCGGCACCACTTGTCGCGACCCCCTTGCCCGCAAGGAAGACGCAACACCGGGAATCTTCTTACAGCTGTTTATTCAAGCTCTCGAGAGTTCTTCTAATCTCTCAGAAGTCCCTCCCAGCCTTAATAAAGTATCCAAACACCCAATGCGAAGCTGCCACGTGGAGCTTTCTCGTAGGGTGTCAAAGAACCATGTGCCAACTCTCCCAAAGAAGGAGTTGTTTATCACAGACCACCACAAGGCCAGCGCCATCTTGTAATGGTGACCACAGTCCGCAGAAGCGGCTCGCCACACTATGGGTATGTGGAATATGAGGAAAATATTTTTTTTTGTTGGTATCTGCCCACAAATAAGTTAGTTGGTTTTCTGAGATTATCCTTAAAATCAATTTCCAGTTGTACTAAATAGAGGAATGGACAAAGAATATCATTCAAGCCAATTTTTCTCATTTTTAGTGCTTTTTGTTGCTAAAGCTATATATACAGCATCTGCATATTTCTGTTTAGAAATATTATAAGAAGAATTAGGAAGATACTAACAATCAGAATTGGCTAAGTTCCATGATAGTCTTGATGAAACTGTGATATGGACCAAATTGATGAAACTTGTTATAAAGTTACTATTAAGTTTTGCTAGAAATTCCCCCAAAGTCTCATGTTGAAAGCATGATCTCCAAAGTAGCAAGGTTCAGAGGGTGGGGGGGTATTGGATGATGATTGGATCATGAAGATCCTGACCTCATCAGTGAAACAATCTATTGATGTATTTGAATGGTTTACTGGGAGGTGGGACTTGGTTGGAAGAAGCTGGGTCACTTGGGGAGATCCCTGGAATATTCAGGTAAATATGACTATCCATGCTGTTATTAGTATGAATATCTCTGAAGGCTTTCTCACTATATTAAATATTACTAAGTTGGTAAGAAAATTAAAGTTCTAAATCCAAGTTTACTCAATGGAATCATGAACAGCATTGCACTAATACTTGAGAATAAACCTATTATTTAAAGTAGAAACAGAAAAATTTTGTTAAACAAATCTAATTAGAATTTAATTATAATAATCATGATTACATAAAAATAAAATTAAATATTAATATGGCATAAAAGACCCTTGAGTAAATCAATCAATGATTACATTTTTAACGTATTTAAGGTTATCTGGAATACACATATTTTGTTGCCTCCTTTCTTCATTTTATAAGAACTTGTCCCATGTTTAGAAGCTCAGCCCTTTGTAATCTCAAGGGACTTTTTCCTACAGTTAAAATCTCACTTTCCCAGTTTCACAATATTGAAATTTATGGTCTCTGGCTGCAAAACTTTTCATAAAAGTTGGATAAATACATTTAGGATTTGTGTTATAAGTATTCATAGTTTTATCTTACATGAAGTTGTTTTTTATTTATTCTTTTCTATTGCTTTCACAGTATCCAAAGGATTATTTTACTATTTTTTGTAAAAAAAAAATTTAGAAACACATTTCATGGCATTAAATTACATTATAAATGGATTCAAAGACAACTTTGTTCAACTTAATGGCATATCTTCCTTTTTTCTTGTTTCTTTTTATTTCTCCCATTCGAGAATGTAAGTAAGCACTATTGTAGGGACAGATTATAAGAATAGATCTCTGAAAGTCACTTTGAGTTGAATGAATTAATTTACATAATAACTAAATCTTATTCTGTATTCAGACACTGAAAATAAACATCAAAAAGTGGAGTTCTGCAGTTCAACAAAGATTTGTAATAAATGTAATACATTAGATCAAAATCCTCATATTTTTATTTTTGTTGAATCTGTAACTTTTCATTGTGAATTTGGGAGAGGAATCCTAATGTTCCACTTTGCATAAGTACAGTGCTCTTGAAAAACTATAAAAATGTTTGAGAACCATTGCAAATAACAATACCATTTCTTGTTTATTTTATTAAATTTACAAAGCTGATGATGAGGATGAAGAACAATGTAAGATTAAAGACCTGTAGCAATTCTGATCATTATTTTTTCCCAAATCATCTAATTTGTAAGGGGCAATTCCTTTCTGAAAATGAAAAGAACTTATATTATGAGATTTAAATGACATTTGAAAACTATTTTTCTATTTATTATCTATGTTGTTCATCTAAAACCGAAAGAAAATTCTCTTTGGATTGTGGCAAAAAGTAACAGCTTCAAAAAACTGTATCAGGTTTGAAATGAGCTTTTAAGCACAGAATGATGTAAAATAATGAGTGGTAGATGAATAGCTGTACAACACACTTGGCTTCCTCAGACAACCAACATGTACAGATCACACACCCAGTCATAAACACAATTACCAGAACTTGCACGCAGTGTCCTCAAGTGCTTCTGTCTATTCTGAAGTTCAGTTCTAATATCAGCCCTGTGATGAAGGTATCTTGATTTTCTTTATTTTCCAGGTAAATTTATAACCCTGATAGTTTAAGTGGTTTTTCCAGAAATAATGGAATAGTCAGACTTGAACACAATTAATTCAATCTTTTTTGTACGAATACTTTATTATAATTAAAAGTAATTTTATTCAACATGAAGAAAATGGATATTTTATGGGCATCATGTTTTGGTTTCAATGTGCTTAGAATTGAATATTGGAAATATGCTCTCCAAAATAAATAAATAATTTCAGCATGAAAATTATATGTGAAAATATATATTGAATTGTAAGTAACACTTAGTTTATATTAACTATTCCCTCTTTTTTTTTCAGCAGGGATTTGATCTTACAAACTCAAGGATTCTCATTGACAGTACGCAAGGGTTCCCTTTTGTTCCACATTCTCACCAGTGTCTAATAAATATCTTTATTCTTTCTTTATAACAGCCATTCTTTTTGGGGTGAGGTGATATCTCTTGGTGCTTTTGATTTACATTCCCTTGAAGATTAATGATGTTCAACATTTTTTTTTAACATAATAGCTTGATTTTCTGTATGTCTTCATTTGAAAACTATCTATTTCAAACTATTATCCTTTTTCAAAATTGGGTTATTTGGTTTTTTTCTATTGAGTTTTTGGAGTTCTTTACATATTCTGGATATCAGTCTCTTTAAGATGTAGACTTTGCAAATATCTTTTTCTCATTCTTTAAGTTGTCTCTGCCTTATGTTGATTATTGCCTTTGCTGAGCAGAAGCTTTGTAATTTGATGTGTTTCATTTATGTATTTTTGTTTGTTTCTTATGCTTTTGAAGGAAAAAAGAATCCTTCCACATCTCTATGTCTGTAAACATTTTCTCTATTTTATTATAGAAGTTTCATGGTTTCAGGTCTTACATTTAAGTATTTAATCCATTCTGAGTTGATTTTTTTGTGGTGAGAGATAGTGGTATAGTTTAATTATTCAGTATGTGTATATCCAATTTCCTGAGAAGTATTTATTGAAAATATTGCTTTCACCAATGCATGTTCTTAGCACCTTTGTAGAAAATCATTTAGCTTTAGAACCATGGGTACACAAGTTGTTCTGCACCCCCGGGTTATTTTGCTGCAGCTGGACTGCGGCAGATGGTGGCACTTACCGGGAGCCCCGGGACACTCCGGGGGTAAGTGATGGAAAAAAAAAAAGCTGCCAGTCCCAAGATAGGACGGGAGCAAATCTGCTCGTCCCTAGATAGGGCGAGAGGAAAAATGGCCATTTTGAGAAAATGGAGAAGATTGATACAGTATGTTTGTGTCTTGTTTTGTCTTGAAATGTTGTATTGTCTTTGTGATGAAAATATGGAAGGGGTGTTAAGTAAATTACTAAGGGAAGAAGGCACCCCAGTGGAACCAAGAATAGTTAGGGCATGTGTTGATAGAAGCCCAGGAACTCTAGTCAAAAAGAAAAAGAAAGTTAGAGGAGGAAGGATTATCAGGAAAAAAGTTGCAGCAAAAGGCTATTACTGAATACTTTTCGTTACTGGAGGGTGCGTGAATCTGCGCAGCGGCTGCCATGTGCTTGAGCCATTCATGGCGCAGCAAGGACTTTCCAAGTGCTGGCAGCAGGCTCTTCCCCGCCCCCCACCTGGGGAGCTGGACGCCACTGCGAGAGCCCAAATCCAAACCTGACCCGGAGGCACAGTCTTGAAGGCTCTTGCTCCCTGTGCCAGGTGGCAGTTTGAGTCCAGGTCACTCCCCGGGGCTCTCTCCGGGAGCACAGGGCCATCTGGGGCTGCCTGGGACGCTACAGCTGGCAGAAGACGCTACCGGCGTCCCTGAGGTTTGGTCATTTCCAATGTCAATAACTACTAAATTGTTCAGAAGGTTATTTTCTTAGTGGAATGCTACAGGATTTTCTTTAGCCATCCGGAGTTCCTGCCTTCGTCCCAGTGCCGGTGAAAACGAAGGTGAAAGAATTTCCAGTGTTTCTGAGAACCGGACGAGACTTCGGATCAAGCTAGCTGCCTGCAGAACTTACCTGGACTGTGATTTACCTGGACTGTGAGTTAATCTATTGAGACACTACTTTACCTGGACTGAGACAACAAACTGTAATCTACAACAAATTGTAACTCAGTATCTTTGCTAACGGTGTCATTGCTGGTATAATTTTTCCAAGGGCTTCTTGCATGGAGCCATCAAGTGGCTTGGTATTGTGACATTTTGTATCCTCCCCTTCTTCTTGTAGCAGATTACTTACGGTGTTTGTGTAAAAACCACTATGGTCATTATTTAAATTAAACAAAAGGGGGAATTGTTAAGAGTCTGTAAACAAGTCAGGATGGCATGTGGCATTTTGCCAGAGAAATGTTAGGGTCTGTAAACAAGTCTGGATGGCGCCTGGCAAAATGCCAGAGGGAGTGGTTTGTGAAGTAAGGCCAGTGAGCCATTAAGTGTGGAGATTTCTTATTGGTTGACTGATGTATCTAGTTTATGCTAATTAAGATAAGCTGTGTGTAATGTATATATACCCCTCCTGTCCTACAATAAACGGCTCCCACTCCTGCTGTATCAATGTACACAAGTTGTTCTTCACCCCCGGGTTATTTTGCTGCAGCCGGACTGTGGCACATTTCCTCTTGGAATTGTAACAAGTACTTCTTTTTGTTGCAACTATCTTTACCTTCACCTTCTTTTTTCTCTTAACCACGGATTAATCCCAGGGGTGTTTAATTGCTTAGCCACATCCCCAGCCCTTTTTTCATTTTTGTTTATTGTTAGATTGAATCTACTAAGTAGCTGAGACTAGCTTTGCACTTAGGGATCCTCCTGCCTCAGCCTCCAGAACTGCTGAGATAATAGGAATGTGCCACTACACCCAGTTCTTTTCCTTCTTTTGTCAAATGTATTCCTAAGTATTTTATGTATAGGTTTTTGTATCTGTTGTAAGCAGGATTACTTTCTAGATGTCTATTTCACTAATTTGTTTTTGGCTTAAAAGAAAACTCTTGATTTTTTTATAATGACTTTATATCTTATAACTTTGATAAATTTATTTATTGGTTCTAATAGTTTTTTTGTGAAGTTTTGGGGATATTTCTACATATAAAACCATGTCATCTGCAAACAATGACAATGTAAATTTTTTAATTCCAATTTGGATGCCCTTAATTTGTTATTAGATTTGATATTTTTCCAGCTTTTTCTTTCAGCTTGATGTTGACTAAAAGTGGTGAAATTGGGCATCATTCTTGTCTTGTTCTAGATCTTAAGTAAAAATGCTTTTCAGATTTAAATGTAGTCTTATATTGTAGATGACCTTTATTATGTTGAAGTACATTCCTTTTATATATAAATATTTAGTATTTTTCTTACGAAGGGATTTTGAATTTTATCATATATCTTTTCTGCATATATTGAGATGATCTTGTGCTTTCCCCCCTTCATTTTGGTTATGTGATATATCATTATTAACACCTTTTCAATATTTTTAATGCATGTAATTAAATATATCATCTTAGCCAATGTCTAATTTTTGTTTTTGTGGCACACAGATTAATTATGTGTCTGCTGAATACTAAACATTTGGAGGTCAGGTGGGGTAGGATTACAGGAGACTGAGTTTGATTAGTGAAAACTGTATACATGTGTTGAATCTCACTAAACCCTACTGTCAGGGTTTGGATATGAAGTGTCTCCCAAAAGCTCACATGTTAGATAATGTGACAGGGTTCAGAGGGGAAATAATTGAGTTGTGAGAGCATTAACCCAATCAATGAATTAATCAACTGATGGAATTAATTGAGTGGTACTGAAGGCAGTTGGTGTGTGACTGAAGGAGGTGAGGCATTGGGTATATGGCTTCTGGGTATATATTTGTATCTGGCAAGTGGACATCTCTCCTTTCTGATCATCATGTGGGCTGCTTCCCTCTGCCACACTCTTCCATGATGTTCAGCCTCACCTTAGAAATAGAAATGAGGCTATAGTCTGCTGTTTATAGATTGAGACCTCTGAAACAGTGAGCCCCCAACTAAACATTTCTTCCTCTACAACTCTTCTAGTTGGGTATTCTAGTCATAGTGGTGAAAAATCTGACTAAAACACCCACTAATTCATACAATTCTTGCAGGTTAATACCACATTTAAAGAATAGAATTTATGAATAAATTTCTAAAACAATTATCTAAAGTATATTATTAAATAATCACAATAATGTTTCATGTTAAATGCAAAACTTATATGATCACTAACATATTAAAATTAAAACTATTCATTTTATTTGAATTTATTCAAATTACACCTATAGCAAACTTTAAGCTTATTTTTCTTTACTGTTTTGTGAAGTTGATTGTCTACTATAATGTTCTTTTTGCTTACAGCTAATCAAAATATTTTCATTTGTAATAATAATCAGATCTTTTGGCATCATTTTTGTCACACCTTTAGATATTACGTGATTCATTTCAATTCATAACATCATATGTTCATTCATATGTAGAATTAAATTATTGATGAACTCATCTTATAATATATTTTAAATTTCAATCAATGGAAAATCTTCTTTAATCAAAATAAATGAGGATTTAATTAATTCTCTAAAATTTTGAAATGAATGAACAATACAGTAGAATTAATAAGTGTAGTTCCCATTTTTGTGGAGAAAATAGGCATTATTTTTTAGTTCAGGTGTATGGTGTCAAACTCCATGTAAATATACATTATGTTTTGTGTGTGTGTGTGTGTGTGGGGGGATTAAATTTCCAAATATCTCAAAAGCAAATGATGTATAATCTTTTAATTTTCTTTTCCTGTCTTCAATATGATAATAATCATCTATAACATTTGTAAAAATATATTGTGCAGGCCATCCACGGAACTCTTCAATGAGTTATATATATGTTATTTGAATGCACTGTTACAAATTGTAGAATTTCTGAGTATTTCCCATTATTTGTTTTAAACTAGAGAAAACAATCTTTTAGAATTATTATTTTGTTGTTGTTTAGTTTTTTTTTGTCAACAGTTAATATCTGTAATCTGACAGGCCAAGTTTTAAAAATCATTTTATTATTATTTTTATTCCAATTTTATTCTTTAATTTTCTTCTTTGTGATCTATTCATATTTTTCAACCTTCTTGTCTCAGAAGGGTGTCATCTCTTTCCTCTCTTTTCAATTTCATATACTTTTCTTCATGGGTCTTCATGAATTGTTGATGACATTATTTGCTGGGATCCACTCCACATCTGCCTTCTTAGGAATGTCAGTAAAACATATTTACTTGTGTTCTGCTAGACAGTAATGATGATGAACCTAACAGTCATTATGAAAAGTAATTTCAGAAGAAATTCTTTCAAGGTTAATTTTCCATGCATATTTATATATAGCACTCTCCAAGGTTTGCAGTTGATTACAGGAATAGTTGTATTATCTCCCAATTTCTATAGCAAGAATATGTTGATATCATTTTATTTGGATGAAAACAATAATTAATTCAAGACATACAATCAAACACAGTTTCCTTGTAGGATCTTCACTGGTGTGTGTTAGTGGTAGTTTTAGTCACCATTTTTGTTATTGTGAGAAAACGACCTGACAAGAACAAGTAGAGGAGGAAAATTTTATTTGGGGCTCACGGCTTTAGAGGTCTCAGACATGGTTGGCTGACTCCATAGCTCTGGGCCTCAGGAGACTCAAAAGAACATATAGCAAAAATGGTATAAAGAAGGAAAGCAGCCCAGAATATGATAATCAGGACTCACAGAGAGCTTCACTCACCAGGGAAAAATATATATATATATCCTAAAGGTAAGCCTCCAGCAACTTGCTTTTTGTAACACACCCTACTTGCCTACAGTTAACTGCCCAGTTAATCTATATGAGTGGACGAATGCACAGATTAGATTAAGCCTCTCAAACCCCTATCAATTCACTTCTGAAAATTCTTTTACTGTGGAACACATGAGCTTTTGGGGGACACATCATATCTAAACCATAACAGTGGGCTAGTAGATCATTTAGAACAAGTTATTCCTAACAATGTATTTCAGTTTTACTGTTTACTGAAATGGTAAATGGATATTATGAAGATTAAACAAATTTATTTAGGTAAAATGTAAGAGATCACCAGAGTTCATGCTCAGTAAATGCTTCTGCCTCAAAATTTATTTCCATAATTCATAAATAAAACATGAACTAACTTGATTTTACTAAGTACTATTAGTATATATTTATAGGCAAAAATGTCCAGGAGAAGAGTCTTCCTTAGAGAATTATCTATTATGAATTTAACAAGGAGAAAATGTGTTATCGTCCTATATTAAGTATTTTTATTATTTTTCCTAAAAGTCACCAACTCCATATGCATTGAGTTCAATAAATTGATCACATCAAATTGTCTAGACATAAATTACCCCAGTTTTAGTAACCATGGAGGTGACACTCAGCCCTCACCTCCTGTACTTTCCATTTTCTCTTAGGCATTCATGCCTAGTGCAAGCTTTTTTCTGGTTCTTATCAGTGAAAGGGTGAGAAATGTAATGACACAAGAGACCTAGGTCATTTCTGCCCAGTGTGGGCACCACTAGGAGGTAATCTTTGCTGTGGACTTTACTAGGGCCTGGAGGAGACTCACAGCTGCACTAGAGTAGAAGGTTCTCCTTGCCCCATCCTCCTTTCTGACCTCTTTCCTATCACAAGGACAGGGGACTAAAATATCTCCCTGCTTTCCCTGCTCCTTTCTTTCTGTTTTGTTTGTGTTGCTACAGCAAAAATATTTTCGACTGTGCAATTTATAAATAACAAAATTATTTCTCAGGTTTCTAGAGATTGGGAGGTCTAGTATCAAAAGCCACAGGTCTAGCATCTGATGAAGCCTGCTGTCTGCTTCCAAGATGATGTTTTTGCTGCTGCAGAATGGGCTCAGGAAATGTCCTCACATGGCAACTGAGACATAGGGGGAAATGGGGCAAATGGCTCCTTCACATTTCTCTATAAAACTATTCATGAGAGGTCTACTCTAGTATCACCTATGAAAGCCCCCCCCTTAATTCTATCACCTTGTCGATCAAATAAATTTTTGCAAATGCATTCATATCAGAGCACCTCTTTAACATTCACAGGCATATCCTGTCCCTCAATAATTGTTTACTCTCTGATTCTGTCTTGGCTTCTGTTAGAGTCTGTAAACAAGTCTGGATGGCGCCTGGCAAAATGCCAGAGGGAGTGGTTTGTGAAGTAACGCCAGCGAGCCATTAAGTGTGGAGATTTCTTATTGGTTGACTGCTGTATCTAGTTTATGTTAATTAAGATAAGCTGTGTGGAATGTATAAATACCGCTCCTGTCGTACAATAAACGGCTCCCAACGAACAACTTGTGTAGATTGTGTATCAATCTACACAAGTTGTTCGACACCACCCCCCCACCCCCCACCCCCGGTTATTTTGCCCAGCCAGTCGGGCTGCGGCAGATGGTGGCCCGTTACAGGGAGCCCCAGGACACTCGGGGGTAAGTGATGAAAAAAAAGCTGCCCGTCCATAGATAGGACGGGAGCAAATCTGCTCGTCCCTAGGCACATTGAGAAAATGGAGAATATTGATACAGTATGTTTGTGTCTTGTTTTGTCGTGAAATGTTGTATTGTCTTTGTGACGAAAATATGGAAGGGGTGAGAAGTAAATTACTAAGAGAAGGAAGCACCCCAGTGGAACCAAGAATGTGTTGATAAGAGCCCAGGAACTCTAATCAGAAAGAAAAAGAAAGTTCAGAAGAAGAAGGATTATCAGGAAAAAAGTTGCAGCAAAAGGCTATTACTGAATACTTTTCGTTACCGGAGGGTGTGTGAATCTGAGCCGGATACCATAGAATAACTGTTTTTTTTTTTTTAAATCATCCTGCAATGTCTTCATTTTACATAAGAGGAAATTAAGATACTGATAAACTAAAGTAACAGTTATAATCAGAACTAGAATTTACATACCTACCTCTTCTTAGCATCTTTTTATCCAAAAGAATGGTACTTTTTAACAATGCTTTCACTCAGAGAGTCCTTTTAAGGGGTTATACATAAAGTTGTTTTCCCAACATAATCATTTATGTATTAGATTTACAAATGTTGCTCTCTTTTAGGAAAAAAAAAACCTCAAAAGTTACATAAAAAGAATTGACATATATTAGAATTTCAGATAAAGGGAAATATTAGGAAATATTTTTCAGTCATGGAAAAATTTGGGATCCTAATTCTAAATGCATTGAATGATTACTAACAAATGCAAAATGCTCAGCTTTAGCTAAAAGAATCTTTCACAGGTTTTAAGAATATGCCAGTGCCAATTACCATTAACTTTGACTTTGTTAAAATGCAGTTTCCTTCAATCCTTATTTAAGAATCATACTGTCATTAATCAAAATCAATTTTATATATAATTAAAATGTTATTATATTAATAGTTTGTTCTTTCTAGAAATTATTGATATAATGATGAGATTAGAGACACTTTATTTGATTAATATCCACTTATACCTCAGCACCTTGTTTTTTCAGAGTTTATGCTAATATATACTAATCTCCTTTTAATCCTACAGAGAGCTACAAGTGGGAATTGGGTGGGAGAAGGAAAATCCTGCTTGCTCAATAAATGTTAATGCCAGAGGGATAAAAAATGATCATACTGTTCTAAATGTAAATTTTATAAGGGCATGCAGGAAAACCAGTTGCTAAAATCTGCTTCAAATGAGAGGGATTTTCATTAATGATGAGAAAAGAAGGATCAAATTCTCCAGGGATGTACAGAAGAATCTACAATGGTAATCTCAAAGAGCAAAGGCAGATGGTATCATAGAAAGAAAGAAAAAAATGGAATCTCAGACTGAGGAGAAGGAAAACTCCAGATTCTCTTCAAATGATAAATAGGATGAAAAGTCCCCTCATAGTAAAAGGAATATGGGAAAATACATATTCATAGCTGACAATAGTCCTAAAGAATATTCGAATCATGATGAAATCAAAGGAGAAAGGAGAATAAAGGTTGAAAGTTCTTAGAGGTAAGCATATTAGAAAAGCCTTGTACATTTGAACATAGTTCAATAGAGTTAATAAAAATATTAACTAGAAATTTTGATGAGCACTAATTTTGATTGTTAAATTTGTCTCTAATGTAAAAACAATGAGATCAAGATTCTTAAAAGCATACAATACTTTTGATATTGAATATATTTTTTAAAACTTATTTAATCATGAAATCCTCACACCTACTTCTCAAGCATAATAATCAATTTCCTTTCCTTTCTCCCACCCAATTCACACTTGTAGCTCTTGTTTTAAGTGTAGCTTCTAGATTTTTCTAAACTCCTAGTATACTCACAAGTAAAATTGTTGATATAATGAATTACTGGTTTTCCAAATCTAAAATTGATTTATTATAGATTTTTTTGGTTTCATGATTATCTTAAAATTATTAAATACTGAAACAGACAATGAAGTAAAAGTGATTCTAAGAACTACTATCCATATATAAACATTGGTTATATTTTTTAAAAAACCTTTCGATTTCATTTTATACACACACCTAAGCAGTTGATTTTGAAAGAAAACAGTAGCAATTTATATGCTGCATTTTAAACCTTTTTTTGTCTTAATAGTATTCTTGGTCCCTTCTTTTTAATACATGTCAGTCATATGACGTGTGCTACTCAGCTGTTCATTGAAGTGACCAAAATATCTGATGAGAACAGCTTACAGAAGGAAACATTTATTTTGAGCTCAGTTTCAGAGATTCAATCCATTGTTCCATTGATCTGGGCCCAAGCTGAGGAAGAACATTGTAGTAGAAGGGCATGGTGAAGGAAAGCTGCTCAACTCATGACAACGGAGGAGTGCAGAAAGCCAGATGCCAAGGACAAAATATCAGCCCCAAAGGAACACTCCCAGTGACCTGCTTCCTCCAGCCATGTCCCACTTGACTATAGATACCACCTAGTTAGTCCATTTAAGTCATTAATCCATCAAGTGGATTAATCCACTGATTAGGTTACAGCTCTCATAATACAATCATTTCACCTCTGAACAGCCCTACACTAATCCAGGAGCTTTTTGGAAGGACAACTTACATCCAAATAATAACATGAAATGTTTCCTTTTAATGAGCACTGTGTGCAAGTGTTATGGTTAGGATATGAGGTGTCTCCCAACAGCTCCTGTTTGAATGCAGAAATATTCAGAGGTGAAATAATTAGACTGTGAGAGCCTTAACCTAATCAGTGAATTAATCCAAATGATGGATTAATAATTTGAATGAATTAACTGGTTGGTACCTGTTTTGTCAGCTTTTTCACTGTTGTGATCAAAAGACCTGACAAGAACAATTTTAAAGAGGAAAAGTTTATTTTGGGACTCATTGTACCTGGGAGAACAGGTGTATATCATTGTAGCTGGCTGATTATCACCATTTTAAAGATAAATCTGTCATAATGCAAGAAACTTTCCAAGGATGTACAGTTGCGGTTTTTCCTTGTCTTATGTTATCAGATTTTCTTAATATCAAATTAATAAATATAGACTATTTAGGCTAAAGTTCAAGTAGGCTATTTCAATTAAAGTTCAATTAGGCTAAAGTTCAATTAGGCTATTTAGGCTAAAGGTCAATTCTGTGATTTTAAAATTATTGTTTGTATTTTTTATCATTAAAATTGTATTGATTAATTGCATTTACATGTTTTTATTTATTTATTCAGAATAAGTACCTAGAATATATATTATTAGTTAAAAGACAATGCAACATTTAGGTTTTAAGATAAATTAACAAATCACTTTTCACATACAGTATTCCAAATCACAATCACATGATTGTTACCAAAGCAAGGTATAATCAATATTTTTAACTTTTTTCTGATCTGATTATAAAAAAAGATATCTCATTTTTAATACATTTTCACATATATGACCATTGTCTTTATATGAATCTTTTCTAAATATTCTGTTCAGCATTTTTAAAATTTTCCATCAAGGCATTGAAATTTTCATTGGTTTTAAGAACATACACTGGAATAACTCTACTATAACATATGAGTAAAAAATTTTTCTTGATCCATCATCTTACTGCAACATTTTAATAATAACTTTACCATGCTGGCATTTACATTTTAATTTGAATATCATCAAAGGCATGAAAAATATTAAATATTTTAACATGAACTATGATCCATGGTTTATTTTAAATAAATTAATAGAGAAAATAATCAAATTTAAAAATGGAAAAGACCTGAATGGACATTTCTCAACTGAATATATATGAATGGTCAAGGTATATATATATAAAGGTGCTAAACTTCATTTATACTTTAATCATTAGGGAAATGCAAAAAAAAAACATCACATTGAGATATCATTTCATACCTGTTAGGATGGCTATTTTTAAAAAGATTTGAGATAACAGATATTGATTAGGAAAAAAAAGAACATTTGTACACCCATTGTGAATGGGAATTGTTATAGCCATTATGATACAATTTATCAACAAAGTTAACAATAGATCTACATTATGAAAGGAAATAGAGTCCTACCTGAAGAGACATTCCCACTCTTATTGTCATTTCAGTATTATTCACGATAACTGAGATATTGAAACAAGTTTAATGTGTATATACACATATGCCATGGAATATTATTCAGCCTTACAAAAGAAGGAAATACTGTCACTAGTGATAACCTGAATGAGCCTGGAGCGTAGCCTTTAAGTGAATAAACCAGGTAAAGAAAAAACTTCATGATTTTACTAGTATATAGAGCCTATATTGTAAAAAAATTAATAAATGGTATGCAGAATAAGTAAATTTAAGACATCTAATATAAAACAATGTGACTTTACAGTATTCTATTATATACTTACAGTTTGCTAAGAAGTTAGAGCTTATGTGTTCTCAAAACTCACACACAAATGATTATGTAAGGTGAAGGATCTGTTATTTAACTTGATTGTAATAAATATTTCACAATATATAGGTATATCAAATTGTAAACCTTAGGCATTTATAATTTTTAATTGTCTAATATAACTCAATAAGGTAAAAAACCTATTTAAATTATCTACCAGTATTCTCTGTATCTAAATTTAATTTAATTCCTTGAGAAATTCTCCATATGAGTTTATCAGTTTGAAATTTGCTGTGTCACATTTTAGGAACCAGTGAACTTTTACTTCCAATAAGTGTTGGGTATGCAATGAAAAAGGATGCAATTGTTGAGCACCAGGACTTGAACACTGACTTCTAAGAGAGAATGAATGAATGAATGAATGAATGAATGAATGAATAATTGTGAAAGAACAACCTAAGTGATATGATTATTATCAGGATAGTATGATTTTCTTTTAGCTAAGTAAGTCCTACCAAGATTGTGAGTAAGATTGTAAGCTCCCTTGGCATTTGCATTGTAAAGTCATTGTTAGCTTTTTCAGAAGTTTTAAGAAAGTGGTAATAAAACACCATTTATGTAAATCTCTCTAATATTGAATGAGATAGAACATTGAATTCATTTATGGCTATGTAAAGATAGATTCATGGTTTTTTTTTTGTTCTCCCCATGTCTATGTTCTAGAATAATCCACAATTTTGTTTTGCAAATAGAATATTTTAGAGACTATTTGTGCTATATTGTAAGTGAATCCAACATGAATTTATTTTGATTTTCCTTTATTTTCTAGTGTTAAAATTACTATAGTAAAAATCTAAAAGAAACTTATGTAACAAAATAAGTCCCTCCTTAAAACAGAATAACTTCCCCTCAACCTATAACAGAACACATAAGAGAGCATGGCTTCTTTTAATTCTTCTTTGCTATTTAGTTACTTATTTGGATAGGGCACATTGTTTCAGAGGTAATTATATATTTTCTAAAATTGCTGCCACAAGGCAATGTTCCATGTAGAAGTGGAACACACAGGGGAAAACAGCAAGACAAACAAAAATGGGACCTCACTTAGTCCATTTTATGTGGAAGAGTATATAAAATTCATAGTACAATATCACAGGTATGGATGTTCTTCTGCCTTTATCTTTTATGGAGGGTGTTTTAATTTGTGAACTATAAAACTATAAATAACCAGATATGTTTTACAGCACATAATTCCAGAAGTAGGAGGGATTGTTTTTGAGGGATTGTTTTTTAGGATGCCTGGATCGCCTGCAGTGAAAACCAAAGTAACATAACAATAAAGAATCTTCCTACAGCAATATTAATGAACATGTACCAGATACAGTAATTAAAAAAACAAGCTTTCCACACATGTCTACCTTAGTCTAGTGTACTATTTTTAGTTGAAAATGCAAAATATTTTGTTAATTGAAGCAGTTGTCATTTAGCAACTCAAGTTAGCTGCTTCAGCTAATCTCATACATAATCACAGTTGCATGAATTGCACTACACTGGAAATATTATAAAGAAATCTTCCTCACAACAATGTTCTCCCAACTCTCTGATTATGGATATTCATAAAATCAAATATTTTATTTTGTGGGATTGAGCATTTTTTGCTCTGCTAACCTATGGTAGATTAAATTGTACTTAAGTTGATAATATAAGGGGACAAATAGTTGAGGATGTTGGGAACATGAGGTTAAAAGGATAATTCTATAATATGAGCCCACTATAGTGTCTTCCCACATTCTTCATTTGCTAAAAAGCAATCTGCCTTCAGCCCTGCCTGGCCTAAAGGGACAGGAAATGTTACATTCCTCAACATAAAGAGACAGAAGGGCTGAAGGTCCTAGCAGTCAGTATAGGTAGTGGATGATGGGGGTTGAGTAGATGAGGACTGGTTATCAGAGACAAAAAAAAAAAAAAAGTTTCACATTCTGCACATATTTAATATATCTTTATAGATTAGGAGTTCTAAGCCAAATTTTAATTGACATACTTTATTTTTAAAAAGATACCCTAGGCTTATTTATGTTGAATTTCAAATCAAGAGTACAAAAATCTAAATTTCTGTGTTTTTATTGATTTTTCAGAACATGATTTGAGATTAAGAAAAAGAACTTATTGTGAAGTAGTACATTAGCATGCATTAAGTGTTCAACTAGGTAATTAAATATGCCTGCATTGTAATTACCTGTTCTAATTATGATATATAATTAGTATAAGTGCATATAATTATGTAGTTACATGAAACATCCATGTGATAGCAAAAAAAAAAATCTCACATTATTATTGAGGATGAAATGGGGAATTTAATAGTAAAGTGAATAAAATGTAGAAGAAATATTCTTGGCATTCACAGTATAGTTTATAATTCTGTTCTGTTCTCCCTTAATTAGTAGTTGTTTAGGATAACTAAATTAATTAATATTCTTGTTTTTCAGAGTTAAAAATAAAAGAAATAAAAAGGTTAAAATATCAGATAAAGAAATTTAAAACCTAGGTGATTCTTTGAATCACCTAGAATAATTACCTCTCTAATCAAAAGAAATGACATTCCAAAAAGTCAACAATGCCTAACAGGACTTGTGAAGGAATGCATTACAGAAAGATCTGAACCAGTCATTCTCAAATCAAAACAATCTTTGATAGATGTTTCCATATTTCTAAATTGTCTTTATATTCAAAGAGTAAGACTATTTATTCACCTACAAATCACTTTGTTATACCCTGCTTGCTTTAAATCTTTTAAAACTCTTTTGTTTAATGCACAGGAATATTTAAAAAAATAGAGAGAGTAGGAAATTGGTAAAAACTGACTTATATTTTCATTAAGGTAAAATTATGAAGAGTACTTCACATAGTGCCAATCACAAAATAATAATCAGTTAAAATAAATATTCATATATGTACAGATATACGTGTAGCTTAACCCAACAATTTAATAAATTGATTGGACAGAAACATGTCCGAATAACCTATGGGCCATATTCATGAACTGCTCATGTATCAGAGCAAACTTAGGATAATTTTGTAAGAAAAAGTATAGCCTACAGGGAAATGCCCTCATATTCTATTCTGAATTGCCTATTCAAAGTTTTTAAAAGACACCAACCTCAATGTAATGGTTATATTTAATTGTCAACTTGATTGGATTAAGATATACGGAAGATGAAGGAGGCTTCTGTGTATGTCAATGAGGGTGTGTCTAAAAATGATTGGTAGGTGGGATATGAACTGAATTGGAGATACTCCCTAAGTGTGGGCAACACCAGTCCAATAGTTTGGAGGCTTGGATGGAATAATAGCTGGAAGAACAAGAAAACAGCAGCAGATGCCAGCTGGATTTTTCTTGAAGACATTCTTGATAGCTGTTGCAATGGCCTGACATCAGACTGTAGTTCATTTTCTCTTCCAAAGCAGACTTTGCGCAGTGATTCTCCAGGGAGTTTTCGGAAGCCTTCAGTCTGGAACTAGGGCAGCATTATTGATCCCTGTTGTTTGGAGACTTCTGCATCATAGGCTCTGGCAGCTACTAGTTCTTGCAGCTCTCCAGTCTGCAGAAGGCTACTGTGGGACTATCCAGCTTCTCTGGCTGTATAAGCCATTCTAATAAATCTCTTTTTATAACCACACCTCTAGTTGGTTCTGTTCCTCCAGAGAACCCTAATATACCCAACTTCCTGGAAGTTATGCAATATAATTCTGACCTTAAGTTTGAATGTTGATTTAACAAACTCTTGCCAGAAAAGTAAAACTCTTATAAATTATCACATAGTTATGCAAATGTTAATGAGAATTGCCTAAAGGAAATGCCGTCCATTCTATTTTCTAGGTAGTCCACATTTAATCAATTCTTAGGAAATAACCTATTGAATCCCCTTTAGGCTAACCTTTCAGAGAACTGTCTTTATGTAACTGTACAATTATGGAACTGTACTGTTGTATGATGAGTATGATATTGACCTTAATTTTGAGGTTATAAAGAACCTATGTCTCAATCTGGAAATGCCAGGGGTAAGTTCATAGAAAAAAATCCTGATGTCACCTTGCACAGACTGCCAATCCACAGAGTTCTAGGAGTGTACTGGGTAAACTGTGAAACCAACTTAGATGCCCTTCCGTAGATGAAGGGATAAAGAAAATGTAGTATATATACACAATGAAATATTATTCAGCATTAAAAGAGAATAAAATCATGGAATTTTCAGGTAAATGGATGGAGCTAGAGAATATGATGCTAAGTAAAATAGCCAATCCAAACAAACAAACAAACAAACAAACAAAAACAAATATCAAATGATTTCTCTGATTTAAGGATGCCCATTCATAATATGCTGGGGGTGGGGTGGGGAGGATAGGGATGGGAGAATTAAATGAACTCTAGATAAGGCAAAGGGGAGGGAAGGAAGGAGAAAGGGGAAGAGAGAGGGTAGGGGTAGGAAAGCCACTAGAATGCGATGGTATCATTACCCTAAGTACATGTATGAAGACATGCAGGATGTGACTCTACTTTTAGTACAACCAGAGATGTGAAAAATTTTGCTCTATATGTGTAATGTGAATTGTAATGCATTCTGTTGTCATATATAACAAATTAAAATTTTAAAAAAGTTTTTAAAAAATAACAGAGCACTAAAATAAAGTATCAAATAGGAAGAAAAATAAAGACAGAATGGTGTCATGCTAACCATTAAAAACAATGAAAAACCTTAAAAAAAAGTAAAGTAAAGCAATGGAGCTCTCCCACGTGAGGCAGAGAGGAATAGAGATGGGATATAGGTGGAATACAAACATAAAACAAAATGAAATATTTTCTTGTTACAAACTAATAAACTAAGAAATACTATGTGCAATAAACGTATTCAGGTGATATTTTAATCCATGCTTCAAGGTCTGTCTTGAAAAGACTTTTTTGTTTTTCTTTCCTTATAATTAACAGGTTTCTCTTTGAAATTACTTAGAAATACAGATGTCATCCTTACATTTTGACCTAAAATTGTATTGTATTTCTTCTGAGTTGCTTATTCCATCTGATATTCATGATCTTGCTTTCATATAAAACTGAGACTGAGAAGTAATTTGCAGAGGCTCCCAAGAATATGTGTGTGGTACATATGAACTATTCAGTGTTTTATATACAAAGAGAAGGTTATTCTTTCCAGTTAAAAATATTCAATGTACTCTGAAACTGGAAGACTTATGCTTAAATATTTTGTCTTTTAATATTTCAAAGTGCAGGCCACACTCCTGAAATATCATTGCCTGTCCTTGCCAAGCAATGTGTAATGAATATGCTTCATAGATAGTAGGGTTTGCAAGAAGCCTTCTGATGTGTTAAGACAGCAATAATTTGATATTATTAGGATTTCTGTCAGTCTTTTGGGAGCACTATAACAAAATAACATAGCCTTGGTAATTTTTAAACAACAGAAATATTATTCTTGGGGCCCTGGATGTGGGAAGGTCCAAGGTCAAAGCACTAGAGAATTGATGTCTGGTGACAGTTTGCCGTCTGCTTCACGGAGGGCATCTTATCACTGAGTCCCTATATGGTGGAAAGGTAGAAGGGACAAATTAGTCTGCTTTAAGCTTTTAGAGGGGCACTCACTTCATTCTTGAGAGTAGAGCCCTCATGACCTACCCATCTCCTAAATGCCCATTTCTTGATACTATTCCACTAGGTACTTGCTTCAACATGTGAATTTTACGGGACAGACACTTTCAGACTATGGCTTGAAAAATTCAGTGTTATTTTTATCAGTGCTCTTATATATTGTCAGTTCAGAGTCAGTATTTCTCTAATATATTTTTAATGTATGCGTTTTGTAAAAGTAGTAATTATCCTGCTAGAATTTCTAATCATGAAAATTACTTTTGCTAGTTTTGCAGTTTTGAAAATAAGAGTAAGTAGTATACTTCTTGTTACATTAAACATCTTCTTATCATTTACTTCATTTTCAAACATGGCCAACTGGAGTGAACTTAGAGTAGTAAATGCTATCAACAGTCTGATTATTTTCACTTAAAAATCTTATTTTGTCTTATGAAAAATGCTTATTCTGCAATCTGTATTTGGGGTAAAAATGGGAGTTCAAAACCCAATTGAGTCAAATGTATGAAAGATGATATATCATGAGCTCTGTAATGTATTGAACAATCAATAAAAAAACATAAAAATTAAAAAAAAGAAAAAATGCATAGTTATTTTATTCAGAAATAATAGTTTGGTGGCACACTCCTTTATTTTCAGTGACTCTGGAGGGCAAGGCAGGAGAATAGCAAATTCAAAGCTAACCTTAGCAACTTAGTGAGATCCTGTCACAAAATAAGAAATAAAAGGGTTTAGGATGTGGCTAAGTAGTTATGCATCTCTGGGTTCAATCCCGGGTACTAAATAATAATAATAATAATAATAATAATAATAATAATAATAATAATAATAAATCCAAAAATCATTAAAAAAATCAGCAAATGATGTGTACTTACCACAGTTCTAAGCAGCATGACAAGCAGGGCATATACGTGTGAACTGATATCTTATCTGAATATAACATCCAGATATGACAATAACACTGTAACTTTCATTATCATTTATATTTTCAGATGAAGGAACTGAAGAATGGGGAAGTGAAGTAATTATTCAGTTCTACATGAATAAGTGGAATTATAACTTATAAGGAGGCATGAAACTAGGACTATCTGAATCCAGGCTGTCTATGCTTAACTACCAAAACACTTGGCAATTTATCGCTGTTACTAGAAGTTTACTTTATATATAGAAATATTTTAAGCAAGTTAAATCCTTTCCTTTATTTTAAAATTATGCCAATTTCTATTACACATATTTTGGTTCGAGCTCAACTGCTTGTGACTTTCTTTCCTTGCATAGGGATTAGATTTTTGCCTTTTCCTAATTAATCATTCAATGATGAGGCATAAACACATATGTGCATTGTTCTCTGTCAACTAGTTTATCTTTAACCCATAATTCATAATTTGTTCAAGCTTCTGTCATAAAGACTCATTGAAATCATGGTAATTTTGCATTTATCTTCATAAAATAAATGCTGGCATTCCATTAGTTCTCAAGAGGCCAAATTTCAGTGTTTTGCACAGAAGATAATTTCTATTACTTTTGAATGAATGCTCATTGCTCATTTTAAATAGTCTTTTCACAAATGTTTCTACCTCTTCTTAAAATTTTCCTCAAAAAGCAAGTTTATTTAGAATGTTTTTTTACTTTTAAATAGATTCTACTTAGTATAAGATACTGTTTGATTTAAAAATCCATAATTCTCCACTACAGGAAAATGTTAAACACAATATGGACAAGAGATCATACCTCTTTAAAATTCTTTCATTCATTTTTCATTTTTTTAATTTAATTGATTTTATTTTTTAAATATATGACAGTGACATGAATTACAATTCTTATTACACATATAAAGCACATTTTTTTCATATATCTATTTGTATATAAAGTAGTTTGATACCCAATTCGTGTCTTCATACATGTGCTTTGGATAATGATGTCCATCACATTTCACCATCCTTGCTAATTCTCTGCCCCTCCCATTCCCTCCCACCCCTCTTCCCTATCTAGAATTCATCTATTCCTCCCATGTTCCCCCTCCCTACCCCACTATGAGTCAGCCTCCTTATATCAGAGAAAACATTTGGCATTTGTTTTTTGGGGGATTGGCTAACTTCACTTAGCATTATCTTCTCCAACACCATCCATTTACCTGCAAATGCCATGATTTTATTCTCTTTTATTGCTGAGTAAAATTCCATTGTGTGTATATGCCACATTTTATTATAACACATAGCATAATGGTTAATTTCATTCTCCAGTACCTCCATTTTTCCTCCTCTCTTCCTTCTCCCTACTTTCTTTCCTCTAGTTTACTATTGTCACATAGTACCTTTTTTTACCTCCTTTTTTCATCTATCCAGCTTCCACATAAGAAGGAAAATATGCAACCTTTGAGTTTCTATGTCTGGCTTGTTTCACTTAACATGTTGTTCTTCAGTTGCATACTCTTTCCTGCCAATGATATTATTTCACTCTTTTCTGTGGCTGAGTAAAACTCCACACTATATGTATGCAACCGATTTTTTATCCATTCTTCTGTTGTTTACTTTTTTTAAAAGTGCCATATAGTTTAACACAGAAATGTGTCATTATAAAAAACAAAAATTAATGAAAAAGCAGCAAAGAATCATCCACACAAGACAAAATAACAGCATCCATATATATATTGAAAAGTGACTGAGAATATAAATTGTGTAAAAGTTTCCTATCAATTTCTTTGTTTTTGAGAAAAAATGAAGACTGACTTTCACGCAAGTGTATTTCCACAGGACTTGCTGTAAATTTGATGGCATGTATAATTTTACTGTTAAAGAGTATGTGGCATTTGCTCATGAACTTTTCCGTAGTGAATCAGGAGGAAGTGAAGGGCTTCTGCTTTTCCTGCCAACTCCCATTTCCCTGAAACTCATGGAATCTTTACCAGTCCCCTCAGGGGTTACAATGTACCATAGCAATAGGACATAAATGTGTTCAGTATTTCAATGTCTAAAACAGAAGACAGTGGCCTTACTCTATTCAGGCTGCTATAACGGAATACCATAGACTATTTTGGCTTAAACAACATGCATTTATTTCTCATATTTAGAGAAAGGTAGGAAGGTCTATCATTGAGGCAGCAGGCAGATTCAGTGTCTAGCAAAGGGCTACTTCCTTGTTCAGAGAAGGTTGGGGTCTCTGTTATTAGGGGACCATCAGTCCCATTTTTGAGCATTCTTCCCTATGATTGAACTGCTTCCTAAAACCCTCTTCCAAATACTATCACCTTAGGTTTTGATTTCAGCATAGAAAATGGTAGTAGAGGCTAAAATAGTCCATAGCTAAATAGTCATTCCATAACAATAGGCAGCCACCATTTGCCCTGAATAGAGGGCCCTACCATTTAGACAGTGTAGCTGCAGTGTAGTTGTAGTTCATGGCCACTCTCACCACTACAATTTTCAATGAAACATAACAGAGATCCAATACGCTGAAATTCTATAAAATGGAACAAATGATTCAACTCACAAGGGTGGAGAGGCTAACTCTAATAGGTATAACTAATCAATAAAAACAACAACAACAACAACAAAAAACCAAAAAACCAAAAAACAGGAGGGTATGGAAATGTGAATTTTTTTTTTTTATCCTCTGCCAGAGACTACTTCGATTTATTGTTTATGTGAAGAAATTTCATTGTGGAGAGAATTCAGATGTATCTCTTCTTTCATTGTGAACTAGAAAACTACAAGAGATCACACCTCTTTAAAATTATTTCATTTATTCATTCTTCAGTTCTATCATTATCTTTTTGGCACATTATTATTACACATAGCATATTGGTCAATTTCATCTTCCAGTACCTCCATTTTTGTAAAATGAAAAAGAAAACTACTATAGTAATATCTTACCTCATCATCTTGTATGTCCCTCAAACTATTTCTAAGGTTTAACTAAGATGTTAATCTACGGTCAATGTATCTGACTGAGCCAAGAGTTAAAACTAGATATTTTTTTTATTAGTTGTGCATGACAATACAATGGTCTTGACATATCATACTTTTGAATCAAATGGAGTATAATTTCTCATTTTTCCAAGTGTATAGGTTGCAGAATCACATTGGTTATACAGACACATATATGCATACAGCAATACTAGTGTCTATTTTATTCTTCTGCCCTTCCTATCCCCCCCTCCCCTCCCCTTAAACTTAGGTATTTGACTATGTGACCCATACTATGCTTTACTAATTCTATTATAAAATTATAATATTTTGCTAGAAATATGACTATTTAAACTGAGTGTACATGCTCATTACAATAAATAGACTGTTTTCATTATGACCAAAAGAAAGAAATCTGGAGGAGAATTCATGGTTTTATTCATGACCCAAGATTTCCTCAAGACTGATTTTTTTTTCCCCCATCATTTTCTTCTGTCATTTGCTATATGTGAGCTTTTTCCTTGGGCTGCCTTCCTCCACAGTTTCAAGATAATTACAATAGCTGCAGCACACAATTCACATTAGGATGTTCAAAAACAAAATTAAATTTTTCTAATTATTAAAAGTTGAGGGATTTATTTCTAAAAATATTCTTGATAAAACTTCCCCTAATAAGTTGTTGACCAGAATTGCCTCACACATTCATGCCTAAACAATGAATGACAAGGAAAATGGATGACTTCAGCACATCCTGATACATTTTGTAGCAAGTGGTTTAGAGCTAACTTTTGCCAAGTTAGGAGTGTGAAGAAGAGAACAGATATATGAATAAAACTGGGATTCCTCTACAGGACATCTTCTTAAGAATAAAAGGTAGAGGAAATCAGAAGAGCAGACACAGCCTTGTAAACCAACAAACCATCTCTGCCCTGCTCACCAAAGTATGTTACGTGAAAGAAAAAAAAAAACCTGCTGAATAAATCATCAGAGTCATGGTTACTCACAGCCCCAATCCATGTGTACCTGATTAGATACCATGATAAATTTACAAGTTTCTACATAAATGTTGTATTAGATTACTTGAAAGGTCACAACAATTTCATAACATGGTTTCACAAAAACAAAATTTATTACTTAGTAACCTTATGTCATTACCAGAATAAAAATATTTGAATACATACCTAGAATATTTAACATTCTAATTAATAAAAACTTCTTGCTGTATTATAAAATTGGGAATTTTTCAGTTTGAATAACCACTGAAATGGAGATTAATTAAGCTTTTCCTCTGGAGTAATACAGTTCTAAAATACACTGAACCATTTCAACATACATATTCATGACCAATTTAAATAAAATTCAATTTTTTGGTAACTCCTACAGTGATGATTCATATTTCAGATGAGCTTATTGAATCAATTTTTAAGTTAAAATGTTACCATTAAATTATTGAATAAACCAAACATTCCTTTTAGTGCATGTTTATACACTTCGAGGACTTTCAAAATAAATCCTCACTCTATGTGATACAGCTGTAAACATCAGCTTTTTTGATATTTTAATTTAATTATTATTAGTTTTTATTAAATTTATGAAAGATAAATTAGTCAATGAAGTGAATGTTAAGAAACTTAAAATTTTTTACTTATGTCTTTCTGGAATGAACTGTATATTTACAGTAATAGCAAACATTTAAAAATGTTTTTCACTGTAATAACATATTTTGTGAATATACTATAACTGTTAATGTCTTCTTTGCTGAAAGTGGCATTTTTCATAGATATATAAGGCATTATGTGTCATTGGATATTCACTACCCTAATATGGAACGGTGATAAAATACATGCTATTAATATTAACAAATACTTGAAAACATGAAGACATAATTAATAATTGATACTAGCCTATTACCTTTAATGAATTAATGGGAAGTGGAAAGTTAATATATCTCTCAAGTCTTTTGAGAGCTAAATAATCTCAGTTCATATTCCCCAAAGCCTAAGATTGCAAGTCACGAACCTTGCAAAAAACATTAGCTTTTTAATAGGTAAAGATTAACATACAGGCCGTAAAAATATAGGCTCTTTACAAATCTTTGGTTAAAAAAATCTGCTAATCAGATACAAACGTTCTTCTCATAGCCCTTTTCTAATAAGAGGATGTTTTTGTTAAAGGTTCTCCTCCTATTAAAAAAAGTAAACAGAGGTTGGAACATGGCCGCCGAGGAGGAAGCAGCGATTCTAATGTCTCCACATTAATGGGATCAAAAAGACCCTTTGGAACAGCGGCAGTCTACATACCGAGGAACTTCTAGCAAAATTCCGTGAAGAGGGGTCCCGCCGGGAATTGGTAGGTCTATTAGAAGTGTCAGTTTGTGGCCGCCGGGACTCGGGGCCCGGGGACTGCGGTACTTGCCCGAGAGGGGCTGTCGCCTCCCCGGCCCCGGGCGCCGCTGGAGCCGCAAGCCAGAAAGACACGGACCGGGCCGTGGTGCGGCTAGAAGCCGGGAACGCCGGGGGCGGAGAGAGCGACCGGGGCAGCGCTGGCTGTGGAGGCCACGCAGAGAGAGGCGTGGGAGCCAGAGGCTGAGACACACTGGAGAGAGTGAGCTAGCACCCCGCCATCATCCCGAAATAGCGAGAAGAGGAAGATGGCGGCGGGAAGTGAGTAAGCCTCTCCGAGCTCCGCGCCCCGTGCCGCCGCGTCTGAAAAGCTGAGACAGACAGCTGCGACTCGGCATTAATCCATCCGGCTGAGGCGGCTGGTCAGCCCTTCACATCCTACGGAGGGGGATGCATGCTGGGCCTTCGTGGGTAGTGGCCGCAGGGTCCAGGCGGGGCTTGGGAGAGAAAGTGGGGACCTGCCCGTTGCGTTGGTCGCAGAGGGAGGCGAACTGTCGCCGTTTGTGGGGGACACCACTGTGGCGGAGGGCTGGCGTCGCAGGACTACGGCGGTGGAGATAACTTAATTGAAGCCTGCTGCTACAGGTGTGTGGACCCCTGGCTTTCCCTCTCCACGCATTGGGGAAACCTTAAGGGCCCCTCCCAGCTCTCCCGTGAGTGCTACAGCCAGCCCGAGGGAGTCAGCGGCGTGGGACTGCCGCTCCCACCAGGGCTGACTGCTGAGGCCTCTTGCACCAGCTACGGGGGAGTGGCTACTGGAGGGCAAGTAAAATTCGCTGAGGATTCTCAGCCCCAAGCTCTACAAACTTAGGGTCTGAGGGAATGGCAATCTGGAGGAGTATGTCCAGTCGTTCATGAAAACAGGGCTCCCGGGAGCAGCAGACCTGGCCTGTAGCCAGTATTGCGGTGAGAGGGGCCTGGCTAGAGGAAAAGTAGAAGTGATTGGACACAAGAGGAGGCCCTAGGCACTCAGGATTGGAGACTCGCCCAGTCTGGGAGGAGCTGCTGCACAATGATTGGTTCCCGCGTACTTACAGGAGAGACTTGGCCTGGTGGGCACAGCGCCACCTAGTGGAAGAGAAGTTAATCAAACTCTAAGACGGCATTTATTAGTTTTTTTTTTTTTTTGATTTGGGTTTTTCTTTCATCTTCATTTTTATATTTTGGTTTTTTTTTCTTTCTTCTTTTTTTTCTTCTTCTTTCTCTTCTAATTTTAATTTTAATTTTTTTAATTATTATTATTTTTTAAAAATTTTTTTTAATTTTTTTCTTTTTTAGTTCCTATTTCTTTCTTCTTTTGTCTTTTCATTTTTCTTATCTCCCCTTCCTTGAATTCTACCTGCCTACTCTCATTCTCCTTAGTGACTTCTTCCCTTCCCTTCTAATACCTTTCCTCCCAAGCATCAAATAAATTTATAGGAATAAGCAGTAACTCAGCAGTCAAACAGAACAAGAAGCAACATGAGCAGCTTCAAGAAACAAGGAAGAAAAGGAGTACAAACAATGCAGGACAGCCTAAATATTCAGGAGGACCTAGAGTCATCAGAAAAATGGTCATATAAAGACCTCAAGGAACACCTTAGACAGATGGAATGAAACCTTAAAGAGGATACAAGACAGTAAATTCAAGCAGTGAAAGAACACATTGAGAAGGAATTACATAAACAGCTAAAAGAAGAAGTTAAGCATCTTTATCAGGAGATAGAGATTATAAAAAATAATCAAACAATAATTCTAGAAATGAAGGAAACGATAAACCAAATTAAAAACTCAATTGAGAGTATCACTAACAGAGTGGAGCAAGTAGAAACCAGAACGTCAGATAATGAAGACAAAATATACCATCTTGAAAAGAGTCTAGCCAACTCAGAAAGGCTGGTAAAAAATCACGAGAAAAACATCCAAGAGTTATGGGATAACATGAAGAAACCAAACTTACGAGTCATCGGGATAGAAGAAGGTACAGAGATTCAAACCAAGGGAATGAGAAACCTGCTGAATGAAATAATTACAGAAAACTTTCCAGAAATAAAAAAGGAAACAGATATACAAATTGAAGATGCATACAGGACACCGAGCACACAAAATCACAGTAGACCAACACCAAGACACATTGTTATGAAGATATCCAATATACAGAACAAAGAGAAAATATTAAAAGCTACAAGAGCAAGGAGACAGATTACATTTAGGGCTAAACCAATACGGTTAACAACGGATTTTTCATCACAGACACTGAAAGCAAGAAGGTCATGGAACAATGTATTTCAAACACTGAAAGACAATGGATGCCAACCAAGAATTCTGTATCCAGCAAAATTAAGCTTCAGGTATGACAACGAAATAAAGATCTTTCATGATAAACAAAAGTTAAAAGAATTTGCAGCCAGAAAACCTGCATTGCAAAGCATTTTGAGCAAAACATTACATGAGGAAGAAATGAAAAACAGTAACCAAAACCATCAGTGGGAAGTGCCTCAATAAAGACAGTGGGCGAGGGGAAAGATAATCACAGAGAAACAAACTAAATTTTTTTTTTTAAAAAAAGGATAAACAATCAAACATGGATGGAAGTTCAAACCATATATCAATAGTAACTCTGAATGTTAATGGCCTAAACTCTCCAATAAAGCGACATAGGCTGGTATCATGGATTAAAAAAACAAATCCAACAATATGCTGCCTCCAGGAGACACATCTGATTGGAAAAGACATACACAGGCTGAAGGTGAAAGGATGGGAAAAAATATACCACGCACACAGTTCTCGTAAGCAAGCAGGAGTGGCCATCCTCATATCGAATAAAATCGACTTCAAGACTAAGTTAATCAAAAGGGATAAAGAAGGTCATTATATACTGTTAAAAGGAACCATTCACCAACAAGACATAACAATTATCAATATTTATGCACCAAACAATGGTGCTGCGACATTCATAAAACAAATTCTCCTCAAGTTCAAGAATCAAATAGACCACAACACAATAATTATGGGTGACTTCAACACACCTCTCTCACCATTGGATAGATTCTCCAAACAAAAATTGAATAAAGAAACTATAGAACTCAATATCACAATCAATAACCTAGACTTAACTGAGATATATAGAGTATATCAACCATCATCAAATGGATATACTTTTTTCTCAGCAGCACATGGATCCTTCTCAAAAATAGACCATATATTATGCCATAGGGCAACCCTCAGTAAATATAAAGGGGTGGAGATAATACCATGCATTTTATCTGATCATAATGGAATGAAACTGGAAATCAGTGATAAAAGAAGGAAGGAAAAATCCTACATCACATGGAAAATGAACAATATGTTACTGAATGATCAATGGGTTACAGAAGACATAAAGGAGGAAATCAAAAAATTCTTAGAGATAAATGAAAATACAGACACAACATATTGGAATCTATGGGACACAATGAAAGCAGTTTTAAGAGGAAAATTCATCGCCTGGGGGTCATTCCTCAAAAAAAGAAAAAACCAACAAATAAATGAGCTCACACTTCATCTCAAAGCCCTGGAAAAGGAAGAACAAAACAACAGCAAATGTAGCAGAAGGCTAGAAATAATTAAAATCAGAGCGGAAATCAATGAAATTGAAACAAAAGAAACTATTGAAAAAATTAACAAAACTAAAAGTAAGTTCTTCGAAAAAATAAATAAGATCGACAGACCTTTAGCCATGCTAACGAAGAGAAGAAGAGAGAGAACTCAAATTACTAACATACGGGATGAAAAAGGCAATATCACAGCAGATGCTACAGAAATACAGAAGACAATTAGAAATTATTTTGAAAACCTATATTCCAACAAAATAGAAGATAGTGAAGACATCGATAAATTTCTTAAGTCATATGATTTACCCAGACTGAGTCAGGAAGATACACACAATCTGAACAGACTAATATCAATGGATGAAATTGAAGAAGCCATCAAAAGACTACCAACCAAGAAAAGCCCAGGACCGGATGGGTATACTGCGGAGTTTTACAAAACCTTTAAAGAAGAATTAATACCAATACTTTTCAAGTTATTTCAGGAAACAGAAAAAGAGGGAGCTCTTCCAAATTCATTCTATGAGGCCAACATCACCCTGATTCCGAAACCAGACAAAGACACCTCAAAGAAAGAAAACTACAGACCAATATCTCTAATGAACCTAGATGCAAAAATCCTCAATAAAATTCTGGCGAATCGAATACAAAAACACATCAAAAAAATTGTGCACCATAATCAAGTAGGATTCATCCCTGGGATGCAAGGATGGTTCAACATACGGAAATCAATAAATGTTATTCACCACATCAATAGACTTAAAGATAAGAACCATATGATCATCTCGATAGATGCAGAGAAAGCATTTGACAAAGTACAGCATCCCTTTATGTTCAAAACATTAGAAAAATTAGGGATAACAAGAACTTACCTTGACATTGTAAAAGCTATCTATGCTAAGCCTCAGGCTAGCATCATTCTGAATGGACAAAAGTTGAAGGCATTCCCTCTAAAATCCGGAACAAGACAGGGATGCCCTCTATCTCCACTTCTATTCAATATAGTTCTCGAAACACTGGCCAGAGCAATTAGACAGACGAAAGAAATTAAAGGCATAAAAATTGGAAAAGAAGAACTTAAATTATCACTATTTGCAGATGACATGATTCTATACCTAGAAGACCCAAAAGGGTCTACAAAGAAACTACTAGAACTAATAAATAAATTCAGCAAAGTGGCAGGATATAAAATCAACACGCATAAATCAAAGGCATTTCTGTATATCAGCGACAAAACTTCTGAAACGGAAATGAGGAAAAACACTCCATTCACAATATCCTCAAAAAAAATAAAATACTTGGGAATTAACCTAACAAAAGAGGTGAATGATTTATATAATGAAAACTACAGAACCCTAAAGAGAGAAGTTGATGAAGATCTTAGAAGATGGAAAAACATACCTGTTCATGGATAGGCAGAACTAACATCATCAAAATGGCGATATTACCAAAAGTTCTCTATAGGTTTAATGCAATGCCAATCAAAATCCCAACGACATATCTTGTAGAAATTGACAAAGCAATCATGAAATTCATATGGAAAAATAAAAGACCCAGAATAGCAAAACCAATTCTAAACAGGAAGTGTGAATCAGGCGGTATAGCGATACCAGATTTCAAACTATATTACAGAGCAATAGTGACAAAAACAGCATGGTACTGGTACCAAAACAGGCGGGTGGACCAATCGTATAGAATAGAGGACACAGAGACTAATCCACAAAGTTACAACTATCTTATATTTGATAAAGGGGCTAAAAGCATGCAATGGAGGAAGGATAGCATCTTCAATAAATGGTGTTGGGAAAACTGGAAATCCATATGCAACAAAATGAAACTGAATCTCTTTCTCTCGCCATGCACAAAAGTTAACTCAAAATGGATCAAGGAGCTTGATATCAAACCAGAGACTCTGCGTCTGATAGAAGAAAAAGTTGGCTACGACCTACACACTATGGGGTCGGGCTCCAAATTCCTTAATAGGACACCCATAGCACAAGAGTTAACAACAAGAATCAACAAATGAGACTTAATTAAACTTAAAAGTTTTTTCTCAGCAAGAGAAACAAGAAGAGAGGTAAATAGGGAGCCTACATCCTGGGAACAAATTTTTACTCCTCACACTTCAGATAGAGCCCTAATATCCAGAGTATACAAAGAACTCAAAAAAATAGACAATAAGATAACAAATAACCCAATCAACAAATGGGCCAAGGACCTGAACAGACACTTCTCAGAGGAGGATATACAATCAATCAACAAGTACATGAAAAAATGCTCACCATCTCTAGCAGTCAGAGAAATGCAAATCAAAACCACCCTAAGATACCATTTCACTCCAGTAAGATTGGCAGCCACTATAAAGTCAAACAACAACAAGTGCTGGCGAGGATGTGGAGAAAAGGGTACACTTGTACATTGCTGGTGGGACTGCAAATTGGTGTGGCCAATTTGGAAAGCAGTTTGGAGATTCCTGGGAAAGATGGGAATGGAACCACCATTTGACCCTGCTATTGCCCTTCTTGGACTATTCCCTGAAGACCTTAAAAGAGCATGCTACAGGGATACTGCCACATCGATGTTCATAGCAGCACAATTCACAATTGCTAGACTGTGGAACCAACCCAGATGCCCCTCAGTAGATGAATGGATAAAAAAAATGTGGCATCTATACACAATGGAGTACTATGCAGCAATAAAAAATGACAAAATCATAGAATTTGCAGGGAAATGGACGGCACTAGAGCAGATTATGCTCAGTGAAGCTAGCCAATCCCTAAAAAACAAATGCCAAATGTCTTCTTTGATATAATGAGAGCAAATATGAACAGATCAGGGAGGAAGAGTAGGAAGAAAAGAGTAACATTAATCAGTGGCATGAGATGGGAGGGAAAGGGAGAGTTGAGGAAAATTGCATGGAAATGAAGGGAGACCCTCATTGCTATACAAAATTACATATAAGAGGTTGGGAAGGGAATGGGAAAATAAACAAGGAGAGAAATGAATTACAGTAGATGGGGTAGAGAGAGAAGATGTGAGGGAAGGGGAGGGGGGATAGTAGGGGATAGGAAAGGTAGCAGAATACAACAATTACTAAAAGGGCAGTATGTAAAATTATGGATGTGTAACCGACGTGATTCTGCAATCTGCATTTGGGGTAAAATTGGGGGTTCATAACTCACTTCAATCTAATGTATGAAGTATGATATATCAAGAACATTGTAAAGTTGTGAACAACCAATAAAAAAAAAAGAAAAAAAAAAAGAAATGATGATGGAATGAGATGGACATCATTATCCAAAGTATATGTATGAAGACACGATTTGGTGTGAATATATTTTGTATACAACCAGAGATATGAAAAAAATGTGCTCTGTGTAATATGAATTGAAATGCATTCTGCTGCTGTCATATGTAACAAATTAGAATTAAAAAGTTAAAAAAATTTAAAGAAAAAAAAGTAAACAATTGAGTAGTATAATGGGATGTACTGGATTACAGAAACATCATCTTTGATAAATATATCCTTATATATCCTTAAAAAATATGTAAATGTCTTTTAATTCTCAAAAATATATCCTTTATCCTTTATTTTCCCTCTAAAAGGCAAAAAAAAAAAAAAATAGGAAAACCTTGTGTTGTAAGATAGTCCTAAGTAAAACTTTCATCTTGAAAATATATTTCAAGACAATGAGTTTGACTTTAATTCCAATGGTTGCACAGGATAAGAGATGAAGGAAATAAATACAGGGACTACCCGATATAGAAAGTGTAATGTCAATGATCAACACAAAATTAAGATCCTAAGTGCAAAGCTCAAGTAAAGCAGTAAAGCCATAATATTTCAAATTGGATATTGGGTAAATGAAGAAAAAAAATGAAATCTTTGAGAATCATCATTCAAAAGCCCATAGTTTGGTAGGGTAATGGTACAAACTTGAAAGTACTGTTATTATTCCAAAACACATGGGCAATTTCATTTAAAGTAATCTCCACCAGCAGCTCGGGAGGCTGTAAGCAACTTAGTGAGAACCTGTGTCAAAATAAAAAAGGGATGGGGATGTAGCTCAGTGGTTAAGGGTAACCTGGGTTCAATTCCTGGTACCAATAATAAAACAAAGTAGTCTCTAGTTAACATTGATTTTGTTCAAACACCAAAAAATTTAGAGTCCATTTAAAGAAGAAGATAGTTTTACATTCAACTTAAGTAATTATTAAAAAGTTCCAAGAACTTTAATAGACAAAACTGATACTATAGATTTAATAAGTAACAAAAAAGTTGACTTAAAAGAAAAAAAAGATATTGGAAATAGACTTGAAGAATTAACTATTAGTGAGACACTATATTAGATATTTTTAAAGGATTTTGAGTAAAAGATGATTGAAATAAAATAAATCATCAGGAAAATATACAAATCTATTTTATAAAATATATAAATTTATAAAAGAGTCAATAGATTTTATATATATAAAAAGAATACAACAAATGAATTATTGATTAGTGGGTTCTATAAATAGCGTATCAGATGCAACTGAAGAGAAAAATCATGTAACTAGAATAACTGAAAAAAATTCATTCAAAACATAACCATGATAATGAAGTAGATAAAAAATGAGAGTATGCAGTTTACATTATGGTATGGGATTCCAACCACCAATGACATATATTGACTAAGTGAGGAAATACTTGAAGGACCTAACTTAATGTTGCCAAAACCCATAAAATTCAAGAGGAATAAAAATTGGTGCAGTTGTACCTAAGTTACAGAACCTGCTTAGTACTCATGAGGCATGGTTTCAACATGAAGCACTACCAAAAAAAAAAAAAAAAAAAAGAAAGAAAGAAAAGAAAAAAAGAAAAAATAGAGTTGGCTAATATGTTGGAGAATTGATAGATTAAAATACATTTTATCTAAATTTTCAATACAAAGAAAGGTATGAGGAATAGGGCTTTTCTATAATTATGCTATACTCAATTTTATAAACAATACAACTTTGCTAGTTATAGTCAAAGTAGTTATCAACTGCAAATAAATATCCAATACTAGTAATAAATTAAATCCATAGCTCACTGAGTTTTTGATTTGAGAGAACACTGTTATGGAACAAGAGGGACTTTGAGAATTGGGAAGGAAACTTGTGTCAGAATTTATGGCTGAATTGATAAGTATCTTAAGTATCTAAATCCCATTGAGCTTCATTTTCATCATGAAAAAAAAGACATTGGAAATAGACTTGAAGAATTAACTATTAGTGAGACACTATATTAGATAGGCTTTAGGTTTTTTTTTTTTTTTCACATTGGACTGAAAAACCTTTGGACAATCTTTCCAGGAAGAAATCAATTCTTCTCATTCCCCATCACCAATGAAAAAATATTGTTTGTTAAAATGTATAAAAAATATTTTAGTATTTTTGTTATGTAAATTAGAAGGTTTTAGCTCTCAGAGAAGTTCCCTGTACCAAAGAACTGAAAGCTTTTGCTATTTTACTTACACAAAATTTTTGAAAGTGTGTGTGGATATTGATAGTATTAGAACATAGAGGGAACAGTTTTAGACGAGAAAGATTTTATACATGTGCATGAAATTATTGGAAATTCTGAGTACAGTGTGCCAGATTTTTTTTAAACTATGAGTCATTTTAGTGATTTCTTGATAGTTTAACTAAAACTTAATTTTATGTTGCCAAAAACTTTCTTTGAATTTATATGGAGATAATAATCTAAGATAATAATACAAGGTTTTAAAGTGACAAGAAATTTGGAGTGGAATTATCATGAATATTCTGTTTGCCCAACCTTCAATAATGCCCCTCCAGGAAGCCCAGAAGTCAATCTTTACATCATGACCAAGACTATGCATTACAGAAGGGGATACATTAAAAAGTAGTAATGAATTGGACATTAAGACCTATGTGCATATATGATTACACGACCAGTTTAATCCTACATCATGTACAACTAGAAGAATGAGAAGTTATACTCTGTTTATGTATGATGTGTCAAAATGCATTCTATTGTCATGTGTAATTAATTAGAACACATAAAAGTATTGATAGTCCTTTTTTAATATCTGCAATATTGTACTTATATCATTAGAATGGATTATAAGATTTCAAATAATATGGTGTTATAAACTAAATTGAATCTTCTCCCCAAAAACGTGTGTTGAAGTTTGTAGTCCTAATCACCAATACTTCAAAATATAACTCTATTTATTGATAGGCCTTATAAAAAAAAGAGGCAACTAAGTTAAAATAAGTTCATATATTTAGGCCATAAATCAATGCATCCAATGTTCTTATAAGAAGAGAAAATTAGAAAATATTCATACACACAACTAAAAGAGGGCCAGAGAAGAAACAAAAAAGCCAAGAAGAGGACTTGGAAGAAACCAAACCTGCTAACACCTTTATGTAGCCTCCAGAACATGAGAAAATAAATTTATATTGTTTAAGTCATGAAATAAATCTATGGCATTTTGTTATGATAAGCCAAGAAACTAATACAGATAGTTAATGGATATGGGTTGGCAGGAACCAATTAAGTTCATTTATCAAATAAAAAAAAGACAAAGGGATGTTTATTGTAATATTTAACAGGAACAAATTATGATCTGAGCATCCTGATTGCCTCAGAACTTTGATGGAACTAAAAAAATCCAGGATTCCTAAAACCTAAAAGTATGAAATCCCACTAACATAATATTCCCTTGTATTATTAAATATTGTATTTGCAGAGAAAGACTCGATCAGGGTTTCAAAGTATAAATTTACTATTTTCATAAAATGCTTAATTCTGCATGGTTGTACCATCCTTGTTCCAAGTTTAGCAAGGGACATATGACAAAAAGTATGAAAAACTATGATTATGAATGTGTTCTCATATTTCCCTCAGAGATATATGTATGTGTACACACACACACACACACACACACACACAAGAACGCACTCATATATATGGTAATATTTATTATCAGAGATTCTACTAGGGAAAAGTTTATACCATAAAATTGAAAAATTATAGTGATTAGGACCCTTTCCTTAGAAATTCCAATTAACGATCAATGGACTAAAGAAAGAGTGACCATAGTGCCATGTGACAGATTTTAAGATTACAGATAGAATTGATAATTTGGACTTTCTTTCACCAAAGTTGACCTTGTACCAGCCACTGTTAAATGCCTAATATGCAAGAATGTTCAAAACACAGTTCTTATAATTTGTCATTTAGATAGATAACAGTAATCAATCAGATAACAGGTGAAAACATTGTGATATTCCTTCAATCTTTGCAAAACAGCAAATTTACGCCATTAAAATGATATTCTGGGTATTCTTTGACTACCTTGTGCAGATATTTCAGCCAATAAAACCATCTGTGTAATTACTCATCAGCTTAATCACCATCATCTTTGACAATATTGCTTCTTAACATGTATATCGAATGATTAAGGCCACTGACAGAATCTAATGAAGTGTTAGTACCTTCTAACTCATCTTCCAAGAGATTAGAAACTTCTGGAATCTTTACTAAATTCCCATCTTAGATGCCAGCTTTCAAGTTTAGATTTCTATTTTCTTGGATTTACTATATGCTCTGAACCAGAAACTAATACACTGTGATTTTCACTCCCAGCCATTGCATACAGGTTTGAGAAGGAAGAACAGGGAATTTGGAGTGGTAATTTTCTGTATAAAATTTAATATCACACTTATAGTTCTACTTGGTTCTTGTTTTCATGATGTCAGATCTTAGTGTTTTAGAGAAAAGAATTGGAAATCTATGCCTATAGGCCAAACTGGGCTTAACACCTGTGTTTCCAAAAAATTAAGTGCTGGTGTATTATGACTGGTAGCCAAAGGTAGAGAGTTCCAAAAGACCAAAGAGTCTAAGAGATCTAGAACTTCACAATGGGCAATTTATTTGGGACTTATAGCCACAGGATATCTTGAATGGCAGCAAGGCCGCCTCCCCAGGCAAGAAGAAGGTGTATTTATATATCTTCTTCTAGAAAAAGGAGAGCCAGCACCAATTAAAAAGTTTTTGCAAAATCTACCCAGAGGCAGTGAAGCCATGCAATTAAAAGTGGCCAGCAAATATGCTCAACTGACTATCTTAATGCCCTTGTTTATTCCATAGGTTCTGGGATATTTACCAGGTTCCTCTAGTGGGCAAAATGGCGGTTACACCCAAGATGGCTGTATAATATCTAGCTGTATCCCTGTAACTTGTTTTGTTTCATTTTAACTTATTTGAACATAGCCAAACATGTTTGTTTATATGTTATCTATAACTGCTTTCATGTAATAGTGGTAGAACTGAGTAGTTGCAAAAAAGACCATATGGCCTGAAAAGCATACAATATTTACTCTCTGGCCCTTTACAGAAATAGTTTGCCAATTCCTGGCTTATCTTTCATACTATATAAGAAAAGACTGCATTAAAATTGTTCACCAGGGAATGCAAAAATGGCTTTATAGAAATAAAAGCTGAAATACCATCATCTAATTGGGAGTTTTTGATGCCACTGTTTGTACTACTACAGAGAAGATTTTGAGTGTTGAATTAGGTAATTATACTCATTATAAAGGCAAATACACATGCGACTGTATAATGAGAGAAGAGGGAATATACTTGGAACTGTATAATAAAAAAGAAAGGAAGACTTAAATTCTTATGGGTAGAGCAAGCATGGAGTTATATTCTTTAGGAATGGAGGTTTAGTTCACCTCATCAGGTAAACAAATCAACTAAGGCTTCGGCTTTTTGGAGAAAAAGATAAGAAAAAATGGAGGGAAAAGGCATTAAATACCAACTGTAACCATGCAACCAGTTATAAAGATAGGAAATAAGTTAAATTCTAATATACATTCTTCATAGTATCATAAACTTATGTATATATATTAAATATTTTCCTTTCATCTACTCTGATACTCCAGCTCTTTTATATGTTTATTTTACCAGTCTAAGTTTTAATTTTTTTTTAGAGAGAGTGAGAGAGGAGAGAGAGTGAGAGAAAGAGAGAGAGAGAGAATTTTTAATATTTATTTTTTAGTTCTCGGCGGACACAACATCTTTGTTTGTATGTGGAGCTGAGGATCGAACCAGGGCCGCACGCATGCCAGGCGAGCGCGCTACCGCTTGAGCCACATCCCCAGCCCAGTTTTAATTTTTTTTTTTGCATAGAACAATATGAATATAAAATTAGGTTGGAATAAGAAGAAAATGAATATAACTCCCAAAAGTCTGAAAAACTAGTAAGTAAATGATGAGATGTTGGGGTACCCCACTATAGAAAGTGAGTGACAAGACCACAGATTTACACAAATCTTGATGCTATCTTTTATATTATATTTTAGCTAAATGGTACCACATAAAATAAAACATGAACATAGCATCCTAATTCATATTCAACTTGATGGCCTGGAAAGTCAGCACATATTTTATTTTCATGCATAAACTTCCCCATTTAATATGTAAGAGAGGAATATCTTTTTTGTTATCGTCCCAGTATTATGATTTTGTGAAAGCTGAACTATAGTAAATATAACTTGTGCAAATTAAAGAGGAGGAGTGTGCAGAGATATTTGATGGACTAACAGATGGACTCTAATGACCGTTATTTATGATAGAGTCCTCTCATATCTATGAAGATTTGTAAAGAAATCTCCCTTCCCTGATTTGCAGCTACAGTTAGTTATTCTTTTCCCCGTGTCCTTTGAAGTTACAACATAAGAATGTAATTTATTTCCATCCAGAACAAAACAATGGGAAAAAGCAGGAACAACATGGAGTTCATGTGGAAGTGCTGGGGGCAGTAAAACTGAAGATTTCTATGGAGATCTGGTGGCAGTGGTGGGTTATAGGCCACTAATTACACATTTGGGTAATGTCCTCAGGGGCATGATCTTCCAGCCCCAGACTCTCTGTACTCATGCAGAATATTTAAGTTGTATAATATTTTCTTAAAAAATACTTTCTTTTTTTTCTGAATGATATAGGGCTCAGGTGGTTTCTTGCATGTAACTATCCTGGAGGACAAAATAAATAAAACCTTTGCACCCTGGTATTTGTGATATGGATAATGTAAGCTGAGTAGCATAATCATAGAGTAATGAATTATCTTATATATGATCTATATTTATGTGCAAGTACATTAATACTATTTAAAATGATTTCTGTATATTCAAAAACAAGTGATGAGAAAAATTTTGATACATCTCAGACATATATTTAATCAATCACTAAGTATTTATCTACCTGTAATTTACTATAAATACCATCACTTCTGGTATGTTATATCACTCGTTTTGGGAAATATGGCTTAAAAAATTAAAACATGGTGGTGCTCGCTTGTAATCTTAACTACTCAGAAGCCTGAGGAAGCAGGATCACAAGTTTGAGGCCAACCTAAGAAACTTGGTGAGAACCTCATCTCATAATAAAATTTGAAAAATGGGTGGGGAAAGCTGAGCATATTGCTCATTGCGAGAGTACTTTCCAGCACATAAAAGACTCTGTTTAATCTCCAGAACTGCAAAAAGAAAAGAAAAATCAAAGCAGAAAAATTGATAGAGATAATCTATTGTCAAATTCATACCACTGTCACAATTCTCCTCAAGCCACATACTCATTTTATTTTACTTTATAGCAATTTATCTCTTTAAAATTCTCATCTATATACTTTTTAATTGAATAATATATGATAAAAACATTAACCATCATCTTTTATTTAGTGTTTACATTTTATTTTTTACTTTACATATCCAGTAAATGCAAAAATCTTGCATTCTATTATCAAGTCTTATTCTGAGTCCACTATTATTTTTGTCTGGTTTATAAAATACTTTTCTAAAACAATAAACATAGATGCATAATATTGTGGCAGTTTTCCAAATTAATGAACACACCATATGTGATAGTCTACAATATATGTTTAAATGAAGTAGCATCTGTGTTTGTATGTTTATGCATGTTGAAGAAAATGAATGATCAGAAACATACAATACAAATATCAATTCCTTTCATTATATTCCAAATTTCATGATATCTGTAAATGTATATAATAAAGAGATAATGTGTATTCAAATCTACATACGCCTTTGAAATCTAATGTAATTTAATGCCTAAGCCCTTATTATTGAAAGTAAATATAACTAATGCAAATTGGCATATTCTTCATATTTCATACAACTGTAATGCAATTAACAGGCTTTTATAGCAAAATGTTTCAATAATAAGATATTAAGCCAAAGATTTAATCCAATTATGTCTTTATATTCTGGAGTAGGAAAAAAAAAACTTGCTTTAATTTTTTTTAGTTGTCTCAGTATGCTATCTTTTAAAGTAACAGAAAAAAATGGTTAACATTTTTAAATATTTCAGTTTAATTTTTTTCAATTTTAATGAAATGATTACTTTTTGAATAACACAAGAACTTGGAGTGTCAGTATGAAATCATTTTTGAACAAAGCTGTGTTCAATTTTATAAATTAAATAAAAGATTATAGTTTTCTTTCAATAAATGAGTCCCTTTTAAAAAATTATATATTCAGGTAATACTATACTTTGATTAATCATACTTCTATAATTATTCTATAGTCAATATCATCTAGAAAATAAAAACTTCTAAGAACAAGGGTCTATATACTGTGATTAAAAATAAAAGAGGACTCTCCCTAGTAGAAATAGAAAACTAAAGTTTAAATGGTAAAATATATTATAAAATCAATTAAAACTCCAATGTCTAGCTTTCCAATAAAACAAATTCAAAAAAGTTATATAGGTAAAGTGCTGTTGCCCAAATATGTGCCTCTTCCACTAATATCTCAAATTATCTGTCTACAATTTTCAGAAAAACAAACAGGTTGCCTTGAGGATGTCAGGTCCTGGTGTCGAGCCCCAGGACCTCAAAACAAGCAAACAAGCAAAACCTTGGCACAAGGTTAAGAGCAATGAGAAGTAGAACAGTATGCTTTTGCATTCCTGAGTCATATGGTGATTTCATTCCTAGGTTTTTGAGGAATCCCCACATTGCTTTTCAGAGTGGTTGCACTAATTTGCAGTACCACCAACAGTGTATGAATGTAACTTTTCCCCAGCTCTTCCACTCCTCAATATAATCTAAAAGATGTAAACTCATATGCTACAGTGACACAGCCACATCAATGTTTATAGCGGCACAATTCACAATAATTAAGCTAAGGAACCAACCTAGGTATCCTTCAACAGTTGAACGGATAAAGAAAATATGGTATATATACTCAATGGAGTATTACTTAACCATAAGGAAGAATGAAATTGTGATGTTTTCCAGTAAATGGATAGAACTGGAGACTATCATGTTAAGTCAAGTAAGCCAGGCCCCAAAAGTCAAAGTTTGGATGTTTTCTCTGGTATGCAGAAAGCTAATTCAAAATAACTTGGGGAGGATAAAAAAGAAAGAAAGGGAGAGGGAATTTCATCAACAAAGAGGAAAAGTCAGTAAACAAAGGGAATTGAAGGGGATGAAGGAGGGATAGGAAGAACAGTGGAATGAATCTGACTAAACTTCTGTATTACATACATGAATATAGCACAGTGAATCCCAGAATCAAGTATATCCATGAGACACTAAAATAAGTGTGTGTGTGTGTGTGTGTGTGTGTGTGTGTGTGTGTGTGTAAATTGCAGAAAGATAAGTAGAGTTGAGGGAGGAGAGCAGAGGGACAGAGGGGGCAGAATTAGAGCAAATTAATTTCCTTGCTTTTGTGATTATGTCAAAACATATGCTAATACTATATATAACTAAATAGAATCTATTAAAAAATTGCATTCCTTAGGAAAACATGTCTCCAAATTTTAAAAGGGGGCATTTAAGATATCTTCAATTGTAAGAAACTGTCCTAGTCTATGCTGCTGCTATTACTATATACCTGGGACTGGATAATTACCAAAAAATGAAAATTTATTTCTCTCCATTCTGGAGGCTGGGAAGTTCAATCAGGGTACTGTTTGGTTCAGTGTTTGGTGAAATCTACTTTCTCTCTTTTAATATGGCACAAAAGCTCCCCTTCAAAGAAGCCATGTCCTCACAATACCTTAATCCATTATCAAAGGCAGAGTTTTAATATCATGATTGTATTAGGGATTAAGTTTCAGCATGATTTTTTTGGGGACACAAACTTTGAAACCATAAGACACAGGAAAGAAATAATTGAATTCCAATCTTTCCACATATCTAATATATTTCCATATAATTTTAGTGCACCCTTTCATAATCTCTATAAGATTATTCTATAATTCTATATTTTCTGTTTTTCTGAAAAGTGCTCTTTTTAAACAAGTTTGTAGTTTCTTGATGTCCTGAAGAGGCAAAATTGTGAAGTATGCATTCGAGGAGAGAAATAAAGAATGTCGGTGTGCTTCGGTCCCTTTCAATGCTTTATTCACTCAAATTACTCAATGTAATTTCACTCTATAGGTTCTTAATTAAGAAAATGACAATCCTTAATGCTAGACACTTCAATAGACATAATCAATTCACAGCAAACAATTCTAGATTAATTCTAAGCACTGCAAAACACACTTAATCATGATAGGCTAATGACAGACATTTCATCTGTATGCTAAATTCAAAAGTCTTAAGCCTTAGGCTTTAAGTCCAGCAGATGCACACTCACTCAGACCGTGATGATCAGATCCGGAACCAAGGCAGGCTTTTCCTGGCGTGGAGTGGACGACCAGTTGAGGAGGGGGTCATAGGGAGGAGTTTCAGCTCTCACCAAGGTCCAGAAGAGGTGGTAGAGTTTGAAAGCGATGAGGATTATGCAGAGGCTCAGGAATGATGACAAGTGATGGGATGTCAGGTCCTTATCAAGCTCTCCAGCTCAAGTGCATCCTTGTTTCTGCTGGATGAATCCCTGTTCGTCGGCTCTATCATTTATACTAAATTTGGGGGCTTTTGAACCCCCTTTCAATGCTTATCAGCTACCACTGGATTTCTCAGTGACATCATTTACCTTGGGTTAAGAAACATCTGGTCTGGTTGTCTCCACCCTGATCTTCTCACCTTTCCCTCTTATCAGGCAAGGACAGCCTGCCAGAAGCTTCACTCTCTTATCAGGGTGAGGCAAAGTAACTTGTTTGAGGCCATACTGGAGGGATCTGTGGGTATGCCTAATGAGACTGCAGGTCAAATTCGAACTGGAGTTTTTAAAATGGAGTTGCTTAGGCTCAGACCTAAGGCCACCTTAACACTTGACTACTCTCCTCCTCCACCTCCTCTTCCTTTTTCTGATACTGGGTAATTAAACCCAGGGGCATTTTACTACTGAACTACATTCATAGTTTTTCTTTTTCTTTTGTTTTAGTTTGCGATCGACTCTCATTAAATTGCTGAAGGGCTTATTCTTTTGCTGAGTCTGGTCTCAAACATGTGATCCTTCTGCCTCATCTCCTGAGTCTCTGAGATTACAGGTATGCACCTCTGTGCCTGGAAACTACATAGGTTTTTATTTCCTAAAGCCATACCATAAGGTATAGGTCTGAAGAAATAAAAATCTCAAAGAAGTGATATTGACAACAACATATTTTAATATTGGGATTATTAAAATCATAACATTCTCCATCCACAGTGGTTCACAGAACTAATGGTTTGGAAGTCAGGCTGAATGATAAAAGAATCCTAATAGGGATTTATATCTATCAAAAAGCTCATCTTTTAGTGGGGAATAATAGTATCTGAATCTTGTTAAAATATGGAAATACTTACTAGGATGTGTTTATTAATTTAGTTACTATGAGTTTTTGCTAGAAATCAACTGCAACTTAGTGCAGTTTTCCCACCATCTCTGTTGGTAACAACAAGAAAGAACAACAAACAAAAAACATGGCTCATAATCCAAAATACACAGAAATAAATATTTGTATAACTTAGGACTAAAAAATTCAAAAGAATTCCATGAAGCCAGGCACAGTAGCACATTTGCAATTCTAGCAAATCAGTAGGCTAAGGCAAGAAGATCACAAGTTCAAGGCCAGCCTCAGAAATTTAGTAAGGACCTCAGCAACTTAGTGAGACCCTGTCTCAAGATAAAAAATAAAATAAAATAAAAATGGCTGGGGATGTGGCTTACTGATTAAGTGCCCCTGGGTTTGATCCTTGGTACCAAAGGAACAATCAAAATAATTCCACAAAATACACAGAATATACTGACGGTAGGCTAGGAGTATAATCAGAAGTGGCAAAGAAGCAAATAATGCATTAAGCAGAATTGGAAATTCTTCTTGAGGCCAGTAATGTATCTGATATCATGGAAAAATCAATTCAACAATGTGAAAAATGAACTTGAGAACTTTATTTAAATATAATGGCAAGGATTAATAGTTCATAATAAAGGATGCATGGTAGCCATGGAAGAGAGAGAGAAAGGATTCAACTGAATATTTATAAATGTTCCTGAGAACAAATAGATTAGGATAGAAACCATAATAAAAGTTGAATAAAATTATTAACTAGGTGAAAAAAAGACCACTGATTATAGAAATTGATGGGCTCAGCAAAGTACAAGTAACATGAAATAAGTAACTTATTGTACTGGGTTGATTAGTTCTTCTTGGTCCGTCTTCCACTCCTCTAGTTTGTGTCTGTAAAGAACCTCAGAATGTGTTCTTATTGGAAAACGGGCTTTTTGCAGATGTAGTCAAATTGACATGAGATCATGCTGCATGTGGAGTGTCCCTAACTTAATGATTTATAAGAAAAGATAAATTAATACACAGAAAAATCTCATAGGATTTTGTGATAACAGAAACAGAAATAGGAAGCATGCTGCTATAAACCAAGGAATGTCAAGGGATGATTACAAGAAAATAGGAGGGGGAGTAGAAGGATTCTTACCCAAAACATCCAAAGGGATTATGGTTTTGCTTGATTTTCAGTTTTCTGGCCTCCAGAACTATAAAAGAATAAATTTTTGTTCACTTAATCTACTTAACTTGTTGGTAGAAATGTGAACATTGATTCTGTTTCAGGTGAGCCTCAGAAGAAAATGAAGAATGTTTTTGGAAGAAAGGCAATTCTGTTACACAGAAATTTTGTCTGACTTTTCTTGTCCTGTTGAGTGGAAAACTTGCAAGCAATGAGCTTCTTTGGTTACTTGAAGAAACTTCCAAATGAAGTCCTAAACGCATGGCTGGGTTTTTCTTTGCTGCTTATGAAATGTGGAGGAAAGAGATAAATTGACAGAACTACTAAGCAAAAGGAATCAAAACTTGATGATTTGGAGTATTATCTATCTGTTTGTAAAGCAAAAGATGAGAAAGTGTGTTCTTGAAAGAACATCATAGGTGTTACTAAACCATCATTTACTAAAGAGATTAGGTGTGTGGTTTATGGATCCAATCAGCCATCTCAGCAGAAGCCAAGAGCAAAGATGGGCAGGAAGGAACCCTGTTTAAGGTTGAGTTTCCCCATGGATGTACATAGAAGATCCATAAGGATTTTGAGAATTTTAAATTGCCCTCAAAATCAATATTCCCTTTTCTTGATGGATAGGTAACATACAGCTGTATAGTTCTTTTGGCATGTTTATTGCAAGTAGAATCTCAAAATCCAACAACCTTAACTATTTTGTGGGGCTAAGGGTAGAGGAAGGGTCTGGAATATTCTAACCTCATAGATGAATTAGTACATTCCTGCTTAGCTTAATGGTTTATCATGGAAATGGTTTTATAATAAAAACAGTCACCCTCTAACTTGCATACTTGACTTGACATGTGATACCCTTTGCCATGTTGCAATGAAGCATGAGGCCCTCACAAATGCAGAACAGATGCTAGTGTCCTGATGTTGGGGGTTCTAGCCTCCAGAGCTAAACAGAACTCTATTCTTTAGGAAGTACCCTATCTGGGCAATTCAGTTACAGCAATAGAAAACAAACAGACATGCAGACAAGCATGATTTTAAAATTTCCTCTGATTTTGCAGGCATAAAATTTATTCTCTCTTCTTCAAAGTAGAATTTTAATTCACTAAAAATTTTATGAACTGAAATTATTAAAATTCCATTTATTAAATATTATGAAGGCTACCAACTATGTTTTAATAAATTGCAACAGGATTCAGAGAGCAGATACAGAAGGATGTCAAAAGAATTGACAATAAAATATTATTTTAAAATATTTTAATATTTAATAATGTTGTAGACATTCTTAAAATTTGATGGCATTGAAGAAAGTGTCTAGTGGTTTTTTTAATGCAACATAAACATTATCACAAATATTTGAATTATTTAAAATATATATTTACATGTGTATGCTTATAAAGGTTTATATCTTAAATTTTATCAATTAGGCCAATTGGTTTGGTTGGATTGACAGAATCATATGTAGCTGAAATTATAAATTATATTTGTCAATGGAGTCTATATATATATTCTCCATACTTTTACAAATTTAATAAGGGCATTATGTTTTTGTTTGTTTTTAAAATCAATTCCACAGGGCCTAGGGATTTAGCTCAGTTGAGTAGCAAGTGTAAGGTCAGGGGCAAAATTCTCAGTACTACAATAAAATGCAAAAAACTCTGTTTCACATTTAATAGATATCAAAGTAAATTTTTAAATTCATTTAGAAAGATGATAAATTAAGCTCTAGAAACACTATCTAAAACAGCATAAAGTTATCCTATTGGTTTTCTTAAAATTTAGATTAATATCAATTTTTAAAAATTATAATTGTTAACATTAATTTTACAATTGAATGGATTTCAATATGACATTTCTATATATGTTTATTCCATGTTTTGATCATTAAAACCACCATTTTAACCTCTCTTTCTTTCCCCTCTGTACCAATTCCCAGGTCAAAGATCCCCTCTTATTTCCCTAATAGTCACTCTTCTACTTTTAGGTTATTTTTTTTCTTTTTCTTTTTATCTTTATTTTATTTTATTTTACATTTTCACATACAACACAAAATGTGTGGCAATTCTCTTTCAGTATCTAGTTTATTTTGTGTAAAATGATTATCTCCAGTTCCATCCTTCCCCTGCAAATGACATAATTTCATTCTTTGAGGTTGAATAATACTCCATTGTATATATAAAACATTTTTCTTTTTCTGTGCATCTGTTGATGGGCATCTAGGCTGGTTACATATCTTGGCTATTGTGAATAGTGCTGAAATAAACAGGATTATGCAGTCATCTCTTTTATATGCTGAATTAACATTCTTCAGATATGTACCTGCAAGTGATGTAGCTATATTGTATGTTAGTTCCATTTTAGTTTGTTGAGGAACCTCCATAGTGTTTTTCAAAGTGATTGTGCTATGTTACCTTCCCTTCAACAGTGAATAAAGGCCCATCCTCACCAGCATTTGCTATTGTTATTGATTTGAAAAGAAGCAGACTGATTAAAGTGAGATGCAATTTCAATGTAGTTCTTCTTTGCATTCCCTTGAGGGCTAAAGATATTGAGCATTTTTTCATATATTTTATGGACATTTGTACTTTTTTCTTTCCATAAACATCTGTTTATATCATTAACCCACTTTTAATTGAATTACTTGTTCTTTTTTGGAGTTATTTATATACTGTGGATATGAATCCTGTCAGATTAATTGTTGGCAAATCGTTGCTCCCATTCTTTTAGTTGTCTCTTCACTTCCTTGGTTGTTTCCTTTGCTATGAAGAAGATTTTTAATTTAATGTAATTCTATTTGTCAATTCTTGCTTTTGTTTTCTCTGGTATAGGAGTTCTATTCAGGAAATTATTGCCTATGCTAATATCTTGAAGTATTTCACAAATGTTTTATTTTAGTAGTTTCAATGTTTTGGGTGTTCCATTACAAGATTTTTCATCATTTTGAACTGACTTTTGTGAAATATAAAGATCTAGTTTCAGTATTCTTCATGTAGATTTCTAAGCACCATTTGTGGGGGAAGCTTTCTTTTCTCCGATATATGTTTCTGGCACCTTTGTCAAAAATCTGTTAACTTCAGATGTGTGGATATATTTGTGATATATATATATATAAAAATATATATAATATAACATTATACTATTTATCATGTGTATTATATTACATATTATATGCATGTTTATATATTATATACATATATATATATTATATACAATATATTATAATATTGATATATAATAAATATATAATTATATATGATATGTATATAAGACATCATATATATTTATATGTATATAATAAGTGTGAGTCTTCTATTTCATTTATATATACATAAATAACATATCCATCCACTAACATGCTATTGTCATAATGGCTTTGTAGTGTATTTTGAAATCAATTATTAGGATTTAGATATAAGGTGTCCCCCAAAACCTCACGTGTGAGACTATAGGGCATGTCACAATATGTAGGGGCATGCTGCAACATGTGGGGCATGTTGCATCAGAAAAGAGGAAGTCTTACTTGCTGGCTGCTATCTACTTCTCAGTCCTGGGGCCACATGTAGTTAAGATGGTACCTGGACATCAGCCAGGAGGCAGTGCTGTAGGTGGTGACAAAAAATCAGATGACCTCTAGGATAGGCTCAGAACATTTCCGCCCTCATGGATAGCTCATGTCTCCCATTATGGCCTGTAGGATGGGTGTACATGTGAACTCTCCCCACCCTGCTGAACTTTATCCTAATTGGCTCCTGTACATTATATTATCTGTGTGTGTTTTCTCAGTAAATGAGATCCTGATTTGACTGGTCTCCCTGGCGTGTCTGATTGTCCTCCAGCGAGGGAGGGCTGGGTGCTGGCAGCCTGTTGATCTTTGCCTTTCTTGGCTCATTGGATGAAATGATTGGCTTATGAGGACCTTAACCTAACCAGTGTTTTAATTCCTTAATAGGGAATAACTGGGTGTTAACTGTAGGTAGGTAGTATGAGGTTGGAATAGGTGAGTCATTGTGGGGTATTCCTTTGAAGTTTATATTTTGTCACTGATGAGTAGCATCTCTATCTGCTTCCCGGTTCCATGTCTTAAATGCTTTATTCTGCCATGAAGGGAAAGTGACCACAACACTTGGAGCAACCAAAAGATCTTTATTGCAGCAGTGCAACAAAGAGAAAGGAAAGAAGGAGAGAGAGAGAGAGAGAGAGAGAGAGAGAGAGAGAGAGAGAGAGAGAGAGAAGAGATGAAGAGGGAGAGAGCAAGAGCAAGAGAGAGAGAGCACGCGCAAGAAAGATAAAGAGTAAGAGAGAGAGCGAGAGAGAGAGAGGGGGGCCTGGCAGGAGGGAGTTTTTATAGCCCCAAACTAATGGGGCCTCTGGGTCTGCAAGCTGCCTTGTTGGCCCAAGGGGGGGTTAAGTGTTCAGCCTTGAGCAGGGTTGAATATTCAGACTTGAGGCAAACAGGTGATAAAGGACCAGATAGAGGGGGTTTGAGTTCCTGGGCTATCTTGCAGCCAACATCTGCTCAGCCTGCCCTGCAGACAACACAGTTCAGCCTGCTCTGCACCCAACATGCCACACACTTCCACCATGATGTTCTGCTTCACATTAGCCCCAGAGTAATGGAGTTGACCATCTATAGAGTGCAATGTTTAAAACCATGAGCCCTAAATAAACTTTTCTTCTTCTAAAATTGTTCTTGTCAGCTTTTTGGTCACAGTGGCCAAAAAGCTGACTGTTGGGACCTCTGCTGACCATGGAAGTGCAATCGCTGGGGGAAAAGAAATTCCCCATCTTGTGATTCTGGTTTTGTGATTCTCCATGTACATGACAGTTAGAGCTGGAGAAATGGCTTCCATATATGTGCCTGATGGGCCCCAAGATATTGCTTCTGCAAACACACAGAATAACTCCCCAGCAACGGGGCACACATACCTAATGGGGTATTGTTTCTGTAACTGGGGTAACGGGGCTCTGTTTCTGTAACTAGGGTAACGGGGCTCTGTTTCTGTAACTGGGGTGCCTAGGCTACCCCAACATGGGGGACAATCCAATCTCTGATTGGTCCCTGCCTTTGCCCCCCCTCTTTCTCCTCTCTCTATATAAGTCCTCTCCCTCCACAATAAACTGAGTTGCTGTGCCATCTAGGCTGACTCAACTCCTGACTCGGTGTGATTTTTGCCAGGCAGGGTGGCGGGCCGGGTCACGACACTTACCCTCTTGCTCAGCCCGGAGACACTCACTAGCTGGTCTAGTGATTCTCCTCAACCTCTGTCCGAAGGGCAGTTCCGACAGTTGACTAAAACATAAGGTATTGTAATGCTTACTCTTTTTTCTCATAATTGCTCTGGCTATTTGAGATCTTTTTTGTTTATATATTGAATTGTAGGATTTTTTTTTTTCTTTTCTAGTTGTGTGTAGAATGTCATTGAAACTTTGATAGGAATGACACTGATTCTGTAGATGGCTTTCAGTAAGTATGACTATTTTAATAATATTAATCTTCCCAATCCATGAATACAGAATATCTACCCATTTTTCTAGTGTCTTAATTTTCTTTCTAAGGTGTTTTATAATTTTCATTGAAGAGACCTTTCACTTCCTTGGATAGGATTATTTTTTAGGTTTTGTTTTTGCTATGGTGAATGGGATTGATTCCTTGATTATTTCTCAGGAACTTCATTACTTCCTTGATTATTTATCAGCAACTTCATTACCATGTATAGAAAGGTTGCTGATTTTCATGTGTTTATTTGCATCCAGCTCTTTTGATGAATTTATCAGTTTTAAGTCTGTTGGTGGAGTCTTTAGGATTTTCCAAGCATAGAATGACAACACCAGAAAACAGGGATAATTTGATTTCCCTCTTTCTTATTTATAGCCATTTTACCTCTTTCTCTTTCCTAATTCTCCTAAAACCTCCAGTACTATATATAATAGAAGTGGCAAGAGTTGACGCCCTTGTCTTTTTCCTTATTTTAGAGAAAATTCTTTCAGTTTCCACCATTTAATAGGATTTTGGCTATGGACATTGTGTTTTATCAATGTCACACTCCACCAAAATTTTGTAGTCATCACCACCAAAATTTTGTCCAAAGTTTTAAACTTTAAACTTCATTTGTAAACATAAATATAGTAACATTAATAGCACTGATACTTTACTTTCAACCAAATGAACTTCCAATATTCAAACTGATTTTATGAATGAATTTTTAAAATTCTGTTAATAAAATCAATTCAACTGACTTCCTATTTGAAGTACATAATTTAAAATTGACAGAAAATCACCATTTGTTAAGTTATTCTAGAGCTAAAAGACAGGCATGGGTCAGATTCTCCTTCACAAGTCTCAGAAAGAACTAACCCTGCTAACACCCTGACCTTGATTTTGTCTAGTCTTTAGAACTCTGGGGGCGGAGGGAACAAAAAACAAAAACTTGTTGTTTCAGCCACTACTATTGTACTGTTATACACTACTATTGTACAGTCACTACAAAGGAGTACTGTTCTACTACTTTGTTAGAGCAGTTCTGGCAAACTAACATAAGTCCCAAAGAGAAAAGACTGAGAAATTTATGTATTGATTGCTTCCCCAATTGCTAAATGTTTGACACCAAGGAAATTAGTTCACACATTGAAACTGTATTATTCACGGGCTAATAAAAATACTACAACTTTAGAGAAAGACTTCAGGAGAGAGAAAGAGAGAGGATACAAAATCTAAGATAAATTCAGGTACTTCAGCAGAACAACCATGAATGTGCACAGAAAACAGCTGCAATGGAGTGAAGTCAGCTGTGGGATGACCTGATGTGGCACAGAAACAGTAGAGCTTGCTAGAGTAGCATTTCTTCTCTGAAATGATTATGTAATTAATTCACTTTTTTTCTATTAACTTTAAAAAAGTCTGACCAAATATTAGCATTCAAGATTTAATTCCCAATCTTTCTAATTTTTCTTTCTCATGTGCTTTATAATTTTTAACTGTATATTTTAAGAATCACTTATGTTTTCTTATAGAATGACATCAAAATTTTAATAATTAATTTAATTTTATTATGTATAAATTTTAAAAATATGTTTTCTGTGAAACTTGAAAAATCTACCAATATATGACTGTATATATGTACTATATTTTGTCATATAATTTTTGAGCTTGATTTTTATGATTTTGAATATTTATGACTGTATAATATATTTTCTCACTTTTTAGTATATAAAAACCAATGAAGAAAAATCTGAAATTTTCTTAAATTTTATTTAAGAAGTTTAGTATTAAATTGATACGACTTTCTTTTTTCATGTGAATAGACTACTCATACACATACACAATCAAGTATAGATGTATTTAAAGTGTGTGTGTGTGTATATATATATATATATGCATAAATGTATATTTTAAAACACTTGAAATTCCTTTAATTATATCAAATATGTGAATCTGTATCTAAATGAAAGATAAGTTATTAGCTAAGTGAAGTTAGCCAATCCCAAAACACCAAATGCCGAATGTTTTCTCTGATATAAAGAAGCTGATTTATAGTGGGGTAGGGAGGGGGAGTGTGGGAGGAATAGAGGAACTCTAGATAGGGCAGAGGTGTGGGAGGGGAAGGGAGCAGGTATGGGGTTAGAAATGATGGTGGAATGTTATGGACATTTATCCAAAGTACATGTATGAAGACACAAATTGGTGTGAGTATACTTTGTATAAAACCAGAGATAAAAAATTGTTCTCTATATGTGTAATAAGAATTGTACTGCATTCTGCTGTCATATATAAATAAAAAAGATAGTTAAAAAAAACAGTGCAAAGGCTTAAGCATCTGCATAAATAATGAAATGCAAAAACAAAAACGAAAGAAAGATAAGTTATTTAGTAGACCATTTTTCCCACTGGGAATTATTGCATTGGTCCTTCATGAAATACTCTCATATTTTTGCTTTGTTTTCTGTATGCTGCTATGATTTCTTTGCATATATGACAATTCCTTAGTGAATTATCATACCTCTTTCATTTTTGGTTAAATTTACAAAAAAGAAAGTAATTGAAATATTTGTATACAAACAATTGTAAAGCAAATATTTAAGTAAATAGCTCTCCAAAGAAGAATTTGGTAAAACTTCAATCCTATGCCTCAGTGTGCTCTTTCTAAACAAATCACCCTGTTCTTAAGGGTCCTGTCTTCACTTTTAGGTAATTATTTCTGTGTTTTTAAATATAGTTTAATAGTTATGTGTCTGATCTTTAAGTTATATGGTACAACTTACCTGTTTGGGTTTTTATATAGAATAAATCATATTTATTTCAATTTTTTTCTTCAACTTCATAATAGTACTTTGTTAGTGTTTTTGTGTGAAACTACAATTTGTTCATCTTTATTGCTGTATAGTATAAAATGTGTTAGACTGAATTTTTCTTTTATAAAGCACAGATTTATTATGTAAGAGATTTGTGGATCAGCACTTCAGGTATCATTAGCTGGATTCTTTCATTAGGTTTTTACCAGGCTACAATCAAGGGGAACTGATTTTAGGACTGGGTAGACTATAATACCATGTAAGATTCATGCTACTATATATTTGTCATAAAGTTGTTATCAGAATCTTGGTCTTTGTGGATGTGTGATTGAAGTCACCTTTTTCTTGCCAGATGGAAACTCCTCCCAGCAATTAGAGGAACAGGACCTTGCCACAGACTGTTCCATACATCATCTCACAATGCGGATTTGCTTTTCCTTCAAGGTCAAAAAGAAAGGCTTTCTCTGACATTTCATCTTATTTTAAAGGGCAAGAATAATTAGGTCAGACCACAAATTGTAATTTCCTTGTTGATTAACTCAGGCTAGACTGCAATTTATTCATCTAGTATAATATTGTTTAACATTTGTTCCATATCTTGACTACTACAATCGGTTTTCTTATTAACATTCTAAAGAATTTACAAAATAAAATACACTGTGAATTGATTAAATTAACTCAATTAACATGTCCCAAACCATACACTCATTAGATTTGTGGTAAGAACATTTAAGATCCAATCTCTTAACAATTTTGAAATATACAATAATGACAATATTAACATTCATCATATTTTAAAATTGATCTTCACATCTTCTTTATCCTGCCTAACTGAATCTTTGTGATTTTGATCAACATCTTCACGTTTAACTTATTTGCCAGCCTCTGAGTGCTATTGGAGAAAACTGATCTGAAGATGTTATCAATTGCAGAATCATTTTTGTGTTCCTTTAAAAAATAAATGTGTAAACCAAGTTTTGCATCTTTGATTTTTTACTTTGTTAAAAGTAAATGTTTGCATTTAACTAACATGTGATATATGCATATTTCAATGAAACTATTTTTGGAAGATTGCCTTTCTCATGTATTTTGGCTTTCATTTTTTTATTTTAATTGAAATATGGAAATTATATCTATGTGTGTGTGTGTGTGTGTGTGTGTATGTGTGTATATATATATATATATATATATATATATATATATATATATATAAAATGCAATGCATGATGTCCACAAACATATACTCACACATTGTAAAATAGGTAAAACAAGCTAATTAACATGTGCAACCACATTTTCTGTGGTTAGAACACTTAAAAAATCTATTTTTATTAAAATTATTCTTAAAATTGACTAATGGTAATTTCAAGTGTATAGCATATTGTTATTAACTATAGTGACATGAGGTACAATAAGAATCCCTTGAATTTATTTCTTCTAACTGAAATTTTCTATTCTTTGATCAATATCTCCCCAACCCTCACCCTCAACCTGGACAACAATCATTATGTACTCTTATGAGTTTGACATTTTTAGATTCTACCTATAAAGGAGATCTAGTAACCTACATTAGTTTGTGTCTGGATTATTTTCACTTAATAATTTTGTTTAGATTTTTGATTTAGTTTAGATTTAGTTTAATAATTATGTTTAGATTTTTAAGGAACTGCCAAATTGTTTCCAAATATCCTACAACATTTTATTGTCATTTGCAATAAATGTGGATTTCAATTTCTCTACATTCTTGTCAACATTTGATATTATCTGTCATTTGAAATTTTGGTTATTATGACTAATGTTACAAAATGATATCTCTTTGTGATTTTGATTTTATTTCCCTCATTATTAATGTTGAATGTTTTTATATGCCCATTGATCATTTGTTGTATCTTTTAGAGTAATTTTGTTTAATTCCCTTCTCCCTTTTTAAATTCATTATCTCTCTTTTTTTTTAAACAGTTCTTTGTGTTTCAGTTAGTAATCTCTTATCAGATGATTTGCAAATATTTCCCCATTTTCTGTGTTATCCTTTGATTTTCTTTCTCTTTGTTGTTCATAGATGCATATATATTTTTAAATTTTGGTGAAGATTAACTTTTATCATTTATTGCTCGTATTTTAAGTGTCATATCTAAGAAAACATTGTTCAACCCAAGGTAATGATGATTAACACATACATTGATAGTTTCTTTTTTCTATAAGTTCGATTGTTTTGGCTTTGGGTCTTAGATCTTGAATCCATTTGGAATTAGCTATTTTGTTTGTGGATATCCAATTATCCCATTATTTATTGAATAATTTATTTTTTTCTCTTAATGAATAATCCTGGAAACCCTCTGGAAAATCAATTGACTATAAATATAAGGAGTTACTTTTCAACTCTCAATTATATTACTTTCTTTGGTCAATATGTCTGCACATAATGTAATATCATATTTTCTTCTTTAATGTAACTTTAAATAAGTTTTAAAGTGGAGAAATATGTATGTGTTATTTCAATTTGTTCTGCCCATTCCACATTATTTTAATTACACTTGGTCCCTGAAATTTCTATATTAACTTTCAGATTAGTTTGCAAATTCTATGATGAATCTGGTTGGGACATTAAAAGTATTGCCATCATAAAAATTTGTTTTTTTTAACCTATGAATATGGGTTGTTTTTTATTTATTTAAGTCTTCAATTTCTTTTAGAAATATTTTGAGTTTTCAAAATATATTTTTTTCTAATTTTTCTTACATTTTATGTTTTTCTATGCAACTACAAGAAGAATTGATTTCCTTATTTAACAGAGTGTTTCTTACAAGAGTGCATGATGCAACTGATTTTTGCATATTGATCTTATTAAGGGGACCTTATCTAAACTTGTTTATTAATTCTAATAGATTTTGAGAGGATTTCTAAGGATTTTCTGTAAAAAAGATCATGTCAAATTGGTGTAGCTTTGTACTTATCATTTCAATGTGGATATTTTTATTTATATTGTATTGCCTAATTGATATCATATAATTTACAGTATGATGTTAAATTCAAGCAGACATTTTTTTTCTGATCTTAAGAAGAGAGCATTTATTCTTCCCATTTCCAAGTAAATATGATGTTACCTGTGAATTCTTTTCCTTTTCAATATTTTTTTCTTTACCACATTGATTAAATTCCCTGTTATTGTTCCTAAATTTTCTACCACTCCCAGTAGCACCACAGGTTAGTGGCCATGTACATTGGCCTTTGGGGACATGTACAATCTAAACCATCTACCATGGTTACAACCAAATCTAAACTTTATTTCTTCCCAAAGGACCCACAATTTAATTGCCTCACCCTAATGGTAAGGACCCTCTCATAAATATTTAGGGTAATACAAACATTCAGTTCATGTCATTTCCCTAGGGAGTAAACCTGAACTCATAAATCTAAAGTGATCTGAGTTAAATTATATCTACTTATATTGTTTCAATAAATGTATCCACTTGCCCCCTTCTTTTTTCTAGTAAGACCATCATGTTAATATTTGAAATTATACTTTCCAATCTGTGATATATCAAAGTATTGCAGAAAGCTCAGTCCTTGATGCCAATCCAATAACTAGGACACAATTTTGTGCAGAATGAAAAAGTAATTTTATTGCTTTGGTAGCAAAGGAGAAACACAGAGAACTCTTATCTGGAAGGCTAGGATTCTGCCCATTAGTGGTAGCAGAGGATTTTCACAGAAGTGATGCAAAAGGATCTTGTTTCCCAAGATTAGAGAGGAGAGATTAGGGATGAGAAAATTAGGGAGGGGAGAAATTAGGAAGGAGTAGAACAGGGAGAAAAAAAATAAAGGAAGAGATATCAAGAAGAATAAAAATGTCTTTGTGGCAGAGCAGCAAGGACTGTAGACAAAACATAAAGTGGATCACAGTTACAGAAAGCCATTTTTGTAAATGGCTTTGTAAAGCCAAAAATGGCTTTCTTTAAGGAATCAGCCCTCTGTAGATACCAAATCTGCTGATATTCTGTTCTTTTATTTCCCAGCTTCTACAGTTTAAAACAACAAATTTCTGTTGCTTACAAGCCTCTCAATCTATAGTATTGTATCAGCCCAAACAGACTAAGGCAGTTTTTCATTCAATTTCATTTTTATACATTACATATGAATAAGCATACTTTTATGATTATTGTTTTATGAAGTTGTCTTTAATATAAAAGGAGAACAAATCATTAAAATTAAAAATGTTGATATACTATCTTACATTTACTTACAGCATCATTAGCAACATATTTTCTCAATTTTTGCTTATCTCAGAATAGCTTAATTTGTCTCTTGTAATAGGTTTTCTGAATATAATTTTAGATAGTCTTTTAAGGCAGAACTGTGAATATCTATTCCATAGTCCTTTGGCCTTCATGATTTCTGATAAAAAAAAAAAAGTTAGTCATAAATCTTATTGAGACTTAATACATGATGAGTCAACATATTTTGTTCTGCTTTCAGTATTCTATTTGTCTTAGACTTTCCACAATTTGACTAAGTATGGATATGTTTGGTTTTACACTATTGAGGTTTATTGAACATCTTGCATGTATGAATTAATAATTTACTTCAAATTGGTGAAGTTTAAGAATTTTATTTCTTTAAATATTTTTCTTCCCCTTTATGTATGGTTCTCTTTGGAGCTTCTATTATGCATATGGTAATTGATATACTATTAATCTCAAGGTTGTTTTATTTTTCTTACCTTTTTTAAAAATTTTATCTTCCTTAAACTTCATGCTCTCAATTAATTTATCTTCAAGTTCACTGGTTCTTTCTTAATGCCAGTTCACTTCTGCTGAGAATTTCTATAGTGATTTTTGCATTTCAAGGATTACATTTTTGTTTCTAGAATTTTACCTTGGCTCTTCAAAAAATTTAAAAACATTCCCTTTAGTGGGACATGATTCTCATGGCTTTCTTTAATCCTTAGAAATTGTTTCATTTGTTTGTTTTGTTCTATTTTAGTTTCTTAGAATATTTACAGTAAGTGATCTAGAATATTTTCTGATTTCAAACTTGGGCTTCTTGACAGAAAGTTTCTATTGACTGCTCTCTTTCCTGTATATGAACTATAGTTTCTTATTTCTTTTTTCTCTTTTCTACTTCCTTCTTTCTCTTTCTGTTAACTTAATATTTTAAAGGTGCATAACTGCCGCAGTCTTGGCTGGGCACAGAATCACGAGCCACTCAAGCAGGAACAAAACTTTATTTTGAAAAAGCCGCCAATACTCTGTAGGCGCTGGCAAGCCAAACCCGGTCCTCCCACGCGGGCCTCCACCGGAATCGCGCGTTCCCGGAACCGGGGGGTCCCCCGGACCTCCCCCGGAATTCCCTCCTACTATCCTTCCCCAACCAATGGGAACTCTCCATGAGTCCCGTGACATGAATCCGGTAGCAGGCCACAGTGAACAGCGGGAGTCCAATTTCCATATGAATGTAAATCTTAACATAATCATCTCAGTGGCTAGCTGGTGTCACTTTACAACCAAAGGTGCCATACATCGTATATTTGCTTGTGGCTCCTAGCACATAACAAATACGGTAATCAGAATTGCTATGTAATACTATCTGTGTTTAATTCATGCCTCTTTCTCTCTCTCTCTCTTTATATATATATATATATATATATATATATATATATATATATATTCAAAGACAAAAATAAAGTAAATTTCCCCTGTACCTTTTCAAGTTTAACTGAAATGAACAATTAAAATAAATGGATTAACAGAAAAAAGGAATACAGTTATTTACATGTGGACATTATTGAAAGGTAATTACCCCAAAATATAAAACTAAGAAAAGTATATGCCTTTCTTTATAAGGCAGAAATAAATGAGGGGAATGTAGGCGATTTTGAGAAATAATAAATGGTTTTCAGGGGAATCAAATGCACCCAAAGGCAATTGTTTGCATGCAAATGATTCTTTAAATTGAATGGACTAAAAGAACAGTATCTTGTAACAAAATCTTTCTTCCTATCATGTAAGTTAGGAGAAAACCCCTGTGAAGGGTTATGGAAAATAATATTCCTACAAGACAGCTACCCAGACAATATGGAGTGACAGAGTGACTCAGGGGGAGGGTGGGGAGATTAGCCAAACACTAAACCTCACCCAGTACATCCTTTCCCAGTAACAATTGGCCCTGAGGGAAAAAGCAAACTTTCATGCTTCTCAGGTTCATCCCCAGCATCTCTACCAAAAGCGAATATTTACCCCTTTCCAATCATAATGGGTTCTGAAGGAAGGAGGCTAATACGGAAATACTGGGCTCTGTATTTCTACCACTTCCCATTGCAGATGAGTCCTAGAAGGAGAAAAGCAAATAGTGAAGCTTTAGGTAGCCATGGCTCCCAGAGTAAGGAAGATAAGCAGTGAACACTAAGTTGTGAGCTTTTCCCAGTGACAATGAGTTTCAAACTTTGTTTTTCTATTTTTCTTTATTATTCTCATCAGTTATATATGGCAGTACAAAGCTCTTCAATTCTCTGTACACAAAAGGAGAATAATTTTTAACTTTTCTGGTTATACATGAAGTAGAGCCACAGCATTTTTGTAATCATACATGTACCTAGGGTAATAATGTCCCTCTCATTCCACCATCTTTCTTACCCACGTGCCTCCTCCTCCCTCCCCTTTGCCCCATTAAAATTTCTCCACTCATCCCATGCCGCCCCCATTATTGATTAGCATCCACATATCAAAGAAAACATTCATCCTTTGGTTCTTTGGGAAACTCTTATTTCCCTTAGCATAATATTCTCCAACTCCATCCATTTACTTGCAAATGCCAAATATTCCATTGTGTATATGGACAGAGAGGCAATGGGGTGAGGTATGTGATCATGTTTATGAGGTAGAATGTGAGAATATATAGAGGTATTAGACTATAGGATGTGTGAAAGGGCAATTAAAATAAGTTGGCTGTTTGCAGGAGAAAAAAAGCTCCCTGTTGCCTCTTCAACAGGATAGTGTCTGTTAGCATACCTAGTAGGGATACCTCTTGTGGAATTGGACCCAGAGGGACCTTGGTGACTGTTTTCCAGGTCCTGGTAGTTGTTCCTAGATGGAAGCAGCCATGTCCTTGGTTGGTAGTGGCAGTAACATCAAGCCTGTAGGTACCTTGATGTTGGGCTTCCAGGCCCCATCAGTGTCCCAAGATAGAAGGTGCCCCAACTAAAGATGGTGGAGGCAGCAGTGGAGGTAGCCTGAAATGGCAGTGGTCTTGTCCCAAAATGGAGGCAATCACTTTCAGAGATAGGGCTGGAAGGATGGTGAATCTGATGGCCTTGGGCAGCTTGTTCGATGATCCTGCATTGTAGTGTGCATTACTCCAATGGGCAGCTGCCTCCTGGTCCTGTCCACTGTCCCCTATTGGAGATTACCATGTGAGAAGGGCTATGGCAGTAGCTGTCTTGTACCAAGATGCAGGTTTGGGTGGAGCCACCATTGGTGGATAGGCAACTGCAGTGCAGCATTCCTCTCTACACAGATGGACTTGCAGTGTTTTGGACTCCTGTGGAGGCCCAGGCACATGTACCAATTTCAAACTTTTTTCAACTGCCTTCCTGAGTTAAAAATTTAACCGGAACAACTAGGTCCCTGATTGTCTGAACAGCATGTTTGCAGTCTCCAATAATTAATTCACCTTCACTGTAACCTATAAACCCCAGGATCCTTCTGTCATCCCTGGGGCCCATCTCCATACCCAGAAAATCATTCCTCCCAGGCTTGATAAATTGACTTTACCAAATAATAAAGGAAAGCCTGCTGATTTGAGGTTTGCTTCCCATCTCCTGCTTCTGTCATTTGTACACCATGTGCTTGCACCCTGATTAATGGATTCTCAAGTCAAGAAGTGAAGGTATTGGTATTTATGTCCTTTTTTTTTCTATATCAAGTCTTCAGGTAGATAAGGAAATTTCAGAGAAAAGCTCCTGTCTACACTGGAGAAAGAGAGGAATGTGTTTGAAAATAAAGATAAATTTTAAAAAACCTGGATTCTAGGGCAGTTACTAAGACCTTTCAAATTCCTCTAATTGAAAGTGCTCAGTCATATACTTTGTAACTTCTTTGAGCCCTAATATAATGATATATTAGTACTCTCTATTATTTCTATTTGTTATCTATTATTACAATTAAGCTAGACAATGCTAATTGTCAGATATTTATGATTTTAAGTGTTTTATATTTTTTAGACCAAGGTAAATACAGAAGAAAATTTTAGATTTCAGACCAATGAAGACCATGTATTTATTGCAGAAGTTGGGAAAATATCAGAAAGAGTAATATAGGGGGAAAGTACTTTTACAGTGAAACTGGAGTTTTGAGAGGAAATTGGATTTTCTGTTTCATAATTTTTTTTCTGACTTCTTGTCTCACAACTTGTAATAATAAAATCCAGAGACAATAGTAGAAGGGAAGGGTAAGTGAAGTAGGATTTATTTAAGAGAATACATAAATCTCTGTCAATGTAGTAGGGAACCTGATAGTTGGAGAATCCCTTTTGGTGTGTAGCCTAGGGCTTTATATAGTTTTGTTTTTGTGATTATTTGTTTTTTTCTTTTTCTTTTGGAGAGGGGATACCTAGAGAAGGTGTTGAGCATTGACGATTATCTCTGTTAAACAGGCATCTAAAATGTACCAAATTCTTTGGCTATGTCCTTTATTATTTGAGTTAAAATTCTTCCTGTAACTCTGATCCTGGTTCATTTCCACTTTCCATTTTCCCCCTGTTCTGGGGCAAAGTATTTGGCTGGAATATTCACACAGGTAAGTCTCATGGTGTGTGTGTGTGTGTGTGTGTGTGTGTGTGTGTGTGTGTAATCTTTATGGAACCAACTAATGTTTCTTCTGTTTATTCTGGTATGATCTCTGCATTTACAAGACCTTTATTGAAGCCTGTCACCCTGATTGCCTAATCATTATCTATCCTTATTCAATGGTATATAAAAAACATTATCAAATACAGATTAATTTAATTATATCATTTGATGATTTTATCAATGATTTAATCTAACTATACTATTGTTGATATAAAAATAATACCTCTACTTTGAGGAAATAACTAAAGACTTCATTATGATCCAAAAATGAGTGAACATGGATTCATGTTACTCGGAATGAAATGTTACACAATGGAAAATGTTATGTGAACTTTTTATGGTCATTGAAAATACAAAAAATGTTATGAATTAATACATTAAAATTTGGAGGGAGCATTGTCTCCTTCATCGTTCTCTGCTCAGAGATGACCCACTCTCTTCCTTGAGAGAGGTCTCTGGCTTGAATGTTACTTTGCTTTTACTTTATTTTCACCTCACTTCCACTCTACTGTCACTTATAATAAACCTCTCTTGCATGGCTTTTGGTGTCTGACTTTAAATTTTCTTTCTTCAAAATATAAGAACTTCTTTTCTATAACATAATGATGTAAGTTTTAGTAAATCAGACACAAAATTAGCTATTTGTAGTAGATTCAGGCAAGTTCAGTTTAACTGTTATGACCAGAGAATGTTAATATTTATTGTATTAATTGAAACAGCAGCATTCCTCAGTAGTGTTTTTCTTGTTATGGTAAACCTGATAAGAAGAAAAAGGGAGATAGGATACCCCTAAGTCTGAAATGAATAGACCAAATTTTATTCCCAGTATTATCTTTTAAATTTATTAATCCATATATGTTAGCCTGGATTTTTACAATTATTTCAATGAAAATCTTACTTCATTCATTTTATATTCATATGCACATCCAAGAATATCAAAATATGAAAATCTCACTGTATCTGTATAAATTCTTTCTTTGAAATGCTTTAAACTTTTTTCACTAGACTTTTACAAATATAAGGCATATTTTATTCTTTTAAGCTTATAAGCTGAAGAAAATTAGCATCACTAACATGAAAAAAACACAAGAAATCAAGAGCACTATGTTGAAGACAATTTAATTGTATATCCACTAATTTTAACACAGTAAATCTGTAACTGAGACAATTTAGGGTGCAACCGGATAGCATTAGTATTTGTTGACGTTTTGGGTTGTTGTGAAGTGTCTATATACCTTTGATTACAAAATGGCACAGAGAAAATTTTGAGGAGTGGTACAATTGTGTTGGTTATTACATGGTTATGTGTTAATCAATCAAACCTTTCAGAATTTATACTAAAAAAGTAAATTTTGTTACATATTAATCATATTATAATATTTAAAGGGCTCTAAGACATTAAAAGACAAAGGTCATATGATTTCCTCCTGAGAGAATCAACCATATATAATCCAAAAAGAGAAAGAAACCAAAAAAGACTTATGGTGTGATGCTACATCATGTACAACCTGAGAAATGAAAAGTTGTGCTGCAGTTGTGTACAATGAATCAAAATGCATTCTCTTGTCATCTATACCTAATTAGAAAAAAATAAATTAATTCAAGAAAAAGATTATTAGATAACTCAATGTTCTAGAATTGCCAAAGTAGTGGGTTTACTTAAGACCATCTTTGAATTCAGTTTCAGTCAACTAACTTTGTTACTTTCCCTTCATCAAGTTGGCATCCACTGTTTTGGTGAATATATTATAGTTATTTCTCAATTCTTCCAATGCTTCATGTGTAATGTTCTTTTGACTTTTTATTTTATCAGTGGCATATTGTTCTATTTTTTACTCCTACTTCCTTTTTTATATTGATAATCTATACAAAATCATTCCACGTAAATGAGTTCTGCTAATGCCTTTCAGAATGTGCTCCTTGTAAATCTACAGCTTGCTAATAAAACACTGTGGATTTGATAACCTCTAGTGCTTTAGGAAAGGAAAAATGTGATCTGAATATTGTGGGCATTTGTGCCATTTTTTAAAAAATTCTTTAGATGTTCTTTCCTCACTGATTATTTTCTCTTTCCATTTTAAAAATCACACACAAGGATATTATAAACCTGCTGTAGCAATCAGGTTATTAAGGCTCTTTGCTCACTATTTCCTGAAGTGTTTCAATGAAAAAGATATTAAAAGAAAGAAAAAGAAAAAAAAGTCAAATAATTTTACACAGATCAATAAATTAAAAGTGAGTTTGTGGTGAATTTAAAAATAGATTAAGGGGTGGGGATGTGGCTCAAGTGGTAACATGCTCGCCTGGCATGAGCGGGGCTCTGGGTTCGATCCTCAGCACCACATAAAATAAAGATGTTGTGTCCACCAAAAACTGAAAAGTAAATATTAGAAAAATTCTCTCTTCTTTCTCTCTCTCTCTTAAAAAAAAAAAAAAAAGATCAAATAGAGCCATTAGCATGCTAACTGTCTTCCTACTGAGTAGAAATTTACATGTACACCTATAGCATAAAGATGGCCCATAGAAAATGGTATTTTCCACCAATGAGATGAGTAAACTATAATATGAATTGATTTATTATATTTTTTTAACAAAATCTGCACAATAAGATAAAACTTTAACTTTTTTAATGTTTATGCTCATCTATGAATTTATGATTAAACAAACATGTTACCATTTTAGTAAAAAATTTTGTACTTCTTTTTTATTTTAATTCAAAATTGTCAATGCTGGAGAAATTGATTTGAAGAAATAACACTATATTTTTATGTAATTGATTAAATCCTCATAAAACTAATGTATATAAATATAATGGTGTGCATAAATATGCAAATATAAATATAAAATACGGAGCAAGATTTTTGGGAAAAAATATATCCCAAACTTCTGCATTTATATTCAAAGTAATACATATTGTTTTTCTTAAAAACAGTAATTTCAATTGCTTTATTAAACATAGTATTAACAATCATTTAGAGTGAAATGTGAAGTTATAAATATATAAATCCATATAACTAATATCTTCTTCAAATTAAACACCTTAGGGGCCAAAGTCTTATTACAAACCAGAGACAATGTTCAAGTTATTTTCCTAAAATTCAGAGCTTTTTTCTAGGCTTTCATGTGTTCCATAAAATGCTACACAATGGACATTATTATTATTATTTTTTAAATTTTAATCAAAGCCAGCTATGTGACCAACAGAATCGTCACCTGCCACCTCCACAGACACCTTAAGCTATGGAACACAACATTCCCCATGAAATCACAAAAATTCTTATAAAAAAATTGTGTAGGAAGAAATAACTTCTGTTACAATCTTATGATGCAATTTTCTTTTCCCGAAAGCAACCAATTTTCATGTAGTGAAATAATGAAGCACCATTCTCACATTGGTAAGGTTTCCTAATGAATTCCCAGTGAAGGTGATAAACATAAGTAGTACAGCAAAAGAAATCAATAAAAATTTATAAACCTATTAATCTTCAAGAATACATTGAAATCATGGGTTGTACTGAGTATATAAAACAGCAGCATCACACAGAAAATATACAGAAATAAAAAAATTACATCAATTTAATTGTTTTTGATTATATATTTTATGAGAGTTTCAGATTCAATTAATTTTCTAGTTATATGTTATTTACCATAAAATGAATGAATAAAATGATAAATATAACTTATGAGAGTTCCACATTGGACCTATGAATTATCAGATTTGAATTATATTTTCTTTTATCTCTTGAGAATATCTCGTATATCAACTATCATTAAGTAAAAACACATTAAAGAAGAATTTTTCATCCTTATTAAAACATTCTCCAGAATGCCAAAATTATCTTTCCCCCAGTTTTAAGATTTCCCTACTATTATGAGGAAGACTCTTCCAAAAATAATTACTATGGAACTGAAAACATGGTTACTATATAGTTTGAGTGTGAGCATTTTAATTCATAGCTAAGAGAAATATGACCCAAGAATTATCCTAAAATAAATTTGTAAGCATTAAGTTGAAAGTAAAAAAATAATACACAAAGCTATTACTCTTAGTGTTAAATTTCATATAATTGTGTATTTCTTTATTTTAAAACTACATAAATATTTCTCAGATTCCTATGATGTAAATGTATATGTAATGTTTCCCAAATCATTTCAGGAAGTTTAGGCTTATAATAAGTAAATTAAAATTAAGAAAAAAATATTTAAGAAAAAAAAAATGTTTCATACACCGAAATAATTTTGGTGTGTAATATTTCATTGAATGTTTTATGATAGTTTCAACTTCTTTATTTTCCCACTCCAACTTGTATCTACAGTTTCAAAAATTATAAATCTATAAGATTATGATGTAAAGCTTTGGAAGATATACATAATAATTATTTCAACTATTATATAATTATATATTTATATACATTTATCCTTGTTCATATATATATATGCATATATATATATATGCATATATATATATATATATATTTCATTTTAAATACATTTGAAGTCTATATGTATGTATGTGTGTCAGTGTGTAGCTTGTCCTAAATATATTCATATTCTTTTGAGTGGAGTAGAAAGTAGGTTAGAATTGAAATCATAGTATATAAGTTGTATTTTAAATTAGTGTTTTAATATATGCTCTGAACTTCTGGAGCTTCATCTGCATTATGATAGATATGAAGTAGGCAACTGTATCAATTGCTCAGGAATGTATACTATATATATTAAGTTTAATTCTAGACACTTTATATAAATTAAATCTACTTAATCCTCACTTAACATTTATATAATTGTCACTATTATCATTTTCATTTTAACAATGAGGAAAATAAACTCAGTTTATATAGTTTGGCCAAGTTCATGTGGTTTTGTAATGCCAGATTCCTGGGACCCCAATAGACATCCAGGAGCTGAATCCCATGCAATCACACAGAGTCTTTATTGCAAGCTCGAGCCTGGACTCACAACCATTTCCAATGCAGCAGTCAGAGGGAGTGAGTCCTGGTCCTTTGTTCAGTGAGATTTTATAGGTTTTGGGGGGATACTCTATGCATCACAACATCACACAGCAAATCATTCTATACCATGGGAAAAATCAAACAACAACTCTTAACATTGATTAGCACATTCACTGGCGGGAACAAGTTGGGTAGGGGTGATTGGTTACTACAAGAGGGGGATTCCTTTGAACTGATTGGTTTAAGCCATGATGGGTGTACTTGCTAAACTACATGGTTTCCCAACATATTATCAACCACCATAAACTACTGGGGGTTCATCTGGCATCCCAGGTATTTTTCCTGTCTCAAGCTGATTGGAGGTTGCTAGGGAGTTGCTATGGGCCCTCACCTAGCTTAACTGAGTCAAGGACACCTGGCGCTGCAGATGTCTCCTGCTATTTACAGACAAACAACAGGGTGGGTATGTGCTTAGGAGTGCTCTGTGGGTTTTTGCCAGGAGAAGGGTAATGCCCCCTTCCTTAGGACAGGCCTTGAGGTAGAAGCTGGTTTTTCAAAAATGGAGTCACATCAGTTTCTCAGTTTCGAAGAAGACACATGGAAGTGAACACATGTACCCTCTCTCCCCAAATTGGTATCTCAGACATTGAGTGGCACTGCTCATATATAATGATCAGATCAAATGTTTGGTTCTTGTTTAATTTGCCAATTCTTTTTTCATTTGTATTCAAGTTAAGACTGGAACATATAAAGTTTAATAATATTTATTTAGAATTTTTACATATAATTCAGTATTTCACAAAAGTGTAAATATAACCAAATAATTAGCCACTGATTTTAACTTAAATGGATCAATTAATTTTCTTAACCCAATCTCTTTATTGGTTGACATGGTTCAATAAGCATCTCAGTAAACATTGAAATAAACATTTTTACCATATTTCTGGTACAAATTTTTAAAGTTTAAATAATTTTGCAAACTTTTCTGATTTCAGTAATGCAGTTTGTTGTTGTTTGTTATTACTAGAGCAAAATCTTAGGATCTTAGAATGGGATAGACAGCAGAATACATCAGTCACTAGAAAAGCAATTTGTAAATCAATGGAAATGTAACTGATGTGACACAGCAATCTGTATACGGGGTAAAAATGGGAGTTCATAACCCACTTGAATCAATCTGTGAAATATGGTATAATAAGAACTATGTAATGTTTTGAACAACCAACAATAAAATAATTAAAAAAAACAAAAAAAAAAACAAAAACAAGAATTTTATACTCTAAGAACAAAGGTAATAATTTTAAAAATGTATGATTATTTTCAAACTAGTACTTTAATAAGCAATAACAACATAAAAGTTAAATAGTTCATTGAGACTAAATAGTAACAGTTATAGTTCTGAAAGCATTTTTGTTATTACTAATTCACTTAAGCTAAAGATAAGGTCAATGCAATGAATATTCATTAACTTGACATATTTGGTTTTTTTTTACATCTAATTTTACCTTTGTGTTCTTAGAATTCATTTTTATTTATATTAAACATTCAAATGCTTTTTTATGAGAATACAAATAAGGGTCAAGTGTTTATTATATCCACAAACATGCCTAACTTTTCTCAGTTGGTATACTCTTATCTAAGATATTCAGAAGCCATCCCTAAATACATATTGGTACTCCTTCAATAAAAATGAACTATTGCCGCAGTCTTGGCTGGGCACAGAATCACGAGCCACTCAAGCAGGAACAAAACTTTATTTTGAAAAAGCCACCAACACTCTCAGCGCCAGCAAGCAAAAAACCGGTCCTCCCACGCGGGCGTCTAACCGGAACCGCCGTCTCCCGGAACCCGGGGTCCCCGGACCTCCCCCGGAATTTCCTCCTACTATCCTTCCCCAACCAATGGGAAATCTCCATGAGTCCCCATAACATGAGTCCAGTAGTAGGCCAAGGTGAACAGCAGGAGCCCAATTTGCATATGAATGTAAATCTTAGCATAATAATACCTCAGTGGCTAGCTGGCTTTACAACCAAAGGTGCCATACATCATATATTTTGCTTGTGGCTCCTAGCATCTGCCCCCTTCTGTTTAATTAAGTAACAAGCAATGTGGCTAGGGACCGTGCCTGGTAGGTTGTCCAATTTAACATATGGTTCTTACCTGTCATGGGAGAACTGACCTTTAGGCGTCAGCTTCCTGTCTTAGGTTGAATCCACTGTAATCAGAGCAACCCGTCGCTGACTACCGGTCCAGCATTCAGCCATGTTTGTGGATAGGCCTATGCACCAGTGGGGGGGTGAGGTTCTTGCCTCACCTCTGTTGGCCCCCAAATTTTGCCTTGGTGCCAGTGGGGGGGTAAGGTTCTTTGCCTCACCTCTGTTGGCCCCCAAATTTTAGACCATCACTAGTAGAAGGGAGGAGGATACAGAAATGTCACGACACCAAGCCAATTGATGGCTCCTTGGAAAAATTGCGTCACTGGTGACACCATCAGCAAAGATATGCCAGTATTACCACAATAAACATGGGGTGAGCTGGCAAGGAAATTGCATCACTGGTGACACCATCAGCAAAGATATGCCAGCAGTACCACAATTTGGTGCACCAGATGATATTTCACAATGTATGTAACTGATATATAGTCCAGGCAAGTTCTACAAGCAGTTCAAATTGGAGGAGTCTATCAATATGTCCATTTCCTCCCAAAGTAAATCAAGTCCTTGATAGCATTACTTGTTGAGTTATATTCATTGATGCATCAGTTTATACAGTTTACTGTGATTGCTATCATAGAAGCTGTAGTTTGGTTTTATCTCAGTCTTCACTGGAATTGGGATGGAGATGGAAATTCTGGCAATGATGTTAAAGAGACATTATCCTGAACAGAATTATTAAATATAATAAAAAGGAAAGGTGAAAGTAAACAAACAGATCTGTTAAACTCCTTTAAAAACAATCCTTAACAGCTGTTTACCAAATTTAAATTAGCAAACAAACAGATCTGTTAACCATCTTTAAAAACAATCATTAACAGCTGTTTACCTAATTTAAATTAAACTATATAAATCACGTGAATAAAGAAAAAATTCGGAACCATTTTTTCATGAGCGCTCCTCATATAAGAAATATGGACATACACACATACAGACATACAACACAAAACAGAAGTGTGCACACAACATACAACACATAAGACAATAGTAAATAAAGGCCTTGTAACTATACCTAGGTGAAATCTCCATTGCAATGTTTAAAAACTCCACAGTCAAAAAATAAAACACAGTCAAAAAATAAAACTGATCAGAAAACATTAACCTAGGTTTGTATGAGCTCAAAAATAAAATAGAACTTTATGATGTGGAAAAATGCAATAATAAAATAGATATTGAAAAAAACACCTTGGTTAATCACTGTCGCAGATGTAAGAATAGCCAAGCTGGAGCTTTGGATGTCAGCTGTTATGGATTTGAGTCAAATCATCTTCTTTTTCTGTAGAAATTGTTTTAGTTAATCTCTCTGGAATCCAAATCGGTTGCTGTTCATCCTGTGGGAAAACACAGACAACGCCCCGATTCCAGAATATCACTGGATCCGGGCCTTTCCATTGTCCTGTTAGAATATCTTTCCAAAGTACCTTAGGCTTATGTACATTTTTGGGGTACAAATGTCTTTCCGCAGCACTAAGTCCCGATGAATCTAAATTTAAAAAGTTTAGAGTAAAAAGGGTTATTTTAAGTTTATCTTTGGGGGATATATACCCCTTTCCAATTCCCTCCTTTTGTTTTAATAAGTACATTTTAATAGTTTGATGAGCTCTTTCAACTATGCTTTGTCCTTGTGGATTGTATGGAATTCCTGTTATGTGAGTAATACCAAATGATGAGCAAAATTGTTTAAAAGAGGTGGAAGTATAACCAGGACCGTTGTCCGTTTTTAACTGTTTTGGAACGCCCACAGTGGCAAAATTTTGTAAGCAATGAGCTATAACATCTTTAGTTTTTTCTCCAGCATGAAGGGAGCCCATCAAAAATCCGGAAGAGGTATCAACTGTAACATGTAAATATTTTAATTTTTCAAATTCTGGCAAGTGTGTGACGTCCATCTGCCAAATATGGTTAGGTATCAGTCCTCTAGGATTAACTCCAAGATTAACTTGTGGTAAAAATGTCACACAATTTTGACATTGTTTTATTATATGTCTGGCTTGTTCTTTAGTTATTTTAAAACGCTTTTGTAAAGTATTAGCATTGACATGGAACCTTTTATAAAAATTTATAGCTTCTTCTATTGTGGAGAAAATATGTATGTCATGTGTAGATTTATCTGCTAGTTCATTGCCCATACTAAGGGCTCCAGGCAATCCTGTATGTGCCCTGATATGACCTATGAAGAATGGATCTTTTCGGTCCCAGATTAGACTTTGTATAGTGGAAAACAAAGAGAAAACAGTAGAAGAAGGTGAGATCCTACCAGCATCTTCAAGGGATACTATAGCATTAACTACATACTGACTCTCAGAAAATAAATTAAATACAGAATCTTTAAACATCATAAAAGCTTGTAATACTGCATTAAGCTCTACCTTTTGAGCTGATTGTTTGGGTACTAAAAATGTAAAAGTTTGATCAGGAGTAACTACTGCTGTTGTACCATTGTTTGACCCATCAGTGAATATATTTGGAGCATTTATGATAGGGGTTTTTCTTGTCATTTTTGGAAAAACTACAGGATGCTTAGACCAAAAAGACAACAAAGGATTAGATGGTAAGTGATTATCAAATGAAACACTAGTTTTACACATGATTATTGCCCAAGTATTTAACTCATTAGCTAACTCATCAATTTGATCCATAGTATATGGAGTGATAATTTTATTGGGAGAAATCCCAAACACTCCCTTAGCTGCTTTTATTCCTTTGAGTATTAATTGTCCTACAGCCTCAGGATATCTAGTAAGAATAGTGTTAGGAGAATAAGATAAATGTATCCACAATAATGGACCTTCCTGCCAAAATACTCCTGTAGGAATATTTTTTGTTGGTAGTACAATAAATAATAAAGGCAAACTTATATCAATTCTATCCAAATGCATATTTTCCATATACGTTTCAATGATTTTTAATGTTTTTCTTGCTTCAGGCGTTAACATGCGGGGTGAATTTGGATCTGATGGACCTTTTAGAATATCAAATAAAGGTCCTAACTCTCCTGTTGGTATGCCTAGATAAGGCCTTATCCAATTTATGTCTCCCAATAATTTTTGAAAGTCATTAAGTGATTTGAGTTGATCTACTCGTATTTGAATTTTTGGTGGACGGACCATGGTTGAGGATAATAGAACTCCTAAATAATTAATTGGAAGATTTAATTGTACTTTATCTATTGCTATCTCTAGATTATAATTTTTCAATAAGTTTGTAAGTGTGGCATAACATTCTAGCAATGTGTTTTTATCTTTATGTGCCAATAACACATCATCCATATAGTGAAATATTTGTAGTTCAGGATTTTGGTTTCTAAGTGGCTGGATTGCTTTATTAACATAAATTTGACACATAGTTGGGCTGTTAGCCATCCCTTGAGGGAGTACTTTCCATTCATATCTCTGATCAGGACCTTCATGATTCAGTGCAGGGATAGTAAATGCAAAATGTGGACTATCCTCGGGATGAATTGGAATTGAAAAGAAACAATCTTTAATATCTATAGCTAAAACATGCCAGGTTTTTGGTAAAGCAGACAATTGAGGAATCCCTGATTGAGCAGATCCCATAATAACCATCTCATTATTAATGGCTCTTAAATCTTGTAATAATCTCCATTTACCAGATTTCTTTTTAATGACAAAAATGGGAGTATTATGGGGGGATACGGAAGGTTGTATATGTCCTTCCGCTAATTGTTGTCTGACCAAGTCATGGGCTACTTGTATCTTTTCTTTAGTCAGGGGCCACTGAGGAACCCACACTGGTCTTTCTGATTTCCAAGTAATTTTGATTGTCTCAGTGGCCCTTTCTGAAAACCCAATTCATGTCTATTTATTTCTTGATCTATTTGAATAGGTGCTGTCATACCTTGTTCTTGTTCTCTTAATCTTTTTTCTTTCCTAAAGCCTTGTTTAGCCCTAGTAGTGGGCACGTTAGGATTGATGTTATTTGTTAATGTCAATCCTAATTGATCTAGGACATCTCGTCCCCATAAATTTACAGGAAGATGATCCAATACATAGGGCTGTATAGTTCCTTCACATCCTTCAGGATCCCTCCAATCTAATACCATAGCACTTCTATGGGGATTTGTTGCCACTCCTAGGCCTCGAAGCGTTTGAGTGGCTTGTTGTAATGGCCAATGTTCTGGCCATTCTTGACGAGATATTATGCTGAGGTCAGCACCTGTGTCCAGCAGCCCATTAAAGTCATGTCCTTGAATATTTAATTTTAGCATTGGGCGAGAATCTAAATTTAAAGACAGCATAGCCCAATCTACACCTGTGGAGCCTAATCCCTTGGAACCTCTTTCTACATTACAACTGGAAAATTTATCATGCAGGCTGGGTATTATTAATAACTGTGCTATTCTATCTCCTGGTGAAATTACTGATATACCTCTTGGAGAACTAGCTATAATTTTTATTTCACCCTCATAATCGGGATCAATTACCCCAGGACTTATCATAAGTCCTTTTAGTGTAGAAGAACTGCGTCCCAATAATAAGCCTACTGTTCCCTGGGGAAGAGGTCCTTTTACTCCTGTGGGAATGATTTGAATTCCCATCTCTGGGGTTAGTACTGCTCTGGCAGAGGCGCAGATGTCCAGCCCTGTGCTCCCTCTAGTTTGTCTGATGAGGGATTTAATGGATAATGCGTCCTGGGCACTACCTTGATGGTGCTGTTGGGTTCCTCCATTGCCCCATATATTTGTGGTTTTGGGCCCCGGGGCATTGGGCCCTCTAGTCCGTTTTTTGGCAATGGAGCCTGATACCTTTCTCCACGATATCGTGGGTAAACACTTGGTCCTTGTCCGTTTTTTGATAACGGAATACCCTCTATGGTGGTTTGAGAACGGCATTCATTAGCCCAATGTTTCCCTCTATGGCATCGTGGGCAAATACCCGGTATTCTATTCCTTTGATATCCAGCTTTGTTAAACCCTCCTCTTACGGGGCAACTCCTTTTAAAATGTCCTGTTTGATTACAATTATAGCATGTTTTTGGCCTGGCATCTAAAGCCTGTTGTACTGCTGCTAAGACTTGCCCTTGTTCATTAATGTCTCTACATAATTTAATATATGTGTTTAAATCTTCATGTTTCCATGGTCTAATGACCTCTCTGCAGCAACGATTTGCTTGGTCATAAGCCAGTTGTTTTATAAATGGCATTACCTGTTCTGTATTACCAAATATCCTAGAGGCTGACTGAATAAGTCTATCTACAAATTCAGCGTAAGGTTCATTAGTTCCTTGTATTACCTTAGATAATTGACCTTGTAAGTCTCCATGCCCCTGTAAAGTTTTCCATGCCCTAACTGCATCTACAGCAATTTGTGCGTATACGCCAGGGTCATATTCAATTTGTTGTCTTTGACCCTCATATGGTCCCTTTCCCAATAGCATGTCCATATTTCTTTGAGGATAACCAGCTTCTGCATTTCGCCTAGCTGTCTCCATGCAAAATTCCTCATTGGCAACCTTCCATAACAAATATTGTCCTCCGTTTAGCACAGATCGACACATGTTAGCCCAATCTGCTGGTGTCATGTCCAAGTTGGTAACAGATTCGACCATGCTTATTGTGAAGGGAGCTTGCGGCCCATAGGTTGTTACAGCCTCCTTTAATTGCTTTATTGTTTTGAAATCTAAAGCACGGTGAATTCGTTGCCCTCCTGCCTGCTCAAGTACAGGGCATGCTAATCTTTGGGGTCCTGCCTCAGAATTCCGTCCATCAACTATGGGAGTTGAGGGCCGCTCAGCGGTAGATGGAGCTGTTGGTTGAGTTACGCCCTCTGGTGATAGAACGGAGTTAGTAGCAACCTCCTGTTGTAATTCTCCACCTGATGGCTGCTTTTCCTCTAAGCTTGCTTTCTTTAAATTCTCCTCTGTCTGACTAGCTTGAGAGACCTTCTCTTTTGCTTGACCTAGCGTTCTTTCTACCATAGTCTGGACCTCTAACAATTTACTTAACAGTTTTTCGGTTTGTTTTTTACTGGATTCTAATCTACTATAAAGGTAACGTAACCCAATAAGATAGGATAAAACAAAGCCGAAACAGAATGAAACAAAAACGGAACAGACAATGGTTGTATCAATTTTCTCTTTCTCAGGGCCGAATAACTTCAAACCTTGAGCCAACCATTTTTCCCAGTTCGCCTGAGAAAATTCTAGGGCTAGGGATCTTGAAATAAAAACAAAATAAATCAAAACAAGAACACATTGTTTTTCTAAATGTTCACCCATTCTGTCGCCTTCCCTCAGGGGCGAGCAGTTTTACTCACCTCTAAGTTTCAGGCGTTCCCGGTCCGGGCCGCCAAATGCCGCAGTCTTGGCTGGGCACAGAATCACGAGCCACTCAAGCAGGAACAAAACTTTATTTTGAAAAAGCCGCCAACACTCTTAGCGCCAGCAAGCAAAAAACCGGTCCTCCCACGCGGGCGTCTAACCGGAACCGCCGTCTCCCGGAACCCGGGGTCCCCCGGACCTCCCCCGGAATTTCCTCCTACTATCCTTCCCCAACCAATGGGAACTCTCCATGAGTCCCCGTAACATGAGTCCAGTAGTAGGCCAAGGTGAACAGCAGGAGCCCAATTTGCATATGAATGTAAATCTTAGCATAATAATACCTCATTGGCTAGCTGCCTTTACAACCAAAGGTGCCATACATCATATATTTTGCTTGTGGCTCCTAGCAAACTATATTTTTTATAGCAATTCTTCAAATATCATGTCCTTTATGAGTACTTCTTGAAAGGAAAGTGACCATGACACTCAGATCGACTAAGAGTTATTGGTCGATATTGCAGTGGTGTCTGATTAACAGGGAAAGGGGGGAGGGAGGGAGGGAGGGAGGGAGGGAGAGAGAGAGAGAGAGAGAACACATCAGAGAGAGAGAGAGAAAGAGAGAGAGAGAGAGGAGGGGGAGCCCAGCAGGGGAGAGTTTTTATAGCCAAAATCTAATGGGGTCTTTGGGTCTGCAGGCTGCCTTGTTGGAGTACAATGATTGGATCATACAGTAGTTGCTAAGGGTGTCAACTTCTGCCTCCAGGCCTATGGGGCATGGGTCAGATCTGGGTTTCCATTGCATCAGACAGGTGGGGGTTGAGTGTTCAGCTTTAAGTGGGGTTGTGTGTTTAGTCTTGAGTGGGTTGAGTGTTCAGACTTGAGGCAAATAAGAGATAAGGAACCAGAGGAATAGGGGTCAAGTGTTCAGACCACCACGCAGCTAACATTTGTTCAGCCTGCCCTGCAACTAACACTTTTGCCATTTGGAACATGTTAAGATCTTTCCTGGGTCTCCATTTATAGTTGTGTGTGTGTGTGTGTGTGTGTGTGTGTGTGTGTGTGTGTGTATACAAAGGTATGTACATATGCACACTGAACACACTGTCACACACACATGTACACATGATGTATAGAAACATTTTTTAAATATTTTTAAATGCTAAACTTTGTAAGCTATTTTATCTAGTATTCTTTACCCTGAAATGTTTGCTCCAAATCACTGTTACCTGGTTTCAAAGTCACATTATACCACTTTCAATTCATAGAAGAAGTGTTATAAAGTGTATTAACATAATCAGCAAGCTGGGGAGATATAAAATTGAAGAAGTGATTGTAAATCAGTGACAAAGAAAACAAAACAAAATACCTTACAAAATCTTTAAGCATAGAAAATTGGTGGTTGGTGCTGGATGAGTACTAGAGAAAACAAAAACTGCCACAAGCAAGACTTACTATACTTATCTAGGGAAGGCTGTGTGAGGGTTTTAAATGCACATAGAAGATACGAGCTCCAGGCCTTTTTGGGAAATAAAACAGAAGGCTTAGACAGTGATCTGGTAAAATGTTGCTGGAGGACTCAGATCTCATAATATGTAATGAGATGACAACAAAAGCAATGAGGCAAAGCAAAACAAAGCAAAACACAACCAAACAAGAACAAATGTCCTGCTGGAACCCAGGAAATGTATAGGAAAACTTCTGATATATCTTAATAAATTTACACATTTGGGTTTTTCAGTTTATAGGGTCATTGCAGACTTTGTTTTGTAGCATCATACCAACAATGTACAAACATTAGAAATTTTCATTAGAGCTCAAATTTCCAACTTAAACAGTACCAACTTTCAAAGGTTCAAAGGGAAATGCAAGAGTTTCATATCCTAAGAGCAATGGTGCAGCTAGATAGATGTTGTAGTTTATTTTCTTAAGCACAGAATGATTTATAGGAACCAGACTAAGGGTTGGAAGAATGGCAGAAGGGGTGCTAGTAGGGGTGGTACTAGTTAAAAATATGCTAGATGTGGACATTTACTATGTTCTTACTAATTGAATTTTGCAGTTCAATATTGTACCTTACAAATTTTAAGTTATCCCATTTGCCTGTTTTTTTAAAATATTGTTTTTATTAAAATATGAGTATTGGTATGTATGTTATTAAACTTTCCTTGTAACACTTTTATAATTCTCTGCCTGGCCAGACAGACAACAAGAAATAACTCCTAAAATATACAGAAATTATATATAGGCAATTTTATTTAAATATTGCCCTCAGCATATGAAGATCCAGCATCCTTGAGTACTACAGTATGCTCAAGTTTGTAGGCAATATTGGGGTTAGTTTTTCTCTGTACACTGGAAAGGAGTAACATTGGCTTGACTCTATTGTATGTATCAGAGATATTTCTTCTGATAGCAATGTAAAAAGAAAAAAAGTTTTTTAATGTTTCATCAAAATTTACATATTTTAGCATCTCTTCAAATGTTATGAGCCATTCATGCACTCTTTTAGTATCTGATTTTTGTTCATTTTTTAGAAATTCTTGACAAAGTAATGCCTGAACATGGTATAAGATAGATTTACATTATATTAAATGTAAATTTTCAAATTAAAGAATGAACTTCAATTTACAAATTCATGTCCTTTAATAGTTTATTGAGATTGTGTAGAGTTAATATTCTACATGGGATATAAAATCATTTTTGGAGGAGGCCTATTTTGCAGAAAATACATGACTTTTGAAAATATACACATCTTTGTTACTAAGGTTTGCAATATATTAAGAAGTTCTTATATGACTGATTATCCTTCCAATATTTTTTTTTCAAATGTAAAGAAATAATTTGGGGAAAAAAAAGGAAAACTGGAATTTCTCAACTTTGATGAGTAAATACCACACAATCTCACTGAAAATTAATTAACAAATCCCTTTAATAACACAAAATTACTTATAATTCTGAATTTTTTGAATGTCTTCATTTTGGAGCTTTTACATAGTTAAAGCATGATTTTGTGCTAAGCAATTTTACTCAGATAACTATGAAAGCATGAAATATGTTCTATAGATATTTGCCATGTATTTGTGTGTGCATATGTCTGTATTATATTATTTCAAATGAAAAGAAAAAATAAGGGTCTCTTTTAGATCACATTGCCCCTTTAAAAGAGACTAAAATCCCTTCTCTCACTAAAATCCAAATCAGGTCATTCACTTTGCCATTCTTGAAAAACTACCAAGATTTCACTTTTTTTTTTTTTTTTTTAGCTTCGTTACATTAGAATCCTGTCTTTGAGAATTCTGTGAATGTAGCTTACTTTTGATATTCCTTACTATTACTCTATTGTCACTCTTGATTCTGTCACAAATTTCTAGTTTTATATATGAATAAAAGAAATGTTAAGCCCCCAGTGGTGGCATATAACTGTAATCCCTGATATTAGGGAAGCTAAGGAAAAAGGATCACAAGTTGAAGGTCAGGTGGGCAAACTTAGTGAGATCCTGTCTCAGAATAAAGAGGACTATAGATGCAGCTCTGTAGTAAAGCACTCCAGGTTCAATCTCCAGTACAAAATAAAATAAGAAAGGAAAAAAATGTTAGCATTGCTTGTGATACTCATTATATCTCCAACTAAATTTAATACTTGCAATTAATTACATGCATCATACTCAGGTGACATGGGTAAAATTCATATTCCACACAGTCAGCAAATCAACTGATCAAAGGGAACTTTCTGGGGGAATCTAAAGGCCCTTAACACATAGCTTTGAGTGAATCACCAACATGTGGGATTAGGGGTCAATCAATTTACTTGACATTTATGTCGGCATATATTTTTCAAGTGAAGTGTGAGTGCCCATGTGTTAATAATCCCAGGGATTTGAGAACTAATAAATTACATGAAGATAAAACAATCACACTGTTAATGGATATGCTATGGAAACCATGAGTTTCCTTCCTTTAGTAAATTCCTTCTAGTGTTGATTTCCATTCTAGACCTGTGGCACACCCCAATGGTTTGTCTCTGATAAAATAATGAGCCAAATACTTTAACACATTTAAAATATATTTTGTTATGCATATTCCATAAATTCCTATAATTGCTGCAATGGTAGGTCAACATTTTTGTATTATTAATGAACATAATGCTTCCTTTTATAAAGCTGAAAATATGCTTACATTTCTTAGCAGCCAATGCACTCATTAATTAGAAAAAATGAATATCTTTTCTTTGACAACTGTATTCCCAAGAAATTAAGGTGTAACTTTTTTTATTTCACACTTTTTTTTAAATGGGAAAAATATTTTTACCTAAGGGAACAGAAGAAAACTCATTTTCTTGATGGTTATTTAGGGTGTCAAAGTGTTTATAGTGAAGTATGAGTTTATGACTAGTGTCTATATAATTTTCTTCATTTACCTATGTAGATTAGAAAGCAGAACATGTACTATTTCCTCTGATAGAATCATACTATATTCAAGAATTAAAGGAAATTGATAATTATTGATGTAGCCAATGTGACCATATTCCCCTTTTCTCTGAAATGCTGAATCCACTTGTTGTACATTTCATGAGGCCAATAACACATAGATAGACCACTTCTTTCAACTTCTCATTGCTCATGGATCTTTTTGATTCTTTGCTGCAATTTGGTACATTGAAAATATTAATTAGAAATGTTTTGAATCATCCCTGAAATTATTTTATATTTGGTGTTATTTTCAGTCATTCTCCTGTGAATGACTTTTTCTGGTCAGGTTTATCACAAATTAAAAGCTTCTATTGGTTCCTAATCATGATTTCCTTCAGAGTCATTATCAAATCTCAAAATTTAAACTTAATTGTCATGTTTATTTTTATTGTTATTACCTAAAGATATACTATTTTGAAATACCATATTCATTATGTAACTTGGATGATCAGGTCACACTCTTCAAATGAATTCCAAATCCCCAATAACAATGTATAAATTTGTGTAAGATGTTATAACTGGGATTTTTTTATGGAAATTATATTGTATTACTTTAATATAATGTAACCTTTGGGATTTATGATGTTACTTTAATTAATTTAAGATCTGTTTGTGTATTTAAACATTTAGATTAACTGTTAATCAAACTATAGAATGAAATCATATAATAGAATTATGAAACTTTTTTCATGTTTAGTTGGAAATTATAGGCATAAAGTTTACATATTTTATCACTGATTATTATTTTTAATTTTTAATTATGAAATGAAAATTCTTTGGAATAAAATATAAACTATGGGGACTATTTTTAAAAAGATAAATTGCTTAGACCATTTAAGTATTCTTTGTGCTGAGATTTTAGGATAACATGCAGACCATACAAGGTCTCAGTGCCCCTGAAAAAAATATTTTATTTTAATTTTCTTCTACTACATTTTTCAGTCTTATTTAAGCCAATTACTTTCTTATGCTAATACTAAATTTAAGTCTTTTTAAAGTCTATTTCAAAGATGGGAGGGGAGGGGAGGGGGGATAGTAGGGGATAGGAAAGGTAGCAGAATACAACAGTCACTAATATGCCATTATGTAATAATGTGAGTATGTAACAGATGTGATTCTGCAATCTGTATTTGGGGTAGAAATGGGAGTTCAAAACCCAATTGAGTCTAATGTATGAAAGATGATATATCATGAGCTCTATAATGTTTTGAACAATCAATAAAAAAACAAAAAAAAAATAAAGTCTATTTCAATTACTAAATTTAAAAATGTGTAATGAAAAAAAAATTTGAATTATTATTTTAGTCAGCTTTTTTCTACTATGACTAAAAGATCTGACCAGAACAATTGTAGAGGAGGAAAAGTTTATTTGGGGCTTCATGGTTTCAGAGGTCTTAGTTCGTAGAAAGTTGGCTCCATTCCTCAGGGCTCAAAGTGAGGCTGAACATCATGGTAGAAGTATGTGGCAGAGGGAAGCATCTCACATGATGGTCAGGAAGCAGAGAGAGGCTCCACTTGCCAGATACAAAATGTATACCACAAAACCATGCTCTCAATGCCCACCTTCTCCAGCCACACACTACCATTTCAGTTACCACTCAGTTAATTCCTATTAGGGGATTAATTTACCCATTGGGATAAGATGCTCACCAACCCAATTATTTCTCCACTGAACCTTCTTGCATGTCTCACACATGAGTTTTTTGGGGACACCTCATATTCAAACCATAACATTCTGCCCCTGGTCCCCAAAAGCTCACTACCATCTCACAATGCAAAGTACACTTTGTCTATTTCCAAGACTCCACATAGTCTCAACAGTTCCAAGATTGCCCCAAAATTCAAGTTCAAAGTCTACTCTGAGACTCAGGGCAAACTCACATTTTGAGCTCCTATAAAAATCGAAAGCTTTTTATAAGTATCAAATATATAAAGGTACATAATAAACATTTTCATTCACAAAAATAGGGGCATAGAAAGGAGGAATAGAACCAAAGCAAGACCAAAATACAGCTTGGCAAACTAGTCCTATAGCTCTATGTTTGGTATCTGGGGCACATAGCATGAAAGCCTTGTGTAGCGGTGCAACTCTGACTTTGTTGGTTGTAGCCCAAGTGGCCTTTTTGTTGGCTTTTCTGTACTTGATTCCTGTAGTTTTCCTAGGATAATGTCCCATGTTACTGGCATTTTTTAAATCTTGGGGGGCTCTACTGCAGCTATGACTTCCTCCTCACTTCCCCATGCTTTGCCCTCTCAGGGGCTGCCTTCAGAAACTCCAACCATGATGCACTTTTTTCTGGCCTCCCAGGACTTCCTTTGAAATCTTGGTAGAAGCCTCCATGACTTCCTAGCTCCAACATCCTGCACTCTTGCAGAACTAGCACCATGTGTTTTATGCCAAGGTCTGCCACAATTTTGAGCAATAGTAAAGCCTCCAGGGACTCTGGCTGCATCAGTATGTGAGTGCCTGGGTGGATGAGCACATTGAAAAAACTTTCTAGGCTCCCATGTGCAAGAAGGATACACCACTGGTCTCTTCTCAAGAGAATTTTTACTTTCATTCCCTTGATTCTGAGATTGGTGTCTTCTTTCCAGCTCCTGAGGTGCCCTCAGGCCATCTTTCATATAGTCTCTGGGCAAAGTCTTTAGCATTTCTCTAGTGACAATAGTATAGTGTCTTTAGCAATAACTACAACTTCCTTAGCCTCAGTTTTACTCCTGCTTTTCAAGTTCAGGGTTTTCAAATCTTTTTGTTCTTACTGCTCCTGAATATCACAATAAACTTGGCTAAAAGTCACCAGCAATATTTATGCCACTTCCAAAATTCTCTGCTCCCTAGATAGCTCTTTTGCCAGATTAAGAAGTCCATCACTTCTAAAATCAGCCTCACAGAAAGTCTCAGGACATGGGCAAAATGCAGACAGCTTCTCTGCCAGAATATAACACAAATGGCCTCTACTCTAAATTCCATTAGAGTCCACCTCTGAAACCTCTTGAGGCCTGTCTTTATTGTCTGTGGTTCAATTGGCATTCTGGTTTTCTGAGTTCCCACTAGAATCAGCCATTAAGCTCAGCTGACAACAATCTAAAGCATTTTCAACTATTCTGCTAACCATCTCAAAATTTCTCACACCAATTCCAAAAATCTCAAAAAGCTTCTGATTCACATGGTCAGGTTAGTAATAGCAGTGACCCCACTCCTAGTACCAATTTCTGTTTCAGTCAGCTATTTTGCCATTCTGCCTAAAAGACTCAACTGTAAAGGAGGAAAAGTTTATTTGAGGGCTTACAGTTTCAGAGGTCTTAGCACATAAACAACAGCCTCCCTTCCTCAGGGCTCAAAGTGAGGCAGAGGGAAGTATCTCACATAATGATCAGAAAGGAAATAAAAGGAGACGGTACTTGTCAGATACAAAATATATACCCCAAAGCCATGTCCATTTCCTCTAACCATACCGTACCTACCTCAGGTTAATACCCTTAACACTCAGTTAATCCCTATCAGGGGATTAATTCACTGATTGGGTTAAGACTTACAACTCAATCATTGCTCCTCTAAATCATTTTACATTTCTCACATATGAGCTTTTAGAGGACACCTCACATCAAAATTATAACAATCATTAAGAAATAATTAATTCAATTTTGGGGTCTTTGGGGAGTACTGGTGATTGCACTCAGGAGCACATGACCACTAAGCCACATCCCTAGCCCTATTTCTGTATTTAATGTGGCAGTTTTCTTTGACAAATTCCAAAGACAATATATTTTTGTTGTTGTCACTCATTGAAACATCATTAATAATTTATACTAATTTCATTCTGGCAAAACATTTTTTGGTAGTTTGCACAAAGAATTAAAATATCAGTAATTTCAAAATTGTCTTAAAGATTTGATAAACTATGTGTCATAGCACATGACTGCAATCCCAACTTTTTGGGAGACTGTGGTAGGAGAATCAAAATTTCAAGGCTAGCCTGGTCATGTAAGGGAGATCCTGTCTCAAAATAAAATATAAAAAGAATTGGGGATTTAACTCAGTGATGGAACACTCCTGAGTCATTTCCCAGTGCCTTTTCCCATACACAGAAAAAAAATTGATAAAACATGCCATAAAAGAAATGAATTAAAGTTTGTGACAGCTCTTATATGCCTACTATATATTTATGAAGCTGGTTTTATTGATCTCTTTTTTTTTTTTTTTTTTTTTGCACTGGCTATTGAGCTCAGAAGCATTTTACCACTGAGCCACATCCCCAGGCTTTTCATTTTTTATTTTGAGACAGGGTCTTGCTAAGTTGCTTAGGGCCTCCCTAAGTTGATGAGGCTGGCCTTGAAATTGTGATCTTCTTTTCTCAGCCACCTGAGTTGCTAGGATTAGGAGCACGCACCACCACACTTGACTAAATTAACTTAAATCTAAGAATTATTGAAACATACCAGAAAGCACTAAAGGAAAAGTTTCTGAAAACCCTAAAACTGTTTGAAGCTTGTATGTTTTCTGTACTTACAATTTATTAAATACTATTCTGATGTGTATACTATTAGTCATTATAACTACAAATTAAATTTAATAATCAAAGTAAAATATTATTCTCTGTATGCTATATAAATATGGAAATAACTTTTTAAAAATATTTATTTTTAGTTGTAGTTGGACATAATACCTTTATTTTATGTGTTTTTATGTGGTGCTAGGACCTGTCACATACTAGGGGAGCACTCTACTACTGAGCCACAACCCCAGCCCATGAATATAACTTTTTTTTATTTAAAAAATTTTTTTAGTTATAGTTGGACACAATATCTTTATTTTATTTGTTTGTTTTTATGTGGTGCTGAGGATCGAACCCAGAGCCTTGCACGTGCTAAGCAAACACTCTACCACTGAGCCACAATCCCAGCCCCAAATGTGGATATACCTTTAAGCTATACTATATTTAGCATCTTTAAAGTTATCAATGAAAATTTTTAAAAAATGCTTAAATAAATTTTGAAACATGAAGTAAATATAAAATCTGTTAAGATGCATGCATATAATTAAATATATATTGGCAAAATAAAACATCTAATGGTATATGTGTGTACAAAAAAGAAATACAATTCAGAAATTATATAGATATATAGATATATACAAGTCAGAAATCGGTAGGCATTTTTTCTGGCAGAACTGATAAAATAGCATCATAGGGTTTCTGAGCACTGCTGAAATCTTCTGTCATAGCATAAAATCAGTTGTAGAGAAAAGAAATTAATTTGGATATATTCTAATAAAACTGCATCTACAAAGAAGGACCCATGATGATTGCTCTTCCCATTATTGTGCAGCAATTGTAAATTTACCAATTTTCACTGAAACTTTTTCCTGAGATTTAAATTTTGTGAAAGACAACTGATCAGAATTTACCCATAAGTTGTGTCATTCCACAGAGTGATAATATTAAGCATCAATCAGTTTTCTAGTTTAGTTTGAGACCAACAATGTGTTTATTTCTGCACATGCTGGTATGTTATTCCTAAGTTAATTCTATTTATGCTGAATGTCTGGGTGCTGAATATCTCAGTGTCTAATCCATGTGTGATATTTAAGTTTTTAGAATGAGTTTCTATTTGCCTGACACTGAAAATATAAACGAAAAATATGAAGTGCTAATTGCATCCATACTCTTCAGGAATATCACTATGCAACATCTAGTATTCTGACTTCAGTACTGTGAAACTCATACTGGAATTTGGTATGTGGCTTTAAAATCCCAGACATGGTACAATTTTCTAAATTATTCACACATAATCACTTCAGGGGATTACATTTAAGCATGATAGCAAAGTGCCTTAAACCAGGGAGCCATGAAGAGTCTTGTCCTTTAGTAGATATTCAGAATATATTAAGGATGATAACATTACATTCATGTCCTAAATGTGTTAAATCTACCTATTCAGGGATGATGACACAGATGATTATGATTTCAGATGTCTCAGATAAGCATTTAATCATCATTTTCTCCACTTACTTGTTAATAGAAGAATATGTACTTGAAAAATAGAAGAAAAAGACTAATTCACCAAGTGGCATTGATCCTACATAATACATAGTCACTTTGAAATGCCCATCAAAAGTCTGGCTAGAAGACATAATGGATTAAGTAAATTGTGTCTCTTAAGCTAGTATTAGAAGAATTCTATTATTGCTGCCATGAACAATCATGTTTTTTAAAAGAAAATACACCATATTAAGAATCCAAGAATTAAGAAAATATATAAGAAGAAGTACACCTCATATAATTTTAAAACTGTTAATTCTAGTTAATTACAAATGATTTGGCACAATATAGGATTTTATTAAGTTGAAACATGTGAAGTTTTGAATTTCTAGGAAAATTATAAAAATGTAGAAATATCATTATGTGATAAGCAAAATTAGATGAATGTTATAATGTTTATATAATTCTGTCTCAATTACTATTTCCATAAAATAGTAATTTCTCATTTGAAAATCCTATCTTTTCCATCAATATGGCAGCCAACTTTCATTATCCAAATTTATGACAATAAACAAGTGCTTTGATAACTGAGGCATATGAAAGAGCCTTGATTCTGACCAAGCTTTGTATGAAGGGCATTTTAAAAGAGCTCATACACATTTTATTGGGCAAGAGGATGACTGCTACATTAAGCATGCAGGGATAAATCCTATTAATATCTATAAACCATGGTAAATTTCTGTTGTCCTCAATACCTCTTAGAGGATTGTAAGTGATATGATGATCTAATAGCTAATATAAAAAATGTCATCCTCGGAACTCTCTGGAGATGGTTTGTTAGAAAAGAAAATAGAAAGCAGGAAAATCTCCAAGGAAAGCTGATAACTGGGCAGATTCAAAACATAATTTAAGAAAAAAAAATCTGATAGATTCAAGGAAAGAGTGAAGAAATTGGATGGTAGAAATAAAATTGGCCTGTACAGAAACAGGCAGGTGTCAAAAGAGAAGCAAAGATTCAGTTTAATTTACCAGTAAGACAGACAGACATTCATGGCATGAATGTCTGAATGTATGAATGGCTCAATCTGGAGTTTAGAGCACATGTTCCAGGTGAGGAAACAAGAGACGTCAACATAAAAACATTAGTGAAAACAAGGGATGGTAGAAATCAGTTTTGTCCACTGATACATATTCAAATTATATCCAGATAGCTAACTTTAGCTCTCTACTATGATAAGTGTATTCTAATCTCTGCCTGCTAAATTTTTTGTTGTCTTATTGAGAATTAGAGAAAATCAGAAAAAAAAACCAGTTTTATTTAGGTAAATACTTTTGTATATTTTGGCCTTCCTATTTGATTAACATACTAAAGCATCCTGAAATATTTATAAAATTTATTTATCAAAATAAAATTTATTCCTTACTGATTTTAGCAAATATTTACTATGTATATAAATGATACTGCAAATAAAAACAGAAATTTTATCAGTATATTTATAACTTTACTTAATTGTTCCATATTATTTGCACTAATTTTGTCATATGTGTATTATATATTCTTTTTAACAATTACTCAAGAAATGGAACCAACATTTAAAATTTCAAGGTTTTGTTGTTGTTGTTGTTGTTTTCAAAGCTATGGAGATAATATTTATTTTTCTTGAAGGTTATTTTTCCATAAGGATATTAAAGAAAATTCATTTTGTACTCTATGAGTACAGAATTTATAAAATTTCTCTTTGTATTCAGGCTGAAGTGTGCTAAATATTGGGAACAAAGAAATATGCAATAAAATAAGGTAATTTAACTTAAGGAAAAAATGTTTCCCAGTATTTCTTGAATAAAATCACAGTATGAAGTACCTACAATACCTGTAATGTATTTCCTCATGATGTACAGCCCAACTTTCTGAAAGTATAATTTATATGTTAAAAATATGATGCCTCACACTTATAAAATGTCTGAAAATGTTGATTTATCAATAATTAGTACTAAGTACATAAGTTGTCATACATATTTAAATAAATACATACAGATATTTTTGAAAGTATTCCTCAACCTAACATTTTTAGATAGCATGTTTTTGCAATGAATTTAAAATAAAGATATTATGATAGACTTTATAAAATCTGTTCTTTTTAGTTATACATGACAGTAGAGTATAATTTGAATTATACAAACATGGAGTACATTTTATTCTAATTAGGAGCTCATTCTTATGGTTGTATATGATATGGAGATTTGCTGTGGTGTTTTTATAGATGTACAATAAAATTCATGTCAAAATCATTCCACTGCCATTCCTATTCCTTTTTCCCCTCAGTTCCCTTCACTCCCCTTTGTGTAATCAACCGAACTTCTATTCTTCCCCTTACCCCTTGTTGTATATTATCACATATCAGAGAGAATATTCAAACTCTGATTTTTTGAGATTGGCTTATTCTGTTCAACGTAGTAATCTCCAGATCCATCAGTTTTCCAGCAAATGTCATGAAGCCATTCTTTTTAATGGCTAAGACTCCATTGTATAAATATCATTTTATCTGTATCCATTCCACTGTTTAAGGTCACCTAGGTTGGTTCAAGAACTGAGCTATTGAGAATTGAACTGCTATAAATATTGATGTGGCTGTTTCAGTATAGTATGCTAATTTTAAATCCTTTGTATATATACTGAGGAGTTGGAAAATTGGGTGAAATGGTGGTTCCATTCCAAGTTTTCTGAGAAATCTCTATACTACTTTCCAGAATGTTTGCAACTATTTATAATCCCACAAGGAATGTATGAGTGTAATCTTTTCCTCACATACTCCCCAACATTTATTGTTACTTGTGTTTTTGATTGTTGCCATTCTGACTGAAGTGAGATGAAATTTTAGTGTAGTTTTAATTTGCACTTCTCTGATCACTAGAAATATGGAATATTGTTTCATATATTTGTGGACCATTTGTATCTTCTAAGCAGTGTCTGTTCAGTTCCCGTGCCCATTGGAAAAAAAATTGGCATTATGTGTTTTGATTATTTTGTATATCCTGGAGATTAATACTCTATCTGAGATGCAGGTGGTAAAGATTTCTCCAATCCTTTAGGCTTTCCCTTAGCACAGTCAATTGTGTCCTTTGCTGTGAAGAAGCTTTTTAGTTTGACACCATTCCATTTATGTATTCCTGATTTTACTTCTTGTGCTTTAGGATTCTTATAGAGGAAATCAGTTTCTAAGATGACATATTAGAGTGTTAGGCCTATGTTTTATTTTAGTAGATATAGAGTTTCTGGTCTAATGTCTAGGTCTTTGATCTACTTTGAGTATTTTTATAGGGTGAGAGGGGTTAAATTTCATTCTGCTAATATGGATTTACAGTTTTCCCAGCAGCATTTGTTGAAGAGGCTATTTTTTTTTTCTCCACAGTATGTTTATAGTGCCCTTGTCTAGAATGAGATACTGTATTTATGTGGGTTGGTCTCTGGGTCTTCATTGGTTCCATTGGTATTTATGTTTGTTTTGGTACCAACACCATGCTGTTTGTTCTGTTACTACAGCTCTGTATTATAATTTATGATCTGGTATTGTAATGTTTCCTGCTTCACTTTTTTTCAATAAGGATTGCTTTGTCTATTCTGGGTCTCTTATTTTTCCAAATAAATTTCGTGATTCCTTTTCTATTTCTAAGAAGAATATCATTGAAATTTTAATAGGAATTCCATTAAATCTGGATAGTGCTTTCCCTAGTATGACGATTTTGCTCTGGGTTGAAATAGCTGCTGAGATCAAGATTGGTTTCCCTCTAAATGTGATGAGTCTTTTTCTCTAGGATCCTTTCTAATTCTGTCCTTATTCTGTATGTTGGGCATTTTCATAATGATGTGCTTTGGTATAGGACTGTTGTAATTTTGTATATATAAATCCTATAAGGCTCCTGAATTTGATTTTCCATTTCATTCTTAAAGTCTGGAAACTCTTCATATATTATTCTATTGAAAACATTGTGTATTCCTTTGGTTTGTGTCCCTGAGCCTTCATCATCCTGATAAATCTTAAATTTGGTCTCTTCATGTTATCCCATATTTCTTGAAATTTCTGTTCATGGTCTCTTAACATGTTTTTTTTCAAGGTCAACTTTATTTTCCAGATTATGTATTTTGTCTTAGTTTCCTGGAACTCTGTCTTTCAAATGGTCTAGTCTATAGTCTATAAATACAGTATCTCATTCTAGACAAGGGTACCATTAAAAAATGGATTTTTAATTTTATTTATTGATCTCCTCATTCTGAAAATTTTTGATTGATTCTTCTTCATAATTTCTAAGTACTTATTGAAGTGATCTTTCACTTCTTAGAATTTTTCTCTGATTTTACTCCTTTTGTTTCTTTCTTGAGGTATGTATTGCACCCAATATTAGTAGTCAGTGGCTGTCAATTTCTTCTTTTTGTAATTTTTGCCTGTTCTCAATTTCCCTTCTTAGCAGTATAAGAGGGCTGATTGGAGGGTATTGTCTACTCTACTCATAGTGAGGGGTCACTGTAGAGTTCTGTTGAAGGGGTTCCCAGAGGCAAAGCTCTTAGAGGCATGGTTTGGGTCTATCTAGACCCCTGTATTTTGTGGACTGATGTTTGATGAGGGTTTTAAATCAGCACAAATCCAGAGTCTGGCTGCTTCCAGTCCACACTGGGTATCTGAATTGTTTGAATATCCCATGAGTTCTGCTTCAGCAGCAGAGGAGCTGGTCTTTCACCCACCTCCACCTCCCATGGTTCCAGTATCTGGGCAACCTGGGCTCAGTCCTAAAGTGCCCATTTACTCCACAACCCACACATTTGATCAAGTGCCTGGTTATCCTCAGCTGGTCTTGCCTACTGCGAGATTCAAAGTGTGAGAGATACCCCCAATCTCTCAGGTCTGAGTGTCTTGAATCCCCCTAAATGCAGTACTTTTCATGCCTGAATTTCACCTGGTTTTCTATTCACAGTCTGAGTCACGTGGCAGGCCTTTGCCAGGTCAGGTTTCTGATCCAGCTGGAATCACACAGGTGTGAGTGCCTGCTGGCCGCCATAGCACAGCAGAAAATGATGGCAGCTGATGCTGCTCTCTGTAGGTCACTGGGAGAATTACAGAATTTCTTTCACATGAAAGCCAAGTGAAGCACACTCACTGGATCAGCTCAACAGTGTCCACATGTTACCATGCTCTCTGCTTCATGACTCAGTGCCACTCAAAATGCAGGGTCTCTTAGTCTCTCTCTTCAACCTACCTGTGGTGGATCTGAATGGGCAGCTGCCACTGCCAGCAGTGTTTATTTAATTTTTAACTAATTTCCCTCTTTCCTTCTCTTTTTTCTTTCTTTCTTTTTTATTTAACTGACCTTAAAGGAAAGAGGACCTTTGGGGCTGGGGATGTGGCTCAAGCGGAAGCGCGCTCGCACGCTCGCCTGGCATGCGTGCGACCCGGGTTCGATCCTCAGCACCACAAAACAGAAAACGATGTTGTGTCCACCAAAAACTAAAAAATAAATATTAAAAATTCTCTCTCTCTCTCTTTAAAAAAATTAGATAAAAAAAGGACCTTTAACTTGTCCTGTTATAAGCTTATTTGAAAATTAGTCCAGACTTACCCCATTTTGCTCAGACACCTTACCTGTGTGAGGGTTTTAAATCAGCACAAGAGCCTTCCTCAGGAGCCCCTTCCACAGGAGCCCACTTGCATAGAAGCTAATACCTCAACCCTCACCCACTTGCACCCTGACCATAATACCCTTGAACTATTGAAAGCTTGTTTTTCTAAAAATCTACTAAAGGTGTAATTTCTGAGGATTTTTACTTTCCACTTGATATAATGTACCTTGTGATTATAATTGTCTGTTCTGTCCTCCCACTTTTTTGTGGTTTTAATCCTTATAAGGTGATTCCCACCCCCAAACAGGGTCAAGGATTGCAGAACTGCATGCTCTCTCTGTTCCCTTGACCCTGGCCAGAAAATTTTCTTTGTCTTTTACTTAAAAAAAAAAAAGATAAAAGAAAAGAAAGACCCAGAAATTTATTTGGGATTTTTAGAATAATACCTTAATATGTTCTCTTTCCAGATTTGGTGCCATGGAGCCATTTGGAAAGTCACCCTCTCTACTCAGCCATTTTTGACTCCCAATGGTGGAGTACATTTTATTCTAATTAGAAGCTCATTCTTAGTTGTGAAAGAATATACACAGGAAAATTCAACAAAATGTATACCCAGTAAATGATTTGAAGTCTTGCAAAGAGTAAAGGTTTTCTATTTATTAATATGATTCTAAATTCAAACTGACAATTATCATTGCCCTTATTAATATTATTCAAATTTCAAATTGCTAACGATCTGTTTAATAAAAAGTAAACCTTTAGCTTATTAAGTATCATATGTAAAGAGTACAGAAGAGCACTTCACAAAAAGTAAGAATTTAAAAAATCTTTACTATTATTACAATTATTATCCCAATTGAATATTGATAGGTGTGCTGGATTTCATGTACCTCATTCTTTGAGCATGAGCATAGCAGAATTTGAAAAGTGTATGGAATTACTATTGTTTACAAAATCTAACAAGTTCAATTTTGTCATTTCATTAAATTTACATTTTCCTGGTTGCAGCTGATTTAACAAAGAGCAATTGTCTATAAGACATCTGATCAGAAAACAGATAATGCACAACAAAAAAGTAAAATACAGTTTGTGATGAAAAAGATTAAATGATAATAAATAAATATTTCCATTTGACAATAAAATGATACTTCTATAGTACTCTCAATAATTAATCAAATTAATATTATTTGGAATATTCAGTGAACATTTTCTCCACTTTCAACAATATTAAGTTTCTTAAAATTAAAATAAATACAATGTGTATTTATTACATATGAACAATAGGAATGATATTTCCTGGAGATTAGTGTTTTATCTTTCTATTCTACAGTTTTATTTTGTTACATTCTGCTCAATATTATATGTGTCTTAAAATCTAAAGTGTAAATTAAGAAACACTAACAAGGTATTCTTTATTGAATCATTACAATTAAACATACTGAGGTCTAATGTCTTAGAATTATAAAAGCTTCTTTTTCTGATAATATTTATTTGGTAGGAGAATAAATTTTGCTTTAGGTGAGAAAATTTTAATTTGTTACAAACAAAAGAGTGAATACTTCAATAACTAATATTCTGGTTTAAGGTTTTGTATATCATGTAGATTTGGCAATCTGTCTATAGGGAGGAAGCAAGGTGTTTCTCTCTCTCTCTTATTGCTCACTTTTAATTTTACTCCTGTTGTTTTTAGTAATCTGGAAATGCTAAGAAAATAAAGTTATGACCAGCAAACTTAATAAGATATTGAAAGTGAAATGCAGGTGCTTATCAAGATGCTATATCAGCTAATTAATATTGATGTCAATAATGTAGTAAGATTATGTAGTACATGAAGTATGCAATTTTATTTTTCTTTAATTTCTGGAATTGAAGAAAAGTAATCACTTTCTATACTTATTTGTCATTAGAGAATATGTACTTAAAAATAGCAAAAAGGACTAATTCACCAAGTGAATTCACTAACCAAGTGAATTCACTAATTCACCAAGATTCTACATTATACATAGTTTGAAATGCTCTGGCTAACAGAGATAATGCATTAAGTATATCTCTTAAGCAAAATAATATGAAAATATACTCTTATCACACACTTTTGCCATGGCAGAATTTCTTGCATATGAAATTATCTTAAAGGCTATCCCAGAAATTTTGCTGTTATAAATAGAAGGAAAGTGTAACAATCTATATGGCCCTAAGTGTTCTAGATTTGTAGGGTCACAACTTTTACAAAGCAGAAAAATGCCTGAAGTGCTATACTTAATAATTTGAGATAATGCGATCCTTGGCATTTCTAAGTATTCTCATGGTGCCTTATATTATCATGGTCACTTTCCCCCTGAACATTTATTTTGGGGGATATTTTGAGAGGAATTGGGGGATATTTTGAGAGGACTTTTGGAGAACACTTGCGGAAGCTAATTAAATCCTTGCCTTGCTTTCTTCCTTGTAAAGTAATACAGAAAATTTTAAAATTCATACACATACACATATATGTTGGACTTCAAGATATTTTTTTAATTTTAAAATTATTTTTTGCTGCATGTAAAACATTTTTCATGAGCAGTTTTCTAATTAGACATGAGAACTAGACATCAAGAATCCCATTTTTAAATCTGTGTATATTCTATTAATCCAATTACCTCCCTATATTTTTTTCTAGTTCCAGCTCTAATATTAGCTCTAACTCTATGGGGCAATTACATGGGAGTTGTATTTATTGATTCAAATTCTTTGGGAAGTACAGGATATTTGTTGATCCTCAGGGGAAGAGATCCCATAAGGAATCTTATGGGATATATATATCAAGAAATATGTATATTTAACAATGGGTTATATTCTGATAAGTATATGTCATAGGCACATTTTTTTAGTTTTGCAAATATCATAGAATGTACTTACACAAGTAAGGTGAATACACTTTCACTAGGCCACATAATCTGATGGGATCACTATTTATATATGCAGTTTGATGTTGACTGAAATGTTCTTATATAATGTATGACTGTCTTCTTGCCTGTGAACCTTCTGTGACACCACTTTTCATAACCTAGATTTGCCAATAGAGTATTTAAAAACCTTAACTCTACATCTTATGACTGCAAATGTGGGAAATTTGTTTCGTATACAAAGTCGTTCCAATCTCAAAAATACTAAATGAGATAATATATTTAAAATGTTAAATATATGCTTATTATCAAATAATCATCAATAAAAGATTGTTGTTGGGACCACCTAATTGTAGACATCACAAAACAGTAATACAATAAACAGAAGAAAACCAAAGACTGCTGTTTGTGTTGATTGTTGTGATCTAAAAATGACACCATTAGGTGTTATGGTTGTTAGTGTTGTTATCTAAAAAGTAGCAATCAGAATTTTTAATTCTATGAAATCATTAGTTTCAAAAATTATGAAAAATTGGAAAAGAGTAAAATATTAATTGGCATTGTCAATAACTGAAATTGATAAGGCAAAAATTATAGTACAAAATGAAAACTTTCTAAGACTAACCAAATAGATTCCATCAAATTAAGAAATAATGAAATATAAGTTGATGACCACAAGCATTTCCTTTCTCCTATTTTGCTTTTATCATCTCAAGAAAGAATTGTAATAAATTATAAACAATGACAAATGCATTGTGAGAAATAATTTTGCTCCAATATTGATGCAGAGGAAGGATACATAGTTGAAAAGAATCTATTATTTCCAAGAGAGATCATGTCTCCACATTCAGAGGTATAGAAGATTCCTGAACATACTTCCAGAATAAGAGTCAATGAGAAAAAACCACAGGGAACAGCAAAAGTACTAAAAGAATGATGACAAATATTTTGATAATTTTCCCAAATTGGAAAATGGGGATTCTAAAACTACGAATCAGTTAGCCAATAAGCTTGACATGAGTCTTTGGCAAGATTCTAAAACAGATTATGTAGCAGATGGTTTGTAAGAATTTCACAAATATGGTGTTGATCACTAGGCACCAACATGAATTCATGTGGTGCAAATCATACCAAAGGAATTGTTTTTCCTTTAGCATAGAGAGTATTAATCCAGAAAACTAGAGAATATAAAATAATAATTTCCTAAACTTGGCAATAATTTTGCAAAGTTTTTGTAAAATTTTATGTGTAATTTTCTAAAATGATACTAATATGAAAGTACTATTGCATATAATATTTGTGGGTGATTTAATTCTTGGTATAAATTGTGGTTGCAGTTTTCAGTAAATACTGTGTATCCGAAATACCCATGATGTTTATTTAATGCTTTCTATGACTCTAAGTCAGAAATCCTGATTCAGTAAATTTGTTTATATTAAGGCAATTTTAAAATAATATAATGCAATTGATTTTTTTAGATTGAATCTAGGAAAATGAATACTATTTCAAAATCCTTCTTTTAGTTTGGGGGCTGTTTTATCTTTCATAACTGATTTTATTCTATAAAACATGAAGCTGTATAATGATACTGTTCTATTTGTAATTTACAGTGTGAAGAATGATAGTGTGTTTTGTTTTTACATTAAACTTGACTTTCTAATATTGAATATACTTTGACACAATACATAGAGTATCTGTTTTAGAGATAATCATATCATATTATAAGTCCATTGAAGACCTTGAAGGGCTTCTCTTCACATTTGTAGTAAAATCTTTAACCATAAGTTTCAGTGTTACTGAACTCCCCATTATCTCTGCCATCCAGTCTCCTAGTTATCGTAGTCATTCATTCTTTATAGCCAAACTAGAACATTCTTCAAACAAACCAGGGATGCTACCATCTCAGTTCTTCACATTCCCATTACTTTCCAGATGCCCTTATTTTACATGCAGACTTGCCGCAGTCATGGCTGGGCACAGAATCACGAGCCACTCAAGCAGGAACAAAACTTTATTTTGAAAAAGCCGCCAATACTCTGTAGGCGCTGGCAAGCCAAACCCGGTCCTCCCACGCGGGCCTCCACCAGAACCGCACGCTCCCCGGAACCGGGGGTCCCCCCCCCGGACCTCCCCCGGAATTCCCTCCTACTATCCATCCCCAACCAATGGGAACTCTCCATGAGTCCCGTAACATGAGTCCAGTAGCAGGCCAAGGTGAACAGCGGGAGTCCAATTTCCATATGAATGTAAATATTAACATAATCATCTCAGTGGCTAGCTGGCGTCACTTTACAACCAAAGTTGCCATACATCGTATATTTGCTTGTGGCTCCTAGCATCTGCCCCCTTCTGTTTAATTAAGCAACAAGCAATGTGGCTAGGGACCGTGCCTGGTAGGTTGTCCAATTTAACATATGGTTCTTACCCGTCATGGGAGAACTGACATTTAGGCGTCAGCTTCCTGTCTTAGGTTGAATCCACTGTAATCAGATCAACCCGTCACTGACTACCGGTCCAGCATTCAGCCATGCTTGTGGATAGGCCTATGCACCAGTGGGGGGGTGAGGTTCTTGCCTCACCTCTGTTGGCCCCCAAATTTAGCCTTGGTGCCAGTGGGGGGGTGAGGTTCTTTGCCTCACCTCTGTTGGCCCCCAAATTTTAGACCATCACTAGTAGAAGGGAGGAGGATACAGAAATGCCACGACACCAAGCCAATTGATGGCTCCTTTGGAAAAATTGCGTCACTGGTGACACCATCAGCAAAGATATGCCAGTATTACCACAATAAACATGGGGTGAGCTGGCAAGGAAATTGCATCACTGGTGACACCATCAGCAAAGATATGCCAGCAGTACCACAATTCGGTGCACCAGACGATATTTTACAATGTATGCAACTGATATATAGTCCAGGCAAGTTCTGCAAGCAGTTCAAATTGGAGGAGTCTATCAATATGTCCATTTCCTCCCAAAGTAAATCAAGTCCTTGATTGAGCATTACTTGTTGAGTTATATTCATTGATGCGTCAGTTTATACAGTTTACTGTGATAGCTATCATAGAAGCTGTAGTTTGGTTTTATCTCAGTCTTCACCGGAATTGGGATGGAGATGGGAATTATGGCAATGATGCTAAAGAGACATTATCCTGAACAGAATTATTAAATATAATGAAAAGGAAAGGTGAAAGTAAACAAACAGATCTGTTAAACTCCTTTAAAAACAATCCTTAACAGCTGTTTACCTAATTTAAATTAAACCATATAAATCACGTGAATAAAGAAAAAATTCGGATCCATTTTTTCATAAGCGCTCCTCATATAAGAAATATGGACATACACACATACAGACATACAACACATAAGACAATAGTAAATAAAGGCCTTGTAACTATACCTAGGTAAAATCTCCATTGCAATGTTTAAAAACTCCACAGTCAAAAAAATAAAACACAGTCAAAAAATAAAACTGATCAGAAAAACATTAACCTAGGTTTGTATGAGCTCAAAATTAAAATAGAACTTTATGATGTGGGAAAAATGCAATAATAAAATAGATATTGAAAAAAAAAAACACCTTGGTTAATCACTGTCGCAGATGTAAGAATAGCCAAGCTGGAGCTCTGGATGTCAGCTGTTATGGATTTGAGTCAAATCATCTTCTTTTTCTGTAGAAATTGTTTTAGTTAATCTCTCTGGAATCCAAATCGGTTGCTGTTCATCCTGTGGGAAAACACAGACAGCGCCCCGATTCCAGACTATCACTGGATCCGGGCCTTTCCATTGTCCTGTTAGAATATCTTTCCAAAGTACCTTAGGCTTATGTATATTTTTTGGGTACAAATGTCTTTCCGCAGCACTAAGTCCGATGAATCCAAATTTAAAAAGTTTAGAGTAAAAAGGGTTATTTTAAGTTTATCTTTGGGGGATATATACCCCTTTCCAATTCCCTCCTTTTGTTTTAATAAGTACATTTTAATAGTTTGATGAGCTCTTTCAACTATGCCTTGTCCTTGTGGATTGTATGGAATTCCTGTTATGTGAGTAATGCCAAATGATGAGCAAAATTGTTTAAAAGAGGTGGAAGTATAACCAGGACCATTGTCCGTTTTTAACTGTTTTGGAACGCCCACAGTGGCAAAATTTTGTAAGCAATGAGCTATAACATCTTTAGTTTTTTCTCCAGCATGAAGGGAGCCCATCAAAAATCCGGAAGAGGTATCAACTGTAACATGTAAATATTTTAATTTTCCAAATTCTGGCAAGTGTGTGACGTCCATCTGCCAAATATGGTTAGGTATCAGTCCTCTAGGATTGACTCCAAGATTAACTTGTGGTAAAAATGTCACACAATTTTGACATTGTTTTATTATATGTCTGGCTTGTTCTTTAGTTATTTTAAAATGTTTTTGTAAAGTATTAGCATTGACATGGAATCTTTTATGAAAATTTATAGCTTCTTCTATTGTGGAGAAAGTATGTATGTCATGTGTTGATTTATCTGCTAGTTCATTGCCCATACTAAGGGCTCCAGGCAATCCTGTATGTGCCCTGATATGACCTATAAAGAATGGATCTTTTCGGTCCCAGATTAGACTTTGTATAGCGGAAAACAAAGAGAAAACAGTAGAAAAAGGTGAAATCCTACCAGCATCTTCAAGGGATACTATAGCATTAACTACATATTGACTATCAGAAAATAAATTAAATACAGAATCTTTAAACATCATAAAAGCTTGTAATACTGCATTAAGCTCTACCTTTTGAGCTGATTGCTTGGGTACTAAAAATGTAAAAGTTTGATCAGGAGTAACTACTGCTGCTGTACCACTGTTTGACCCATCAGTGAATATATTTGGAGCATTTATGATAGGGGTTTTTCTTGTCATTTTTGGAAAAACTACAGGATGCTTAGACCAAAAAGACAACAAAGGATTAAATGGTAAGTGATTATCAAATGAAACACTAGTTTTACACATGATTATTGCCCAAGTATTTAACTCATTAGCTAACTCATCAATTTGATCCATAGTATATGGAGTAATAATTTTATTGGGAGAAATCCCAAATACTCCCTTAGCTGCTTTTATTCCTTTGAGTATCAATTGTCCTACAGCCTCAGGATATCTAGTAAGAATAGTGTTAGGAGAATAAGATAAATGTATCCACAATAATGGACTTTCCTGCCAAAATACTCCTGTAGGAATATTTTTTGTTGGTACTATAATAAATAATAAAGGCAAACTTATATCAATTCTATCCAAATGCGTATTTTCCATATATGTTTCAATGATTTTTAATGTCTTTCTTGCTTCAGGCGTTAACATGCGGGGTGAATTTGGATCTGATGGACCTTTTAGAATATCAAATAAAGGTCCTAACTCTCCTGTTGGTATGCCTAGATAAGGCCTTATCCAATTTATGTCTCCCAATAACTTTTGAAAGTCATTAAGTGATCTGAGTTGATCTACTCGTATTTGAATTTTTGGCGGATGGACCATGGTTGAGGATAATAGAACTCCTAAATAATTAATTGGAAGATTTAATTGTACTTTATCTATTGCTATCTCTAGATTATAATTTTTCAATAAGTTTGTAAGTGTGGCATAACATTCTAGTAATGTGTTTTTATCTTTATGTGCCAATAACACATCATCCATATAGTGAAATATTTGTAGTTCAGGATTTTGATTTCTAAGTGGCTGGATTGCTTTATTAACATAAATTTGACACATAGTTGGGCTGTTAGCCATCCCTTGAGGGAGTACTTTCCATTCATATCTCTGATCAGGACCTTCATGATTCAGTGCAGGGATAGTAAATGCAAAATGTGGACTATCCTCGGGATGAATTGGAATTGAAAAGAAACAATCTTTAATATCTATAGCTAAAACATGCCAGGTTTTTGGTAAAGCAGACAATTGAGGAATCCCTGATTGAGCAGGTCCCATAATAACCATCTCATTATTAATGGCTCTTAAATCTTGTAATAATCTCCATTTACCAGATTTCTTTTTAATGACAAAAATGGGAGTATTATGGGGGGATACGGAAGGTTGTGTATGTCCTTCCGCTAATTGTTGTCTGACCAAGTCATGGGCTACTTGTATCTTTTCTTTAGTCAGGGGCCACTGAGGAACCCACACTGGTCTTTCTGATTTCCAAGTAATTTTGATTGTCTCAGTGGCCCTTTCTGAAAACCCAATTCATGTCTATTTATTTCTTGATCTATTTGAATAGGTGCTGTCATACCTTGTTCTTGTTCTCTTAATCTTTTTTCTTTCCTAAAGCCTTGTTTAGCCCTAGTAGTGGGCGCGTTAGGATTGATGTTATTTGTTAATGTCAATCCTAATTGATCTAGGACATCTCGTCCCCATAAATTTACAGGAAGATGATCTAATACATAGGGCTGTATAGTTCCTTCACATCCTTCAGGATCCCTCCAATCTAATACCATTGCGCTTCTATCGGGATTAGTCGCCACTCCTAGGCCTCGAAGCGTTTGAGTGGCTTGTTGTAATGGCCAATGTTTTGGCCATTCTTGACGAGATATGATGCTGAGGTCAGCACCTGTGTCCAGCAGCCCATTAAAGTCATGTCCTTGAATATTTAATTTTAGCATTGGGCGAGAATCTAAATTTAAAGACAGCATAGCCCAATCTACACCTGTGGAGCCTAATCCCTTGGAACCTCTTTCTACATTACAACTGGAAAATTTATCATGCAGGCTGGGTATTATTAATAACTCTGCTATTCTATCTCCTGGTGAAATTACTGATATACCTCTTGGAGAACTAGCTATAATTTTTATTTCACCCTCATAATCGGGATCAATTACCCCAGGACTTATCATAAGTCCTTTTAGTGTAGAAGAACTGCGTCCCAATAATAAGCCTACTGTTCCCTGGGGAAGAGGTCCTTTTACTCCTGTGGGAATGATTTGAACTCCCATCTCTGGAGTTAGTACTGCTCTGGCAGAGGTGCAGATGTCCAGCCCTGCGCTCCCTCTAGTTTGTCTGATGAGGGATTTAATGGATAATGCATCCTGGGCACTACCTTGATGGTGCTGTTGGGTTCCTCCATTGCCCCATATATTTGTGGTTTTGGGCCCCAGGGCATTGGGCCCTCTAGTCCGTTTTTTGGCAATGGAGCCTGATACCTTTCTCCAGGATATCGTGGGTAAACACTTGGTCCTTTTCCGTTTTTTGATAACGGAATACCCTCTATAGTGGTTTGAGAACGGCATTCATTAGCCCAATGTTTCCCTCTATGGCATCGTTGGCAAATACCCGGTGTTCTATTCCTTTGATACCCAGCTTTGTTAAACCCTCCTCTTATGGGGCAACTCCTTTTAAAATGTCCTGTTTGATTACAATTATAGCATGTTTTTGGCCTGGCATCTAAAGCCTGTTGTACTGCTACTAAGACTTGCCCTTGTTCATTAATGTCTCTACATAATTTAATATATGTGTTTAAATCTTCATGTCTCCATGGTCTAATGACCTCTCTGCAGCAATGATTTGCTTGGTCATAAGCCAGTTGTTTTATAAATGGCATTACCTTTTCTGTATTACCAAATATCCTAGAGGCTGACTGAATAAGTCTATCTACATATTCAGCGTAAGGTTCATTAGTTCCTTGTATTACCTTAGATAATTGACCTTGTAAGTCTCCATGCCCCTGTAAAGTTTTCCATGCCCTAACTGCATCTACAGCAATTTGTGCGTATACGCCAGGGTCATATTCAATTTGTTGTCTTTGACCCTCATAAGGTCCCTTTCCCAATAGCATATCTATATTTCTTTGAGGGTAACCAGCTTCTGCATTTCGCCTAGCTGTCTCCATGCAAAATTCCTCATTGGCAACCTTCCATAACAAATATTGTCCTCCGTTTAGCACAGATCGACACATGTTAGCCCAATCTGCTGGTGTCATGTCCAAGTTGGTAACAGATTCGACCATGCTTATTGTGAAGGGAGCTTGCAGCCCATAGGTTGTTACAGCCTCCTTTAATTGCTTTATTGTTTTGAAATCTAAAGTACGGTGAATTCGTTGCCCTCCTGCCTGCTCAAGTACAGGGCATGCTAATCTTTGGGGTTCTGTCTCAGAATTCCGTCCATCAACTACGGGAGTTGAGGGCCGCTCAGCGGTAGATGGAGCTGTTGGTTGAATTACGCCCTCTGGTGATAGAACGGAGTTGGTAGCAACCTCCTGTTGTAATTCTCCACCTGATGGCTGCTTTTCCTCTAAGCTTGCTTTCTTTAAATTTTCCTCTGTCTGACTAGCTTGAGAGACCTTCTCTTTTGCTTGACCTAGCGTTCTTTCTACCATAGTCTGGACCTCTAACAATTTACTTAACAGTTTTTCGGTTTGTTTTTTACTGGATTCTAATCTACTATAAAGGTAACGTAACCCAATAAGATAGGATAAAACAAAGCCGAAACAGAATGAAACAAAAACGGAGCAGAGAATGGTTGTATCGATTTTCTCTTTCTCAGGGCTGAATAACTTCAAACCTTGAGCCAACCATTTTTCCCAGTTCGCCTGAGAAAATTCTAGGGCTAGGGAGCTCGAAATAAAAACAAAATAAATCAAAACAAGAACACACTGTTTTTTGAGATGGTCACCCATCCTGTCGCCTTCCCTCAGGGGCGAGCAATTTTACTCACCTCTAAGCTTCAGGCGTTCCCCACACGGGCCGCCAAATGCTGCAGTCTTGGCTGGGCACAGAATCACGAGCCACTCAAGCAGGAACAAAACTTTATTTTGAAAAAGCCGCCAATACTCTGTAGGCGCTGGCAAGCCAAACCCGGTCCTCCCACGCGGGCATCCACCAGAACCGCGCGCTCCCCGGAACCAGGGGTCCCCCGGACCTCCCCCGGAATTCCCTCCTACTATCCTTCCCCAACCAATGGGAACTCTTCATGAGTCCCGTAACATGAGTCCGGTAGCAGGCCAAGGTGAACAGCGGGAGTCCAATTTCCATATGAATGTAAATCTTAACATAATCATCTCAGTGGCTAGCTGGTGTCACTTTACAACCAAAGGTGCCATACATCGTATATTTGCTTGTGGCTCCTAGCACAGACTGACACTGTCAAGGGATTTTTGTGTATTAATAAACATTAATGAGTTAATAGATATTTATTTTCCCCCTCTATATCCTAAATATAATTGTTGTTTATTCTTAAAATCAATCATGAGACTGATTATATGCTATTGATTATAGAAGATTATATATATATCATGGCAGTATTTAATTTTACCATTTTAATAAAAATATATGTAATATTTGGAGAGTTAATAATAATACAAATACTTTCAAAGACAACATACTACACTCATACTATCACTTTATTTAAAGTTCTGACATTTTCTCTTCTAATTTTCTTATATATTTACTGTTAGCATATTAGCACAAGTTTAATATGTTCTGAGGAAAATGAAACAATTTTATAATGTATATTTTATGTCAAACTGGTGACAATACTATTTAACATTTTATAAGGTACATAAAACCCAATCTGTATTCTAAACAAATGCCAGCACAATTACATTTTATGCACAAAGGAACACATTTGGACTCATACCTATTATACAAAAATTTCATACAAAATGAACTGAATCACAGACATAAAATGTTAGGGCTAAAAGTCCAAAAAATCTTCAGATAAAGCATAGAGTAAATGTTAAGGACCTTGTGTTCGATAATAAAAAGCATAAGAAATAAAACAAAATAAAAGTATATTGATTTTCATCAAAATTTTAATAGTTTATTCTTCAAACTACATCATCAATACATGAAACACAATTCCTGGAATAGGAGAACATATTTTCAAACCACATACCTGATAAAGAAATTGCACCTCATATATAACACAAATACAAACTCAATGAGAAAATGAAAAATAAATCAATTAAATAATAAAGACTTCAGCAGATATTTCAAAAGAAATATTCCCTAGATGACCAATATCTGAAAAAAATGAATAACTTAGTTAAACTGTGTAAGTTAAATTCTGCCCTCTTAGTGTTTCCTTCTTTCCCAAAGTGGTTACTCAACATTTCAAAATCCTTTGAAACATAAATTGCAAACTAAAGAGTTTTAGTAATCTTCAAATCGTCTTATGTTTATGGTAGAGCCACAGCTCTCAAAAAGGATGATTTTGGCCCTGTTTTAGAGGCAGCTGACACATCTAGAGATACTTCTGGCATGTGGAATGGAGAGGGCAGAGACCTGCTGAACACCCCACATTGTGTAGGAGAGTCTCCTACCACAAGTCATTGCCCATCTCCAAATGTCATTGTTGAGAAATCTTGTTATAGGGATGCATTCCAAAGAAGATTCATTAATCCAAGAATATTCATATTTTTATTGGTAGTGACACTGCATTGATTAACATATTGTGAATACAGAACTATAAACTCATATGAGAAAATATTTACCTAATTTACATGCTACTCTTTAATTCTCAATAACAAGAAATAAGATCATGTGTAGCCTGTTTCCCAAATAAACTAGCTGGAGGTGAAAATGAAGAGGTTCAAATTTGAAGAACATGTTGACTTTATTCTTCAATCTGTTCTAACTACACTGCTTTGCAATACAGTCAGTAGCACCAAGAATTATCCAGATTTTAAGGCAAAGATCTTAATCATCTTACCTTTGAGTGCTTTTGTTTTTTCACCAATATATTACATCCAATAGTAAACTACATTGTGTATTATATATATTATATATGTATAATATTATTATACACTTACATTATATATTCATATAATTTATATAATGCATATGTATAGATTATGTATTATATATACATATATGTGTGGGTATATATATATATATATATATATATATATGTATATACATATACATATATATATATATATAGATATAGATATATGTATGTATATATATCTGCTCACCACTACTCCTCATTTACAATCCTACTATCTAATAAAAATCCTTCTGAACTTTAACTACAGCCTCCAAATTTCCAAGTAGTTTCTGGGCTACATTTCTCTCTTTTTTTTATTAGTTGTGCAAAACATTACATAGCTCTTGACATATCATACTTCATACATTTGATTCAAGTGGGCTACATTTCTTGATAATCTATGCTTCCTCCCACCCAGGTCACTTTATCATAAAGTAGTCAAATTGTTACTTAAAGACAGCAATTAGATCATATTTCTTCTTTCCAAAGCATTCTCAGTATATTAAAATTACACAAAACAAAAAAGACATAGGTAGCTCCTTGCCATAGTTGTTACACACATGGCGAGTGGGTATGTAGAAAGAGGTTCATATTGTGTACTCATTAGAGAATCATGAATGAAAACAAAAAGGGATTTAACTACAAACATGTCAGAATGGACAAAATCCAAAACACAGACAAAAGTAATGCTGGTGAGGCTGTAGAGCAACCTGAATTCTCATCTATTACTGGGTGGGGGTGGGGGAATAAAAAATTGCACGGCCATTTTGGGTAATAGCAGCTTCTTAAAACAAAGCACATTAGGACAACACAATTCTTCAACTGTGCTCCTGGGTATTTACTCAGTGAAATAAACATGTTGACACAAAAACTTGTGCATGAATATTTACAGCAGCTTTCCTCATAAAATTTCAAAAATATTAATTGACTAAGATATTGTTCTATTAGTGAATGGATTAAGAGAGATACATTCAGACAATGATATATTATTAAGCTCTAAAAAAATGAGCAATCAAATCATGAAAAGACATGGAGAAAACTTAAATATATATTAGGGAAGGAAGATAATCCAAAAAAATCTTCATTATTTTAGTCTGCTAGGACTGATATGACAGAATATCACAAACTGGGTTGCTTAAATAACAGAAATTTTATTTCTCACTTCTGGAGACCAGAAGTCCAAGTTCAAGGTGTCAGCAGGTTTGGTCTATCCTGAGTCTCTCTTTGAGTTGCAGATGGCTTCATCCTGCTGTGTCCTTACATATTCTTTTCTCTTTATGTGTAATTTCTTTTGTATCTTTCACTTTTCTCTTTTAAGGCCATTGATCATATTAAATTCGATACACAACCTTATCCTATTTAACCCTAATAATATACTTAGACATTGTCACAGTTAATTGGGGGGTAGGGCTGTAATATGTTAATTTTGTAGCCACAGGATTTATTTCATAACAGCTAAATACTCTTATGAATTCAGCCACACACATGACATTCTGTAATGAGCAAAACTTTGGACACAACAACACATCAGTGTTGTTATGAAGGGAAGAAGGATGAGTAGGTGAAGTTCTGAGGAATTTTATAAGACAGTAAAGCTCCTCTGTATGACACCATGTTACTGTACACATGTCATTTATACCTGTGTTGAAACCTCATGATACTCAACACCAAGAGTATTCCCAATGTATGGACTCTGATTGATGACGATGTGTCAAAATAGATTCACCAGTTGTAACAAATGTCTCATTCTGGTGCAGGATGTTGACGGGGGAGGGGGTCAGAGTGTGCATGTTTTCCACCAAATTTTACTGTGAACCTGAAAGTACTCTGGAAAATAAAATCTATTTTAAAAAGACAAAGGTACTCTGTTTTGTAGAGCTGCTTTAACAAAGTACCACAAACTTGGTGGCTAAAAACAGCAGAAAGGTATTGTTCCATGGGTCTAGATGTGAGAAATAATCAGTCAAGGCACCTGTAGGCCCATACTCCTAAATCTGAAGGAGAATTCATCTTTGGCCTTTTCGGGCTCTGGCTTTCTTTTCTTGGAGTTTCCTTCCTTAGATATCTATGGTATTCCTATTTCTTTAGTGCATCCACTTTTTCAAGTCAGATGTCATCTTCTAAGAAAAATCTCTGGTCAGCCATACTGTCACATTGTATCTTCTTTCTTTTTATCATAATGCTTCTTGTTATTTGATTTTTTCATTTAATGGACAGCACATTCAACAATGCAGGATATTATTTTATTTTATTTTATTTTATTTTATTTTATTTTATTTTATTTTTTTTATTTTTTTTTAAAGATAGAGTGAGAGAGAGGGGGACAGAGAGGGACAGAGAGAGAGAGAGAATTTTTAATATTTATTTATTTTTTCTTAGTTCTCGGCGAACACAACATCTTTGTTGGTATGTGGTGCTGAGGATCGAACCGGGGCCGCACGCATGCCAGGCGAGCGTGCTACCGCTTGAGCCACATCCCCAGCCCCAGGATATTATTTTACTCTCACCCCTGGAATTGTTTAGCACATGGTATGCATTCATAAATAGATGCTAGACAAGTGAATGATAAAAATCTGATGATATAATCTAAACCAATCACTATCCTAATCATCCTAACATCCCAGGATAAACTAAGTTTTCTCAGGTTCTTTGTAAGTGTGTAGTTCCTGCCTTACAACTGTGCTATCATTTGTAGTTTTTTGAATTGCCAACAGATGTTTTCTTTTTCTCATTATATTGGAGTTGCTTCTTTCGAAAGGAATAAAAGTTGCTTCCTTTTGCAAGTTGACTTCTAAAGTTAAAGATTAAATATATAATAAGATAACCACCTATGTTATCTTTAAAAACATCCCTTTAAATCCACCCAAATCTGTATAAAACCATGGACGGTAATATGTATAAAAATGTAAAATAGATATTATAGTTGATTATATAATAAAGTGTGCATTTTCAAAATATGATTCTATAGTATGTACCATTGCATGAATCAGAGGATATTTTGTACAATTGAAATTGTTCAAGTTAAATAGGAAAATTATATGACTACTTCTGCTCTTGACAAGCTTTCACACCAGACCTGCCAAGTTAACAACAATCTAACATTGTTGTGTATACTTATGTTATTTCCCTGGCTAGAATCTACTCACTGTTTTACCCAATTATGCTCTATACTAAAGTGAGAACAAGGTCCTACATTCACTAAGGTTGAACTTATTTTATTAGACTACAAATAAACTTTTGCTCTGAGTTATCATAATTTCCCTAGTCAAATAGCTGGTTCAATTGACTGACACTTTTTTTTAATTTTGCTAAATAAAGTTGGTGTACATTGCTTCTTGCCTGTAAGTCACTTTTGAATATTATCACTAGCCCATGCTACCATGCCTGTGTAGTAACAGCTATAGGAACTTTCCATAAAATTGCTCATATGATTATGTTAACATTGTTCAGACTCACACAGCTGTGACCACACCTATCTGAATGAATTCTGTATGATTTATATTAAAAGGAAGTCAACTATGTGGTCTCCATTTATTGTAGTTCTACAGTACTCCTGTGTTTTTCATACATTCCAATTCTTGTTCTCGATCCTCCCAGATCTTTAACTTAATTGTAGCCTGCAGTTCATTTTTTGAAATTAGAACTCTCCTATTCCTCAAGACATGGCCTTTGCCCTTTTCAGCAATGAACCCGACTGCATAACCTGCTGCTGGCTTTTGCAAATATTACTATTGTTTCAGTGCTCTCTCTAACATTCTCAAGTGCAGCTTGACGTACTCTGCTTTCACTAGTTAGGACTGGGCAGACTTCATCAGCACTGTGATTGACATATTGCTTATATAGAATAGCCCTTCCCTGTGCCATCATCTATCCAGCCCCACATAAAAACACATCGACCACTTGGTATTCATAAATATTCTTGTATTGCCTTGCAAACACAGATGTTAGCATGTATAGACACGTGCGACTACTTGTTTTCTCAATAGTAAAGGGGTTTAGCTCATCTGCCCATATGGTTATAACATCTTCCCCTGAATAGAGATAGGCATTTATAAAGCAGCTGCCCAGCTTTGAAATGGAACAGACTGAAAACTGGACACAAATCCCATATCTATGCCCATTTTAGGAGTGCTCTTTAATGAATCCCCCCCACACCCCGCAAAAAAAGCCAAGGTAACCCAAGTGTACCTAAGGCTATATTGCTTTTCTTTATATCTGATTTTCAGTTTCACAAATATGGCTCAGGATTGAGAACTTCTGGGGTAAACATTTTAAATCCTGAGAGAAGAAATAACAATGATTTTTAAGTATAGTTCCCACAGAACCAAAGCAGTGATAGCAGGAAGAAGCTGAATTTGGGTCTGTTTGTTATTTGTCTGCAGTATATTAGCAATATCAAAAAAGTCAAATTTTGTAGCATTGTCTGTCTTGTGACTTATTTTTCTATTAAAATATTTACATATAGGGTTGTGGCTCAGTGGTAGAGCGCTCAGGTGCTGGCTTCGATCCTCAGCACTACATAAAATAAATAAATAAAACAAAGGTATTGTGTTGAACTTCAACTAAAAAAAATGAATATTTCTTAAAAATCTACAAATATAAGAGTTTTGTAATGCAAAAAATAGCTTTGTCCACCTACAACTAAAAAATAAATATTTTAAAAAATAGTTATAGGTAATATAAAACAAGCGAACAAAAATTAATATTAATTTCAAATAAACTCTTTTAAGAATAAGCATATTTTAGTATTTTACTAGAAGATAATGAAATACATATGCATATCTATGAAAATTTAGAAATGCTAAATCTAACCCTCGTCCAACTAAGGTCATTTTTCAACACAAGTAACTTTCTCCTTTGTTTCTATTTGGTTAAAAATGAACTTAGCTGTGCCTTTCTACAGTCCACTTCATATACATGTGGTCTGTAGCTAACAGACACAAGAAAAGCTGCTAAATAAGTTTTTATGGAATTAATATATAATTAGCAATTATAATTTAATTTATTGAGCATCTAATATATGTGAATTCTCTGCACAAAAATCTTAATACTGTCCTATTCTTTTCTGTAAGCAGTGATTCATTTTTTGACTTTCAGATGTTTGTTTCCATTTATTTGCCTCTGAGCAACTTACTCAAACTACTTATTCTTCACTCCATAACCAATTTTATTCTGCTCCAGGTGAATAAGAATTCTTATTATTTATGAAAACTGTCTTACTCATTTTGAATTGCTTGTCAACATCTACATCATCCTTCTGGGTCTAGCTCAATCCTAATCCCTCTGTAATGCTTATCTTGACTGCTGAATATCTCATGGATTTCTTTTTCTTCTTTACTTTTCCTGTATGTAGAGATACGATCATACATTTTTAAAACACCCCAAAAATCGATCTCTTATCATTTATTATGTCACACTGTTAACTGCTTTTGTGTTTATAAGATTTCCTGGGATAAGTGTGTTTTATTATTAGTTTTTCATTCATATGTATTTTTCACTCTATCTAACAGAGTTCAGAGTATGCAGCAAGAACTCAGCAAATATTTACTCATATTTTGAAATACAATAGTGCTAAAATTTTATTCAATATCATATGAGTTGGTCTTATAGTACAACGAAGAAGAAACAACACAGTCTTTGAGACAGAGAAACCTAGATTCATGTTCTAATTTACTACTGTTGACTATTGTACAATTGACTTAATCTCTCAGAAGGCAGATCCTCAAATGTGCATGTACCAGAAATACTATACTTCTCAATGACCGTGGTTTCTAGGCCCTGACTTTCAATAAAAGAGTTAATTTCTCTGTGTTTTAGTTTCCTATTCTAGAAAATAGCAATATCAGTGCCTAACACACAAGCTTATTACGAAAATTAAATGAGCTATTTTACATAATGTACTTAGATTTGCCCTTAGTACAGAGTAGCATTATGTGATTATTTGCTAGTATTAATGCTAATATTAATGTTATAGATTATTTTCATTTATATTAAAGTGGTAATGTATGAAAATGCCCTGCATACTATCTACTTTATAGTAGCTGCTTCATCATTGATAATTGTTAGTATTGCTAATGTGGCAACTTGCATAAAGAAAGGCCATCTTTTTTTTGTGGTCAGTGAAACAGCAATTTTAATTTCTGCTGTAACTTATTTTAACAGTTTATCATTATATTTATCTATTAAGTTGTCAGTTGCCAAAATTTATATCACTATTTTTTAAAAAAAGATATTATGATATTATTTAGTGAGAGTGCAATACTCTGAATTAATTTAAATTCACAAAAAGCAATATCTTAGTCTGTTTTGGCTAATATATCAAAATACCATAATGTGGGAAGATTATAAGCAATAGAAACTTATTTCTCACAGTTCTGGAGCCTGGTAAGTCCAAGATCAAGGTGCCAGCAGATTTGGGTTTCAATGAAGTCCCAGACTTTGTTTCATGGATGGTGGCATCTTTTCACTGTATCCTCACATGATGGAAGGGGAATGGAGTTTCTGGAATCTCAAAGGACATTAATCTGATTCAGCCTGGTCCCCTGCCCAAAGCCCCACATTCCTATTACCATAATTTGGGTGTTAGGAATTCAATATATTTATTTAGTTTAGACCATAGCAACTAGATACACATTTAGTATAAAATAACAAAGTTTATGTTGCTATATTTTATAGATAACTAATCTATGAATAGACAGGTCCCTAATAAAGGAAGAATGTTGTTAGAAGTAGCCTTTAATCCAGAATCATTTATTTTCTCAAAAAATATACAGTTGTTCTTAATATTCCATCCATGACAGCATACACACTTTTTTCTTTTGTAATTACTAATTTTAACCTTGAACAAATTTGTGCAGTAACTTAACAGAAAAGTATACATAGAAATATATAATTATAATTGACAAGGTTTCTTTATTTAAGGACTGAACTTTGAGCAAATGAAGACAGAAGAATGAAAATTTTATTTATTATAGAGTTGTCAAAAAATCCACTTATATATGACAAGTGTATATTAGTGTGTGATAGAGAGCAAATAAAACACGAAATAACAGAGACAAAACTATTATAGATAAGCAGCTTGAATAACACCTGCCTGATGACTTCAACCACACTTTTAATAAATAGGGTGGTATTGTCCTCAATGAAATCTTTTGCTAGATTCTGCTGTATGATCTAAAATTATTTCAAAACCTTTGTTTGCCTAAGATTTTGGTATACCAGTCCTGTAAGCCTTACAAAATTAAATTTAACCTTGAGACTGATGCTTAAAGTCTGACTTCCCACTTTTAAATAATCAACAACTAAAGTAAAATTTACACACAACAAAATATTTACATTGTGAATGCACACTTCAATGAGTATTGGCAAAAACATAAATGCCACCTGAATTCAAGCATAGAATATTTCTCTCTTACACAAATTTTGCTTTTTCCTTTCTCCAGCAATTCCTTACCTCATTCCCATGTCTTCAGACATCAACTAACTTACTTTCTTTAAGTACATATCTGTCCTTTCTAAGGCTTGATAGACTTGAAGTTGTAGAGAATTTTGAAAATCAATTTTATTGGTTCTTTTTAGTTATTTTGGACTAGCTTCTTTATATTACAGAAAACATTTTAATTTTGACTTTTATAGACACTTTTCTTATGTTTGGCTTCCTTTGGTCAGCATTATTTTTAATTAAACATGTTTTACTTGTATCAGTATTTGTTTAGTTTCATAGCTACCATTTTTACATTGTCTGAATATATTACTGTTTCTTCAATGAAACAAACACCTAATCTATTGAGTTGCTTCCAGCTATAAAAACCTATTAATAAACTTGATGAACATTTTTGTATAAGTTGTTATGTGGATAAATATTATCATTTTATTTGTGCAAATATCTAAGAGTGCTACTACTAGATCTTTTGGTATGTTTTTGGTATATAATAAATCTGATGAGGTTGCACTGAATTGTATTTCCACCAGCAGTATATGAGTGTACATATGCTTCAGGGACTGATCAACACTTTTTCCTCTTAATCTTTTAAATTGCATTGATTATAAGGAGTACAGTGGTATCTGATTATTAATTTAATTTACATTTTCTTAAATACCAGATATAGTTAATATTTTTGTGTGTATATTAGCCACATATATATTTATTTATTTGAAGTATTGATTCAAGTATTTTGTCTACTTTCCCTCCATTATTTGTTTTGGTATTATTATTTGTAAGTATAAATATAAATAAATAAATAAATATATATATATATATATATATATATATATATATATATATAATAATCAGGGTATATGTGTATTTAATATGTATCTATAAAGAGAATATTGTTTATATGCTATGTAGTATATATATTACATATACATGCTATATATCTGATACATATATATTAGATGATATATACAGAAACAATATTATCTTCTTGTCTTTGAAGTCCCTTTTATCTCTTTATTCCTGACTTATTTTAACAATATCTTATAAAGAATAAGTATTTTCAATTGCAAAAATGTATAATTTATCTTTTTTTTGTGTGTGTAATCATTTTGATTCCTAAGATATTACATCTTGAAAATGTGTACTTTAAATCTTCTAATTTTGTTTTTCCTTACCAAATTGTTTAACTTTCAAAATCAACTTATATTTTTCATACAACATTATACTCAATATTTCAATTTCTATAAACAATTTTTTCCTAAAAACAAATCCTAAATCATGGGATCTTAATTAGGATTACACATTTTTAACTCCTTGAAAATATTTGTAATAGTAGTTTTAAATTTTTAGCTGCCAATTTTATCATTCCTATTATTTATGGGAATGTTTCTATTTCATCAGTCGATTATTTTTCAGTCCTGTGCATATCAATTAAACTTTATTGTATGTCATGCATTGTAGATGTACATATTTGAGTATCTAGTGTGTTTTTTAAAAGTCATTCTTTAAAGCATGTTTTGCTCTGAGTAGTAGTTGATTTAATTATAGTTTAGTTTGTTTCTTCCCAGACTTATTTTTAAGTTTCATTCATTTGAATATAGATCATCTTTTCTGTTTGTTTGTTTTCTGGGAATTAATTAGTTCTGCTTTCAAGGTAGGGCCTTCCTATGGTCCCTGAATACCTCAGGTGTTCAATGAGGTCACTTTATTCCAGTTGCATGGAACTTAAATATCTATAAATGCTAAGGGGTCCTTGGTATGTGTTCCTTTCTCAATGTCATTTTTCCTCCAGATATACCTAGTTTGGTTTCATAATGTCTCCAGTTATGAAGGCACCACTTAGTGGAAAACAGTAGATAATAATATCATGGGGGGAGAAGAAAATACTAGTAGGCAGAGCTTGCAGTTTTCCAAACTGTCTCCTTATCTGAAAATAGGGCTAAAAGACTCCCAGAGTAAAGGTTGTTAAGTACCCACACTGAGGAAGCTTAGAAAGGAGTCTAGTTCAAAACACCTGTAAATTGGAGGTAAAAGACTCTAGGCTTTGGGGTTAAATGACACAGAAGGTTTTGTTTTCTGTTTTGGGGGTCTGCTGCCAATGAAGTGATCAACCTAAACTAAATGTGTTTCTAATCTGAAAGTTACTCTTTTTAAATCATTACTTTTGACCATCTGTGTATTGAATATTTCTTTTCCATCTTTCTCGTTTTGAGAATATATCTATTTTTCCCTGCCTTCTCACCAAGTTAATTTTCTTTCAAAGGACTTTCCTTTTTAAAATTGTGTTCTTGGTCATTTTCATTTCTTATGCTTCTAATATTTTATTTTTCACTGCTTAGATTTTTGAATTTATTCTTAACTTCTTAGCTGTAAAGTATCAAAATGTTGGTTGCATTTGGTACATCTCTATAAATATCACATATTTTAATCCTTTGAATTTTAATGTATATGCATCTTATTTTAGCTCAATTTCCATTTCATAAGATATTATTTTTATTTAGATAGCTAATTAAAAATAACTACCTTAGATCCAGTAACAAATAAATCTGGGATAATTTCATTATTGATTATTTAAAACATGTATTTCCCTAGACCCTACCTTATATTGAACAAGACACTTTTATTAAACAATTTGTTTCAAGAGTAATCAGAATTTAAAATATGTTTGTTTTTCCCTGTCAAACTGGGCTCTTTGTTGTTTCTTCTATAAGATTTCTTTTCAGGAAAATTTCCCTCCATTCAAACAACAATAACAAAGTCTGTGATAGATCATATAGCAATGTGTGCAACTTCTATGAAAGTTCTAACTCTGACTTCCCAAAGAACAAGATGATCCTTAAATCATATTCAACCTCCTCATTTTCCAAATAAGGGAATGTGGAATTGGAAAAGTAAAATATTGAATATTTGGAAAGAATATAGACATGTCATCTCTACAGACATTCTAGATAATAATGGAAAATATTGATGAATTTTTCAATATAATAATATTTTAATGGACTTTACAGCAGAAAATAGCATCATAGAGTTGGAAGACAACCTCCACACAGGGAAAATATATTTATAACTCATGTAACTGACCAAAATTATTATTCAAAATACATAAAGAATCCCTTCAAAACAATTATAAAATAGCACATAGAAGCATAGTAGAAATTTAAAAGAAGCGAACTTTGAGATGGTCAACAAATATATGAAATATCAAAAAATATTAACATATCAAATACTTTTTATAATAAGAACAACAGTTTTTTTTGTTATGACAGCATTGTTTAAAGTTGTAAATCTGTTTCAGAAAACATGTAGTAGTATTTGAAAAGAATATTCACCTAGTTATCCAGGAATACCAGTACTACAGAGAGATCTTGAATGTATAACAATAATAACAATTTTTTCACATTCTACAAAAACAAAATGTAAAATAGCCATCTATGGGTAGGAAAATAGATACATGTTGTATATTAACATAGCTGTAATGCAGAAGAGAAAAATATTTAAATACAGTTACTGGCAGCTATATAGGAATTAAATAAATAGAATATGGAGTGAAAAAAGAAAACAAACGGAAATCATGAAAACATTACATAAAATTAGAAACCAAAGGACTATGTATTGGGGGCATACCCACATACACACAAATAAACATAAAACTATAAATAAAAGAAGAAAAAATTTAAGCTTCTTCCTTAGAATTCTAGGTAATGTTTGTTGTGATAATGAAGAGTAAGGTGACTGCATCCAGGCACACAAGGTATTCACAGTATGGGTGATGTTTTAGTGCTGTTCGATTGTTTAACCTGGATAGTAGGTAACATGACTTTATTATCAAGAATAAATGTCTTGGTACATTCAGGGTGCTATAACAAAATGCCATTAATTGTGTACCTTATAAACAATAGAAATTTATTTTTTATACTTCTGGAGACTGGGGATTTCAAAATCAAATCCTCAATTAATGGGTGTCAGATGAAAACCTATGTTCTGGCTCAAAGAAGGCATCTTCTGATGTTGGGAAGGAACTAGTCAGCTCCCTAACATGTTTTTATTTTTATTTATTTTTTGTAAGAGGCCACTATTCTACTCAAGAGCTCTACCATTATAACCTAATTTCCCCTCTCAAATATCCCAGCTTCCTAATACCATCACTTTAGAAGATAGGCATTTGAACAACATATAATGTTGAAAGTCACAATCATTCAAATCTTTTTTTTTTTTTTTTTTTTTAAAGAGAGAGTGAGAGAGGGGGGGAGAGAGAGAGAGAGAGAGAGAGAGAGAGAGAGAGAGAGAGAGAATTTTTAATATTTATTTTTTAGTTCTCGGCGGACACAACATCTTTGTTGGTATGTGGTGCTGAGGATGGAACCCGGGCCGCACGCATGCCAGGCGAGCGCGCTACCGCTTGAGCCACATCCCCAGCCCTCATTCAAATCTTAACAGTAATTTACATATCAAATTTACAGTTTTATCTTTTTGTAAGATGCACACTTAATTCCATTGTGGTAAAATTGAAAAAATGCATTTGATTACTAATGAAATATAGCATATACATTCATTATATTAATCATATATTTTATTATCCAAATTGTAAAATTATATTTTTAAAACTTACTTAATATAATTAAATATATTTTATAAGGATTTAGTATAATTTTAAAAAGAGATTTTTTATTAAAAACTATACTGTGGATTTTTCCTCAAAGCAGAGTTTTTATTTTCTATTACATTTCAACATTAAAACAATAAAAATTTATCTTACTATGATTTTACCTTTAATGTTCTCTTGTCTTGCAGTCCTGATATATTTCATTTGTAAATCTTTTCTATAAGAAAGTATTTTCATATACCTATATATCTAAAATATATCATATGTGAATTTCATCTTTTCTAGTTTTTAGAGATTTAATCATTTGCATTTCTTTGGTTCACCCCTACTTTACTAAGCTCAGCTTTCTGAAAGAAACAAGGAAGTAATGTATTATTATTATTTTGCATTAAAAGTCATATCACCTCTATCGGACTCTATGATTCATCAAAAAAAAAAAAACCCTTCTTATACCTGTTTAGTTAATAAACTTTAATCCCTATACATTTAGTTAAAATACAACTCTTGCTCATCTGCTGAAAAATATGAAATTTAAGTGCTCTGTCTTTATCCTAAACTCTGTTAAAATCATTTCCCCAGAAAAGCTGTCAAATTTCCAAATAAACATATAATTATCTAACATTCATGCATTATGGATTTTTCTTTCTTCTTTTTTTTTAAGTTTTACATCTCAGCTTTATTTCTTACTCAGCTAAAGAGCACGCCAGCTCCATAGGACTATGTGAGAAGCATAGTTGAATTAAGAGTACAATGCCAGAGCCAGGCATTTATGGTTAGGTATTTTACAATTTAATTTAGTGTAACAATGCTAATTTAAGTCTACATTAATATTCCTTTTCAAACACACTGCAAATGTAATTGCAGTGTACACAGAACAAATAATAAGAATGGCTTGTTCAATTTATTACTTTACAAAAGAATTAGTGTGATAGCCAATTAAAAGGATGCATTTAAATATAATTATTATATTGTTTATCATGCAGAACTAACTCAAAAAGGTTAAAGGATTATTAAATCATTAATTTAATTCCCTCTATAAGTGACATAAAATTATCATAAAATATAATATATGGTTATGAAAGGACACTTTAATGAAGTCTTGCTATAATGAAGAGGTTATCATAATAATTTGCCACTAATAAAAAAAGTCTAATCACATATTTTCCTTTTCTTCTTTTCAAAGTTATAGATGATACATTTAATAAAATTGTTTCTCTTTTTTTCTGTTTATTGTACATACCGAATGTACATATAAATTCTATTGGTAACATTTACATTTTGCTTATTTTGTTAAAGATGGTTACTTTTATTCTGAATATATGAAGTAAATGATGTTACTGAGATCTGATATTACCATTGATTGCTTTCTTGGTTTCCACACAAAATAGAGTCAAAGTCAACATAGACAATGGTAAAAGTTGAAAATCAGCATGACTAAAGGAAGGGAGACATGTGAGTGCCCTGAAGTGATGTTTCCACTCAGTTTAGCATCTTTTCTTAGCATTTAATAAAAATACAAATAAGCATTTCTATGCTTTCATTATGTTTCTAAGAATCTCTTTGTTTTTTGAGATATTAACTGGCATTCTGCAGGGGAAAAAAGTTAATTTTGCTCTTTCTGATAAATTTCTTGACCTAAACAAATAGAATTCAATCTCCAATTACAAAACTCCTGAGATTTTTCAGTAGATGTTAATAATCTTTATGAATTTCTGAGAACGAGAAATAGATTTAATTTTTCCCCAAAGTGGTTCATCCTTAAAACAAAGAGACTTGTTAACATTTCTAAGAATACTGTATATTCTAAAATTTAGTTAATTTGATAAGACAAAAAGTCCTAGTTCTGAAATACTTGATCATTCATGCCTAACGAAAACAAAAGATTATAAATGTTTTATAAATACTCGTGCATAAGAATAAAATTAAAAAATGAAATGCTGGCTCTCAAATACCTAACCATCCATGAGTAAAAGCCTGTATTGCAGGCTATACCATACATTGTTAAAATATTTTAGAATGTCATTTAGAAAATCAACATTCAGTAAAAAATAAAACAAATAAACAAACAACAGCAAAACAAGTATAAAAAGCCCAATGAATTTATCAATGGAACATAGACTTGAACTATACACTTATCTTCACTTCACTTATGAGAAACATAAATTTTACAAAGATGTGTATAAGAATTACAAAGTACTTTAATTTTTCAAATAACACACAGATCTATTGGTTCAGGAAAGTAAGTGGAACATTGAAAAGGAACTCATTTTGTACTTTGGTATGATGAGCCAGCTAATACCACTGGTTTTATATTTACTTTTTAGCCACCTAAGAAGTACTAAATTCTGGGTGACTGTGATCAGAATTTACTTAGAAGTGAGAATTAATTCTCTAACCAGACTTTCAGGCCAAGGGACGTGTCTCTGTGGTCCCACTAGACCAGATTCAGCCACCCTCTGACTCAAAAATCCAATTGGGTCGGGGAGATATGAAGCAAGGAAGAAACTGATATCCAGTGTGGCCACACTGTGAAGACAACAGAGGAGCTGCATACTAACTCCTGCCTTTGAGGTGCTGACAAGAGCTTCAGGTTACATAGGTGGGGTTGAAAATGGAGAAGGGCCATAAGTATGCATAGTCTAGTATTGCTGGTCAAATTATGTTCTGCTTGTTCATTTTCTCAGGTCTGTTTTTGCAAGGGTTTGCTGGCTCTGAGCAATTCTTATTGCTTGAGGGGAATTCAGTTTCCATGATGAGATGATCACTCCCACTTAGGAGGGCATGAAAATTATGAAAAATTTATCTCATACCTAATTTATAGTCTCAGCTTTCTGGGACCCAGATTTCTGGTTCGAAAGACACGGTTATATGTCTGAGACTCACTCTTGCTGGAATATTGAATATATCTTAGTTACTTTTGTTTTGATGTATTCAGTCTTGAGAGGTTCTGTAAATTAAGAGCTAATCAGCCTTGTCTTTTAGACAGATGCTCCTTAAGTGATCAACACGAATATGAGTAGAGTTGCACAAGAATGTCTCAAGGTTTAAGCTAGCAATAGAGATAGGTTGCAGGCCCAAGTGAAAAGTCATGGCTCAAGGGGCAAAAGAAGTCCCTGTAACAATTGTGAGCAAGACAGAACCTCAGCTTAATGTATGTACAAAACAAACAAATATATCAGCTTGACCCCTACAGCCATGTGCTAAGAACATTTGAATCTAGATGAAGCTTGGGCTTATAAAAAGACACTACAAACAGACTCAGGAAAAAAGTTTCCTTGTTGAAACCCCAAAGAAATATATCAAAGCTTACCCTTCCACCTTTGTTTATATTAACCTTTACTGTCTATTATAAAATGTGGGTTGTTTCAATGATTGTGGACTGGAATGGCATTATGATAGCTGTTTTAATTTAGATATGCACTGAACCTATGCAAACTTTAAAAGCTTGCTTTACTTTGGAGACATAATTTATTCTCTGGTCACTGATTTATAGCTTGAGATCAATAACATCTAACATTCTAAAACCAAACTGCTGTAAGTGATTACCCTGAATACAATTAGTTCTAAGAGGACAAAAAGGTATTGTGGATAAGAAAGGCCATTTTTTTTGTAGTCATTTCCAGGTCCCTATATCCACTGATTTAAAAATTGCTCCATTTTGTTTAAGAGATATTATTAATAATTATTATTAGCCGTGCTTTCTTATTTTATTTATTATTTGCAAACTAAATTCATGAAACTTTGTCTGTTAAATGTGTATTGCCAATTTCTCACCAAAAGCATATAAATTATGTACTCAATGGAATATTTCATTTTCACCATGATAAAATTATGAAAATTTAATTTAATACCAAATTTATAGTCTGAGATTTCTAGTCTTATATCTTTGTTTATCCTTAAACTATATATCTTTAGTGTTACTATTACAGAGACATACAGCACCTTTGACCTTTTACACCACATTCTGGCCTTTACCTACAATATTTTATTTTTATTTACTTATAACTCTTATCAAAATCTATGAATCATTACAAATGCTAACTGCTAAATCATATGTTATTTGAAAAAATAGTTTAGAAATCTAAGATGTAGTGAAATATATTCCTACAATCTTTGAAAACTTCATTTATTCTAGTATAATGACATTCTGTAATTACATATAGTGCATTATTTTATATTTATCTCCTACCATTAAGTTTTTATTAAATGTGCTTTTGTATATAATTGATAGTTTAAAACTGTGAGCATCTATCAGCAGGGCATTAGTTGATGTTGAATCACAAATTAATCAATAAGCAATTAATAGGGTAACTATCACTAGTAAAATTGTTTTAAACACTGTAGGAATCAAATATAATCTGTAGACCCTTTCCTAATAAGAGCCTATTGCTTATATAGAGGTATTTTGTGTGACAATATTTATTCTAGTATATTTCATTTGCAACTAGTTTCCCTTTGATAAACTGTTCACAAAAATTTCTATTTCTAAAGATATCAGTAGCAACTCCAGTCCAAATTTTGTCACTATTGACAATATTCAATATTCCTATGAGAGGTTCTTGCCTACCTCTAATATTTAGATACTTTAGTGAGAGAAATTATTCTTTGCATAGTTTTATTTTTTGGGGAGGAGAACACTTAATCCATGGATATGAAACTTGAAATAAAAGACATTAAATTCAGATTTCATCATTAACATCAGCCATCTCAAGCGGTAGTGCGCTTGCCTGGCATGTGTGCAGCCCGGGTTCGATCCTCAGCACCACATACAAACAAAGATGTTGTGTCTGCCGAAAAACTAAAGAATAAATATTTAAAAAAAAAAAAACAAAACAAAACAAAACATCAGCCATCATTCTCAAAGAAAAGCTGTGCTTGTTCACAGGATGAAAACTAAAAAATCTGTTCTAGAGGATGTGAGTTCATCAACTTGGACACTAAATATCCTTTAAACCAGGATAGTTGCACACAATTGTGCATGTTATTAACTCAGTTACCCTGCTCATGGTGGAGAGGATGAGAATTGGAAGACATACTTTTTAAAAAAAGTTAAAAAAAAGTATTACATGTGTGCATCTTAGGTATATTTAGATAAATACACATTGATAAACAATGGCCAGATTTATAGTTTTATAAGCAGAAAACTTATATTACATTACTCAAAAATGCTAGTAAGGGGAAGAGACTGTAGGGAAGATGAACTTTTTCAGGGCACACTCCCAGTGACCCACCTCCTCCAGTCATGCCCCACTTGCCTACAGTTAGCACTATCATTTAATTCAAACTAGGATGGAGCAGTTAGGTTACAACTCTCATAATCTAATCTTTTCTCCTCCTGCATTAATACAGTAGGAGCTTTTTTTTTGGGGGGGGGGCGCAGCTGGTATCCAAACCATAACACTCATCAAGTAGGGTGTCTTCTATGTGTATTGGTCAGTAACTTGAATATTCTTCTCATTATTCCTTTTTAAATTATGGATTTCATTTAAATAGACTCATCAATTTAACTTTGTTCATTTTCACCTCTGCCAAGTATTTCAAAGCAGGATTATATAACAATAAGTTAAGGCACTCCATTATTATGGATCCTTAATGCTGTTTTCAGTCATTGTTGTTACTAAACTGGCTTAGATGAACCTGTGCAAATGTTTCTATAGCATATACACTGGAGCTGAAATTTTTCTACATGTATATTTAACTTGGTAATGATGTGAAGTTGGATGCTTAAGTTATAAAAATGTCATGTTAAGTTCAGGAAAACTGGTCATACTGGCAAGTGTGGTGGGACAGAAATTTACATAATTGAAGCAGTAGTGGGTATCACCATTTCTTATGCTGTTTCTAGCATGAGACCTGCTGGGAGGCAGGGAGTACTAAAACTTGAATTCTATTGAAGAGTTTCATGGAACTTGGGAGGCCTTATTGTTCTGTATTATGTATGAGAAGTCCAATTCACAATTCTGCTGGGTATAAAACTAGGACCAGTAATGCTGTGTCATGGGATATATGTGATTTCAACTGTCATGGCTACTACACAATTTTTTGCCCCTTCTATTGTTAGGAACCAATTTATATTCCAAACAATAGATGCATCCCAACCACTACTCTGTATTATTGATAATACTGAAAATTTTCAGACTTTTTAACTTTTCCTGAGCTGATGAATATGGAATAAGACCTAACTGATCACATGTGAAATGTTGCCTAATTGTGGTTTTACTTTGCATTTTCTAATTACTAGTGAAATTAAAAGATTGAAACATTTGTTTTACTTTTTATTCACTTTTATATAGAATTGTCATTTTACCATAAATTTCATTCCTTTAATAATCTGCTTACTGCAATTACAAATATCTTTTCCTATTGTATGACTTGTCTACCCCTTTTATGCTATCTTTAAGATTTGTTAAATCTATCAAATTCCTTTCTTTATATTTTGTATTCTATATTTCATTTTAAGAAGCATTTGCAACCCTGACTCATAGGGGTTATTAAATTAAATGATTTGGAGATAAATGGATGTCACAGTAAATCTCACTAATATGCATAAGTATAAAGCACCAATATCAGCATAAATGTTTATATCCAACCCAGATATTTACTACCCCGGTAAACTTCTATATTTTGTCCCATGTAATTTAAATGTTGCCTTAAACAGTTTTGTTCTTGATCCATATGTAAACTGTGTTTCACTTTGGGCATGGTATGTTAATAAAAAATCCTTAAGATATCTAAAAAGAAATCTAATTAAACGTAGCATGTATTGAAGCAAGGCCAAGGAATTATTATTAAGAAGGTATTTTAAGAACTATTTCCCTAATGTTAAAAAGCCTAGGAGTGAGATAACAAACCAATTTGCATGAATCCATTTTCCCATCACCATTTACTGGATTTTCTAGCCTCTCTCCACTGAGTATCAATACCAGCAATGACAGGTGTCAGAATTCACATTTTGACAGTTAATTTCTTGGCACTCTTTATAGTTTCTTGATATATATGTATATCCTGGTGTTAATACTACACAGAAGTAAAACAAATACTTTATTGATTTATATCCTCACTTCCTTTATGGGAATTGAAATCCAGTGTTTTCCAGAGAATCCTAACCTTGGTCATGTCATTTTGTGGAAAAGCAATAGTCATTGGCAGGGAGATCAGTATCTTATGCTGAGCTTCTTCTCTTGTATTTTTACCCCTCCAGGGTTTATCCTTTCAAAGGTTTATTCCTTGGGTAGCTCTCAAATACTGTATTGGTTCATTTTCTGTTGTTACAACAAAATACTTTATGATTAAAACTTTTTGAAGAAAAGAGGTTTATTTAACTGCCAGCTTTGGAGGCTGAAAGGCCAAGATTGGCCAGCTCAATTGATTTGGCCCTTCATGAAGGCCCTCCCTACTATATCATGACAAGGCATATGGCATCCTAGAATGAATTCTGGAAAGAAGATTGGTGAGACAGGAAGCCACTGAGGAGGCTCAGCAGCCACAGAGCCACAGAGACGTCAGTCTTGCTTTCTTTTTATAGGGTCCCTTTTCCTGGGAACTAGTTAGGGTGCCATGACAACTATGTAAATACCTTCAGAAAGCTGTTCCCCCAAAGACCTAATTACCCTGGACTAAATCCCACTTTTTAAAGATCCCAACACCTCACAGTGTTGTCATGCTGACACCAGACTTCCAACACATGAACCCAATAAATAATAGAAAGCACCTATTCAGCAAGAGGATGGTCCAAAACAATTAGTCCTCCAGGAGAGGAAAAATACTGACCTACTCATTGTGTTTTTTTTTTTAATTTTCAATTTAATTTTCTTTTGTATTTTCATTCTCAATTTTCCACTGGACAGATGCTTTTTCCATATATTAGGGAAAAAAACCTATTCTTAATTACTTGAAACATTAATGATTATTTTATATTCTGCAGACCATAATTTCACATTAGTTACAGGTCTGAATCTGTAGTTTACTTTTCTTCTGGTTTAACTCATTGCAACTTACTTCATCATACTTTCAGAATATTTTTTCTCATGAACTTGTTTTTCATTGAAATTTTATCTGTAGATATCATTGGTGGTTTTTATTCAAACCTTTTCCTTCAGAGAGGATTTTTAAATTTACTTTTAGTGTATGCCTGGAAGCACTACCAATGAAGAACTACTTTGCCCTTTTTTCTTGGCTTATTTTAAGATCACAAAATTATCGTGAATGCTGAACTCAAACACAAGTGACTATTTGCTTGAGAGGAAGTAGTAAGTTATGATGAAATGCATTTTATTCAGCTTTCATTTTTTTACTTCTTGGAGCTATGGCCACATTTGGGAAGTTTCTTTAGTCTTTCTCTATTGAGTGAGTTTTTCTTCTTTTTTTCCCTTAATATGACATACTGTTTAAGTTCTTATTTTCTTCAGGATTCTAAAATCCAAGTTTCTCACCCTTCAAGGGCATCAGGAATTGCCTCCTGTTCCTGACATGTGGTCCATTAAAACCCAGGCGATAAGCCAGGAAAGTACTGGCAGTTAATTTAAGGCAAATTCCAATATCAGTCTTCTCTTAGTTCTTTAGATTCACACCCTGATGTTACTTTTTTTACCCCCCTGTTCTTTATTGAATTTTCATATATTTTGTCATTTAGGGTGTGATCTTTAGTGTCACTTAGGAGATATTTTTACCAACATTATTTGGTGTGGTACACATAGTGTTTTATTTGACAATCAAGAACAAGGTTTTCCATTTTAGCTTAATTCCCACAATTCCACCCAAATAGCAATGTACAACTTATCCTTAAGCATTTAAGAAAATAAACTTTCTGCTGCATTTTCAAGTCTTTTGAAAGATATTACACAAGTTAAAAACATTGTAATAGCCATTTTTTTGCATAGAAATATCATCAAAATAACTTGAGAAAAACCTATATATTATACTTAGTCTCATATTTTTTGTTCTAAAATAACTATATAAAAGTAAACACTTGAAATAAAATCAAAATGAAGTCACATTAATTTATTATTAAAGCATCATTATTATAAGGACCATATAATATTTTAAAGATTCAATGGTGTTTTTTATTTTAACATTAGAATAGTTGAATGTCTAAATAGAAAAACTGGTTAAAAGGTAATTTCTTGCTGCTTCCTGTAGCATCAGATTGGTGGGACAATTTGAAATTTTTTGAATCTTGCTTGCAACATTAACTCAGGCAATAGTTAAATGGTTACACGTAATAGACACAAATAAAATGGAATTCACCCATGAACTATAACCATAATAATTAGCTATATCTAGGAACTGAATTTGCAGGTTAGGTAATATAAAACTAGAATTTGAGAGTCAGTTTCTTTTGAGTGTGGGAAAGTCTTGTATCTTAGGGTGTGGGGAAAGCATAACTAGCTATATACCAAAGCAGAAGTGATCTGAGAGCTGATGATTTCTCTGAACTATTATGGTCAATGGCCTGTGCTAATTCATTCTCATGTTTTTTGATTGTGACCCATAAGTGGAGAGACTTGGGCATCCAAAGTTGTTCATATCAGTCATGAGGCCACTGTTAGGATGTTACGTGCTTCGCTATTTCTTGCTCTAGGTACTTTGTAGAGCTGAGTAATTTAATGCTGAGTAGAGAATACAACACACATGCACATGACATCAGCCCAAATCTAAGGCCTGTTCCCAGAAAAAATAAGTGGACAATTAGCAAAATATTTCAAGGGCCAAAGTTAAATTGAAAATAAGGAATTTCATTCATTGAAGAGTTTCCCGGGAAATTGCCTAAAACATTTTATAGATAAAGGTAAATATAATTCACTACAGTTTTTTTAAAGTGTGTGATTGAAATACCCAGTTTAATATTTAGGTTTATATGAGATTAACTGAGTAAAAATATTATATTTTAGACATAAAAAATGAGAAAACATTGTATTGAATTTTAGGGTTTAAATATCTAAATGTTCTTTACAAACAATACATTTGTTAATCTTTTCTTCCACTGAGATTTCAATTAACATACTTTAATAAAAATTCCTGTTCTAAGCATTTCCAGTTAGTTAAATAACTCAAAATAACACATTTTTTAGATACTCCTTGCAGAAAGATGTTTATATGTTTAATAAAAATTCATATTAAAATATACCACAACAAAATACGGAATTACTTATCATACTTAACACTTCCAGTCATTTCACTCCATTGTTAAGGTAAATTACTTTCTTTTTGCCTATTCTAACTTAGCCTCATATCTATACATTCAGGAATATGATTGATAGAGATGTCAGTATGAAAGTTTTTATATTAACATCAAGATGATGCAAGAAAGAAAGAAATGCAAAAAAAAAAAAAAAAAGAAAGAAAGAAAGAAAAAAGAAAAGGAGAAAGCTCTATTGGGCGAGTTTTTCTTCTTTTTTCCATTAATATGCCATACTGCTTAAGTTCTTATTTTCTTCAGGATACTAAAACCCAAGTTTCTCACCCTTCAAGGGCATCAGGAATTGCCTCCTGTTCCTGACAAGTGGCCCATTAAAACCAATATATTAATAATTAAAATACATTGCATTGATTTAAGACCTCAAATATTTAACACACATGAGAAAAAAATAAACATTTATAAAATCTATGTATGGGTAGAATGTAATGATATATTTATTGATTGAATATTTTTTAATTTCTTAAAAGTTAATATGTGCATTACAGGAAATAGAAAAGCACAAGAAACAAAGAACAAAGTTAATCCAGTCACAAGCAGCCTAGTTGGATGGGTCCTGGGTCCTTCATATGCACATTCCATTCTGTGTGCTTATGAAGGTAGTGTGTATTGTGCCTTTCCCATATCCTGAATCTTCCCCAATTCAAAATCCCAAAGCTAAAAGATTATTTTTTGTAACTAAGAATACACTACACTAACACAATCTGTTAGAAAAACATTGTAGTCCTGCCTTTCTTGGGGACAGAAATTTGAATGAAGACAGAAATAGCAACAGACCTTTAGACAGACATATTGGCAGAATTGCCATTAAAATACTGCATTCCTTCAATGCTCAATATAAAAGGAGACATAAAGCAGCAGAGAACACCATGAACAATGTTTCAAAAACAGTGTATTTTTGAATTTTTTCCTATGGAAGTATTGAAGCCAGAATTAGACCGGTAGTCAGTGTAAATAGGTAAATCAAGTCAAGTCAGATCTAGGAGGCCAATTTTGAGTGAGTCTGGGAAGTTGGAGACTGTCCCCTGAGGGATCTTATCAAGAACCTGCCCCTGCTCCAACCTGTTGCCAAGGTAACCTGTCCCAGGAATTTCCCCTCCCTACAGGGAGCTGTAAGGTTGTTAAAGTGTCCAGGGCTACTCCACCCTGCCCTTACTCCTTCAGCCCACCTATTTCCAACCTTTTGGCCATCCCACTGAGATTCCTGGGCCTAGTCACTTATGCAGGAAGGAGAAAGATAAGGTGGGGAAAGGCAGGAGAACAAAGGAATCCTCTGTTACCCCTTTTTAAATAAACCCTGCTTTATATGCTTGCCTTCCAAGCTTCTCTAACGTTCAGACTTCAACATGTGGGGAAGCAGGACTTGTCACTGATAACCAATGGTATCAATATTAGCAAGAACCCATGTCCCCAGTGAATTAAAGTATCCCTCTAGTACAGCTAGTATATGTACACACATCAAGCAAGGGCTCTAATTAAAATGTAAATCTCAGAAGTGGCCTCTCCTCCCACCTTTCCCTGTGGCCTTTCTTCTGTCTCTCTCTTACCTGCCTAATGAAGCAGTCCTGATACACATTGCCCAGATATGTCACAATTTCATGTCCAAGATGCAACTTCTCTATCAATTACAGTAAAAGTGAAAGGGTAAAGTTTCTAAGCTGCAAAGCCTGAATTAAAAAGTGAAAGACCAGGTATTGTTAAGTTCCTCTGCTACACCCAGAACCTGAAATTCCTGAGATAGTTAAAACAACGCCCTACTGGCCATTTAGCCTAGGGCCCTGTGCAGTTTGTCAAGTAAGCATACAGGGTCGAACCAATCAGTTTGAATGTGTATCCCGCTTAGGAGTGACCAATCACCCCCGCCCGACCTGTTCCCGCCAATGAATGTGCTAATCATGTATGAGAGTTGTTGTTCAATTTCCCCGCGCCTCATGCTGATTTGTTCTGATGTATGCAAAGCCCCCGCCCTCCCCAAAAAGTGTACTTAAGCACTGCTTAGCCTCTGCTCTGGGCTCTGGGCTGCTCTCACTTCTTGAGTGAGCCTAGAGCCTCAGCGCGCTGAATTGGATCCTCAATAAATCCCCTTCTGCAATTGCATGAGTCAGTCTCTTGGTGGTCTCTTCCTCCGACTTTTCGCCTGACCCTTACAAAAGGATATTTACAAATTGACTAATTCAATAGCCCTACTTTTTATCATGCATTATCAGCTCAGGACATCTAGAAAGCTTAAATGTTTAAAATGAAGTATGGAAAGCTGGGAATGGAACCACCATTTGACCCAGCTAGTCCTCTTCTCAGACTATACCCAAAGGCCCTAAAAACAGCATATGACAAGGACACAGCCACATTAATGTTTATAGCAGCAAAATTCACAATAGCTAAACTGTGGAGCCAACCTAGATGTCCTTCAGTGGATGAATGGATAAAAAAATGTGGCATTTATACACAATGTAATATTACTCAGCACTAAAAAAGAACAAGATCATGACATTTGCAGGGAAATGGATGGCATTAGAGAAGATTATGCTAAGTGAAGTTAGCCAATCCCCCAAAAAACAAATGCCAAATGTTTTCTCTGATATATGGGGGGTGAGTCAAAAAGGGGTAGGGAGGGAGAACATGGGAGGAAGATTACCTCTAGATAGGGAATAGGGGTGGGAGAAAAAAGGAGGAGGAAGGGGAATAGCAAGGATGATGGAAGGTGATGGTCATCATTATACAAAATACATGTATGAAGATGTGAATTTGGTGTCAACATACCTTATATACAAACAGAGATATGATAAATTGTGGTATAAAGGTGTATTAAGAATTGTAATGCAAATAAAATAAAATAAAATGAAGCATGAATTTTGTGCACAATAAACATAAATATTTTACAAAAAGTCAACAAACAGATATAAGGTTATTACCTAATGCTGTCTTCCAGATATTGAAATATTAGAAGAGATCCCTTCCCCTCACCTTTCCTTTTTTCCCTCTTTAACATTCCAGTGGCTAATTTCAGGACTACCCCTAGTTCCAGAGATTGATTTACAAAGGTCATTCCCACAAGGCATTTATTCCTAGAAACTAACAAAAGGATATTTATATTGGGATTATTTTGCTACTTCTAACATTTTGGGGGCATTAGCGCTTATTCTTTAGTACTGAGTAATATTAACTCAAATGCACCTATAGAACAATGGCTAAACAATCTGAACTAATGTAAGGGCACAGAATGCTTCTGTCTGCATACTTGCCCTCCTTTGCCCAACACCTATCCATCACCCAGTGAACAGTCAAGAAACTCTCCAAGACATCAAGCTTAACAATTCCATTTCCCAAATGGCAACCATTCCTATGAAGTTAAAAAAAAAAAATTCTTGACGGACACTACTTTAGCTCTCTATTTTTACCGAGTGCGGTATACTATCAATCATCTAGAAAGACTAGGTGTTTCCAATAAGGATGTAAGTTGCCCACTATACATACAGGAGCATTGAATCAACTGCACATAATTCCTAAACAAAGGCTAGAATTAGAAAGCAGCACCAGAACCCTTAACTTTCCAATCTGTATCAACCCAAATTTGAGACACACACATCTGTAATGCTTAGTGAGGGGACTTTTAGCAATTTAATTTCCTAAGTGGTTTTAAGAACAATCTTTCCTATGAATTTTAATACTGCATTTACTCAATGTGTTTATTTACTAACTCTACCATTGTCATACACTGGCAACCTCCTTGCCATCTAGAAAGACTAGATGTTATGAATTAGGACTCATTGTACTTTATGACTTATTTACTTATCCATTCTAATCCATCATCATGTAATTAGAGACAAAAATTGTATTGCATATTAATAATTCCTATGATCTTAACATGACAAGCATAATTTATAGCCATATATGGAGATCAATTTAAAAATAGTATATGCAGGTTCTTATCCTATCTATCAATCATTGGGTTTTTTAATATAGGTTTTTCTGTGTGTTTCTGCATGCATATTTCATATATATCATAAGAAATAAAACTGATCCCATTAAAATGCAGATCATATTATAATGGATTCTTTTTCATCAAGTATGTTTAACTTTTTGAATAAGATATTACTTGCTAACAGCATCTTAGCCATATCTGAAAAACATTCAAGGCAATTTTCTGTAAAAGTTTGAGAGAAAAAACACATATTGATCAGCATTAAGTAGTAAAAAATTTATTGCAATGTTGTCAGTTGCCTTATTCCAGATCAATACAAATCTCACCAAAAGCTTCTTAAATGCAATAAGAATCTGACAAGACCTTTTTGTCACAGATTAGTGTTAAAGCAATGAAAGAGCCCCTAAGGAAAATTGTCTCTCTGGTTGAAATGCCAGCTGTATCCTTTTTCTGAAGTATTGTATGCATGCATGACATTTTATTGATATTGGGGACATCTAAAAAACAAAAAAAGAAAAAAAAAGCTTAAATATTTTGTATGCTGAGTAATGCAAACGAGTAAAAAAACCTGAAAACTAAAATCTAGATTCATTGTTTCCATGAAAAAATACACCACTATTTGAAGTATATTATATTGCTGAGAAGAATTAGATTAGAGAAAGCACAATCTCAATTAAGCTGTACAACATTTTCCTACTGGTCCATCACATTGATTTTAAATTAACAACAAGTGTAATATTTTCTTTAAGACATAAAATAAGTTAGCAAACATTTATTTTTCTTAAGAAGGAAAAGGATATATATTGGATATAATTCAAATTTATATTTCACACACATCAAATAGTAGAATCTAATTTGGAACTGCAGAAGGAGTTCTCGGCACTGGAGACAAGCTGCATTTCATGAATCCTGATGACACTAGAATTTAGTCATCTTGGCAGTACTGTAATGTCAGTTTGCATAAGTAAACCCATTGAGGTTTTCTTATTTGGGTACTTGCTTCTTTTGGCACTTTCAGTTATTTGGACAGGGAAAGTACATGTATCTTTCATGATATTTATGTCAACTTAATTTTATAAAATGTATCAGTTTAACTGCAGAGAGATTTGTCTTTTTCAAAAAGAACCAAATTTGATTTTGGAAATGTAACTTTTACTTAAATCTATTATTCTAGCACCCCCTTTAGATAAAAGGATACATTGTTCTGTGCCAATTTTGCTTTTCATTCTTTGTTGCTTCTCTAGAGTCTTGCCTTTCTAAACTCAAATAATATCCCATATCAGTGCACCTATCTACCTCTCTAGGTCTCACTTATCAGAATTATTCTGATTTTAAATATGTCAATATTGATGAGTAATGTTACATATATGTGTGTGTGTGTGTGTGTGTGTGTGTGTGTGTGTATGGATATATATATATATATATATATATATATATATATATATGGTAGTATATAGTATTATTTTACAAATGCACACAAATCATAGGATACAAATTTATAACAGCTTTGATAATCATTAGAAATTCACATACATTAAAAATATTAAGCATATATGTATGTATGTGTATATATATATATATATATATATATATATATATATATATAATGTGCACATACACAAAATACATGCAAATTGTCTACCTATTACATTGTTAATATAATGAAAGGACAAGAGTGATACCAGTGCTAGTTTAAGTGCAGGATATTCTTCTGTTTTCTACTATCGTTATTTAATTCTTCACAGCTCTCTTAATGCATGCTGCTACTATAAAATATATCCCAGCATTAAAATTGGCAGGGAAGAACATGGAAATATATTTGGCAAAGAATTTAAAATAGCTATTTTTCCTAGTTGCAATTCTTAGCCCCAAGGAAAAAGGCCCAATATGCTACATTGAATATTATTTTTGGAGATGTGGGGCAACACATCGAGGAGCAATGGGTGGGGTAGATTATTAGTAATATCAAAGAGAACTGAGTTTCATCATCTAATGGAGTTAAAAAGCCATCATTGATGTTGTGCTCTACATTAGTGGGCTCTAATGTAAATATCAGGGACCGTATGGTTAATTACACAGAGGATCTTATTGCTACATGTGTCTGTCATCTGTATTAAAGCTTTAGAATTCATTTTTTAATATAAATATTTGAGAATTGTTAAAGGACTATTATTTATATAAAAAGGTGTGACTTAGAAAAGTATATGTAGCAGCAGACATAGGCTGTGTGACCTTATGGAATTTACTGCAATTCTTTGGTCTTAGGTCTCTGCTCATTAAAAACAGGGATAATCATGATATAAATGATATGATATGAGGCATAAATACTCCTCAGAACCTACCTATTCTGATTGCGATTAGCAAAGTAATGTCTTTATGTGAATCTTTTAGCCACAGCCATAATAAGTCCACTGCCCTGTATCACATTAAATTTCTCCATCCTCCCCTGAGGCTTTATTTTTCTTACCTCTCTCTGTCTATTCCTAGTACTTGGGCTTTGTGACAGGATCTTCACAAATTGGTCCCCTAAATATGAGATATATTCAATAGTAAAGTCTGATAGTTTCCAAAATCCTAGAGTTCAGGGTTTGAATTGCCCTGTGTAGGAACACAACCACACAAATTGCTTTATTCCTTTTTTATGGCTTCTCTCACAATGAAGACAGAGATTGTGACAAAGACCTTGTGGCCTCCAACCCTGAAATGTTAACGTTTGTCTCTTTACAGAAAAAAAGTTTGTGGGCCTCTGCTCTAGACAATAGGGCAAGAGTCTGGATTTATCATGAGTTATTCCATGTGGAGTTCATCTACCTGGAAGTATATACCTGGCAGGGCGCAAATACCCCATTCCATCCTGCAACTGCATTACTTCTGTTTTTATGTCAAGTATTAAATACCATTAAATAAACAGGATAGAGAAGAAGATTTTTGTTTAACTTTCATTTTATTAAATGAAACACACCTTTCCCAGATGTTTCTGACATTGGACTCACATGTTCTTTCCATACCTTACAGGACTTTAAATTATGCATATTATAATAAGAACAGTCAGGGCAGTGATTGACCACATTTTAATTTCCAAAAGGGAGTTTGGTCTCCTTCTAAAATTATTTACAGATGATGGCTACCTCCAATCTGAATTTCCCGCAGATCTTAATTCCCAACTTAGCTATATAAATCTTTAGCTAACAGAATTAGTTTCTTAAGGATGTTTATGATTCTTGCACTTAATATGTTCTTAATTCTGAGGGAAAAAAATACCTGCAGTTTCTCTTCTTGTAAATATAGCACTTTTTTGTGACTACTAAAACTGCTCTAAGAATCATTAAATAGATACATTTATTCATTGAGATATTATGCTCCTGTGGCTTTGCACATGGAATAAATCAGGCTGCACCATCCTGCTCTCCCTAAGGGCCTCCAATTGGGTTGAAATATCTTTCTGCCTGAAGTCATATGGTTTGGAACCTAATCAAAATGTGTGGATTAGGATTCCTGAGCATTTTTGACAGTCTAGGGAATAGATAGTGCTAAAAAAGGGAGTCTCTGGGTAATTTTTATGTCAATGCCTTTTTTTTGAATACTGACAATAGTGAAAGGGAAATATAGTTTGTTTTAACGTCCACTAAATCAAGTATGGCTCCTATAGACCATGTCTATGTCTCAGTGTTTATGTTTTATAACTGTTTCAGAAAACAACCTTAGAAACAAAAATGACAAGAAAAAATTGAATTTTACAAAAAAAACCTTATAGTTATTTGGAAATGACTTCTGTAAGTATCATTGTACAATATAGTTTTAAAATTGTACAACCTGCTTACCCTCAAATATATATTATTTGTTTATTCCCTATTTTTCAAAACAGATTAACATTTTTAAAAAATATTAAAAGGCCTCTCATCATTAGATAAAAGAAATTGATAGAATTTGTGGATGATTAATATGGTATTTCTCATAGTAAACATTCTTTCTCAAAACATCCCTAGTTTGGATATTTATAATAATGCAGCAGACCCAGAAAACTTAGTGGCTAACCTATCAATTATTAAAAATAAAATGGCCAATTTTATAGGTCTGAAATTTGGGCAAAGAACAGTAGGGATGCTAGTTTTTTTTTTTTTTTTTTTCCTAATGATACTCTTTCATGGGTCCACAGCTGACATTACACACACGCTGTTGAAATGGCATGATTGTATGCCTCCATCCAGGGTTTCAGTTCTGCCTGTTATGCTGTGGACCCTCAGTTCTTCTCTGCATGCTGTCTGCTGGGGCAGGAATGTTCAAGGTAACACCTCCATTCCTGTTATTAAGCCTGGGCTGCCAAAGCTGAGTCAGCTGCTGGTGTTGGGCTTCTATTTTACTATTCAAGCCTCAGCACATGGCTGATGTGAATTCCCTCACTGCTTGGCTTTCTCAGGCTAGTCAGGAGTCTCCCTGAGTACTCCAGGAGAGACAGGTGGACTCTCCAAGGATTTTTTCCATCTAGATTTTCACATGGGCATCCAGTCTCCAAAGTCCCAGTGGTTCTTTTTATTGTAGTTTATTTATTAAACAATGTGCTGGATTCAGACAGTATTTAAGAGGGAGGGGATGTATGACCTGAACAGAACACACATGCACAGCGAAAAAGAATCGATGGTGGATGAGGATGACCATTTTGGACTCTATCTACCAAAACTCCCCCTGATGTTGTTGAGATGGAAGATCAGATGATAGGATCCTCCAAATTCTTCACATTTAATTCTTCATTTGTCAATCTTCTATTGCCAATAATTTGAATCCAACAATATGAAGATGGGTTAACATACCTCACAATCTTTTCAATCCTCATTTTCTTCCTTTAATATGGAAATAGTTCACTAAATGGTTGATACTAAACTGCATCAGTTGCCTATTCTTTCTCAGGCTTCATGTTGTTTTTCTCTTTTAACAAAAACAGAATTCAGATAAACCATATTATTATTGCCTTTCTTGTATACTTTTATTTTGTCTTTTTTTCCCTTAGTTAAGCCCACTAAATAATACTGTGGGGAATAGGGGTTGCAAATGTGGTTTTCTTGATGTATTTGTAACCAAAAAGAAGTCTATGTATTGCTTAGAAGGAATGAATACTAGGTTATTGAGGAATCCTTATGTTACTTGGTGAATTAAAAGAAGATTTGCAGCATTGGTCAATGAAAGGCATGTAGCCTGATGCTAAGGAACATCTGCTTTGTGCTGTTATGCCACTTGCACATCATAAAACACATAGTGGGGATCAGTCACACTAACAAAAAAAGCTTCCCAAATCCAGAAGAAAACAGGTAACAGATGTTCCAGTCAGATGGTTGAACTAAAATATGTATTATAACTGGCATCTGAGGTAGGAAATAAACAGAATTTATGCCTTACACAGGGTTTTAATTACTCTGCATTCAGAAAAGTTATATTGTTAAGTTTAGTGTACTTATTCAAGGGGAGTATATCATTTATGTGAGTATCAATATTACATTGTGAATTGTGTTGTAAAGATTTTGATTTATAGAAATCCTTTGTATAAATTAAAACACAGCTCTATATTTTGCCTAATTTATGTTTACTCACAATGCTACAGAAGACAGCATTTTAAAGTAATATTTCATTGTTTATTCTTAAAATGAATTGACATCCATGGAAATATCTAGCTAAATGCCAGTTACATGATAGGTGTTTACTAAGTGTTGCAAATTTAGTAATATAATATAATAACCTTATCCGATGCAATGATTTGACTTATTGGTTGGGCACATTTAATTGTCACTGGGCACAGTTAAGAAAGCTTAGCTTTTCCTTTTGCCTGTATATTTTTAAGGATGTATATATAAAACTCAAAAAGACATAGAAGAAATTAGAAAGGAAAGAATAACAATCAAAAGAGTGAAAGTATTTTGATTTTCAGCTCTGAACCATACCATAAAATATAAAATTCCCTGGATAATGCAAACCTTAAGTTAACCAAATGCTATTATTCGAAAACATAAGAAAAGGAATAAAATAGACATGCAACAATCCAGAAATTCTGATCATTTTACTTAACTCAACTATACAAAATAAATAAATAAGTGGTTTACTTAAGCTCCATGGCAAAAGTGCCATTTCCAAGCTGTCTCTCTTTAGGTAACCTGGCAGCATTCTTTGTAAATCTGGTTAACTGAGAGAATTACTTTTAGTCTTCCTAACTCAGAAACTCATTGTGAATGCGATTGCTGTGGCTGTAGCTGTCTTTTCCCATCTGAAAACTAGCACTGATGGTAATTGCCTAGTCTTTCCACTGCTTAGTTTTTCAAGGAGTCTTTGACAAGAAGCCCCTGTAATGTTTTCACCAGCCATCATTTAAAGAGACAACCTCACAAGTCACAAATAATTGGACTTAATTGCAGGTGCACTCAGACCTTTATAGTATCAAAACAAGAGGCCAGAAGGCAATCGTGGCACAATTATTACAGAATGTCATAGCCACATGATGTATCCAGAAGAAAATGAACTTACAAAAGGGAATGTGCTTTTAAAATATGTTTGTCTCATAGAGTTCATTGTAATAAGTTTCTCCTTTCTGTTCTCAGTAATGAAGTCTTATCACCTCAGCCTAGCTGCTTATAACTGCTACTCTCTCCTTTATTATAAAAACATGCCACGAATCTTCACAATTGGATAAAGTATTTCATCCTTTATTAGCTTCCTTCCTCTATAGACAAAGTACAGCCAGTAAAGATGTCGTTCTTGTTCTTGAAAACAAGTAGATTAGTCCATTTTCTCATGGGATTTAGCGAAGTCCTTCAACAGATGTGACTGGCAGAGGAAGAGGCTGAAGATTCTGGCCCCAGGGAATAGATTGCTGACTTGATAAATCTTTGGGTCACAAAAGGTCATCTCTTGATGTTTGGAAGAAAGATTGGCTTACTAACAAATGCCAACAAAAGATTTTTCTGTAGTGTAAAATACAAAGAAAGCAAACTAATACTGAAAGAGCATTTGCATGCTGACAATGACAATACCCAAACAAGCCTACATACTGTATTTTTAGTCATAAATTTCTTGTAATTTAAAAAAAGATAACGTCATTGTTGCAGAAAAATACATACTTTTCTTTTCAGTTGTTTAGGTTTCCAGAGAGCTCTGTAGAAATATGAATGTTGAGCCTCTAAACAGACAATTTGGAACAGAAGTCATTGAGGTCAGATTTTTGGAAATGCTACTTTGAAATCCACTGGTAAAAAATATTAAAAATCATAAGGAGCTTTGAAAGGCCTGTGGAAAATTAAAAATCTCATTGACAGTGACGTCAAGTACATATTATTAGTAAATTCATAAATCTCACTGTATTATTTCTGTATAATATTTTCAGCTTGAAAGATAACAGTAAAAACTAAGATTAAAAACTAACAAACAAAACAGAGTGGAACCACTAGTCCTCTTGGAACTACTCAATCACTTCAAGTATTCTTAAACATAGGAAAAAACATCTGGTTTCTTCCTTTAATTTGATTTTTTGAATTTTTAATCTGAAAAATTGCAATATTTTGAGTATATCCTTACAAAAATTTGACCTACTTTTAGGAAGGATTCTAGGAATTTGCCAGTGAGCCATTTCTTTTCTTTTTTACTCTTTGTTTGGATTGAACAACGCCTCCTCCTCCTCCTCTTCTTCCTCCTCCTCCTCTTCCTCCTTCTTTTTCTTTTTTTTCACCATAGTGCATTTTGATCATTTTACCTCCCTTTAATGGAAGGACCCTTACTTCCATACCTAGTAACTAATCTCACAAACTAAGTTCTTAACATGGGAGCTGTGCCCTGAGAAATTGCTGTGGTATTTCCAGGAGCTGTGATAATTCTTTCTATGAAAGGGAAAGGAGGGAGATGATTTGATATCCTAAAGGAAGAGCTTTCCTGTGAAAGCTGACCAGAGATCCTCCACCACAATGATCCAAACCTGCTTCACCTTTTTCAGTTTGTTGTCTAATTTTAATATCTCTGCATACATACACAAACACACTGAAATTGCTAGATTGTGGAGTCTTGCAGGAATTATAAAATATGACTTTTATCTTTAGTATTTTATACATTTAATATTTGTTTTTAATGTATTTTTTTCTCTTTTTGCTGCTTTGGGATTAACCCAGGGCATTGCTCATGTGAGGCAAGTGCTCTACCAGTGAGTTGCATCCTAGCTATAAATTAAATATGTGAATGTACCCCCAGGGTTTTTTAATATCCAAGGTTATATCTGAATGTTTGTTGCTTTCCTAAAGTTCTCTCTCTAAATTGTGATTTCTTCTGAATAATATTTCATAACCAGTGGAGTTTTAAAAAGAAATATATAGAAAACTGTCCTAAAAGATTTATCAAGTGATGCAAATATTTTACCTATAGATATTCTGGGGCCTGAAAATCATTCTAAAAACTGGGCAATATGGAATTTGTGTGAGCATCAGAGAAGGCAGGGATTTCTGAAGAACTTCAAGATCTTATAATGATAAAAATAAAAGAGGGGTAGACAATTATTGTTTTGTTGTTTATATGTATCAGCTCTAATGCTTATTCATCCCTTCATGTATTTAACTACTCTCTCATGGACATTGTCCACAGATGTTGAACTTCTCCTTCTAGGTCACACATATTTTCTGTGGAGTACTTTGCCTTCCATACTTCTTTCTGAATCTAATACCAAATGTTTGACCAATCTAAGGACAGTAAGTCACATATTTTTGAAATAAGATAGAAAGAACAAATAAAAGAATGCAATGTTAGCACAGCAAAAGGCAAGGGTTTTCAAGGTGTTTGTGTAAATAAGAATCTTCTGAATGGTGAAGGATCAAAGGACACAGAGGACACACGAGACCCTTGGCAAAGCTGATATTTGTAAATTGCTGTCTGTGAGAATGGAAGACCCTCTCTGCAGATTGCTCCTGAAAAGTTGAGTCCATAAAGATTAACTGAAAATAATTTATGATTCTGTTTAGAAACTGGATCCGGACAGAGAACGCACCTCCATTCAAAGATGATTTGAAATGACTGAATAAGGCCCACATAGAGAGACTGGATCTTAGGAAGCAACTCTTTGAAACATCTCATTTTACACAAAGGAAATATTGTTTTATAGAGTAAATAATCATAGCTTGTCATTTTATTTAGAATTTCTCTGAAAAATCTCATATCTAATGCCTGTCATATTCATATCACTTACACTCAAACTTCTCAGGTTGTCACTTCTGGAATTCGCTTTCACCATTTTTCTTTCTAAAAAAATAATCCCAAAAAACCAAAAAGCAAACAAAAAAAACCACAAACACTCAGTGGTACAAGATTAGAGTTACCATAAATCTCCTTAGTAAAGTCAATGAATAAATAAGTAAACAAATGAACAATGTGACGATTTGACACTTGTCAATTATATTTGCAATTTCTGGGTAGTACATGGAAATAAATTTCTGTAGTTTGGAAAGTATCCAGAATCAGGAATGTGACTCAAATGTGTTTTGAGAAGAATCCATGAACACTCAGTGAACTCTTGGCCTAGAGCTTTCTTCCTCATAAAAGTACTCAGAGTATCCACAATCCCAGATTTCTATGGGCTGCTCACTGTGCTCTGACCAACTTCTCACTATTGAAGAGACATCTTATCATAACTTAGCACTAGACTATGAGTTAGTTTTTAAGAAGAGAATTGGCTAACAGGGAAAATGTGTTCTGAATTTGTACTATCTTTAATTTGTTTAAACTGATAAAAAACACAAATTGCACATATTATGGGATACCATGTGATGTTTTGGTACATGTATATGTTGCATAATGTATAAATCAAGGTAAACATATCTATTTCCTTCAACATTTATAATACACTTATGATGAAGCATTTAAAATCCTTTTTCTTGGGTTTTGGAAGTGTACAGCACATTCTTATTATCTGTGGTCACCGCACTGTGCAAGAACACTTTGTAATTTTCCCTATACACTTATAGCTCATTACCCACCCATCCATAACTTCCCTCACCCCCCCTAGTCTCATCAGCTTCTGGTAAGGAAAAAAAAAGCAATTGAGGAAGAGTATGTTTTGGATTCTGATTTGGTGTGTCACCTAGAGCCTCCTGTGGGAGTTTAAACATGAAGTATGAGGGGAAAATAAGCCAACTTTGAGTGAAGGTGTGAACATGGTACAAAATTTTGATGAATTCATTCATCAAAATGGAAAATGGGTCATAGATATATTCTCTTGGGTCAGGAAAATAAAAATGAAAAGTGGTCACTTTTCTGTTATTCCCTTAAATAAACAGACTTTTTTTTTTTTGCTGTTGTTTCCTGAAATTACACATATCCATACATAGATCCCACATTTAAGAGAGAGTCTAATTATATCTCTACCTCTTACAGTTTTACACAAAGAGAGTCAGGTGTGATTTGTGAAGAATGTAGTGTGCAGAGTGTTCTTCATGTTAAAAAAAGAAATAGGAACTTATAAACCAATATTTTACTATTGCTGTTACTGTTATTATTTTGTTATTGTCATTGTTATTGTCTTTCACTACCAAACTAAAAAAAAATCATTAAAGACAAATCATTATGAATTTTAAAATGTTGGAGTTGATAGAATTAAATGTCTTATTTTCTTGAGAAAATTAGCAATAAAATATTATTTTGTTTCTTTTATAACTTGTAAGCATGTTGTTTTAGTCAACTTTTTAGCTACTGTGACCAAAAGACCTGACAAGAACAATTTTAGAAGGGGAAACGTTTATTTGGGCCTCACAGTTTCAGAGGTATCAGTCCACAGACAGCAGACTCTGTTTCTTTGGGCCTGGGATGTGGCAGAATATCATGGTCAAAAGGTGTGGAGGATTAAAGTAACTCAGGACATGAAACTGGGAAGCACAGAGATAGTTCCATTTGCCTGGGCAAAGCATAAATCTCATTGCCATGCTTATGAAACACCAACTCCAGTCATTCACTGCAGGGACCACCCAGTTAATTTACCCTTTTAGTGGATTAATGCACTGATTTGTTTAAGGCCCTCATAACCCAATCATTTCACCACTCAACTTCCTAGCATTGTCTCACACTTCAGCTTTTGGAGATACCTCATATCTAAATCATAACATGTGAAGCAGCTAAGAAAAATATAAGGGTTGTCTTTGACATTAAGATTATTCAACAACAACTATATATATATATTTTTTACACACCCACACATATATAATTGTCGTAATGATGTTCATGTTCTTACTTTTAATCCAAGATTTTCATCATTTTTTCTACATTTAATTAGTTCTATCTTTCTATGTATAAGATAGAAATCCAGAAATTCCATTTCATTAAACTGTTTTGTGAATTAGATAACATTTGCCAAATGACACATGGTAGATTCTTGATGACTGTTTGGTTGTCCTATCCTAATTAAACAAAAAAATTCAATTGAGCAAAGGTAAAACATATTATTTAAGTTTCATTAAATTTTTCAAAGTAGTAATCAAATACTGCAAACAATTATATGAGTTTCTACAACTTTAAGTTAAAGGTATATGCTAAATTAAGAAATGAGGATACTCTAATTTTCAAGGGCTAATTTAGGCTTATAGTAAATAGTACATATGATGGGAAAATGGTATATGGTCCATTTCAAAAATTCATATCAAAATTAATGTATTTTTTAAATAAGACACAATGTATATGATCATATATGTACATTGTGTAATACTAAAATAAATTAGTAAATCAATACACCAAATATATCTTCTAACAAACTATAATTAGAAATGTAAATATCCCAATTAATAATAGAAGGCACAGACACTATTTACTTCCTAAATAGGAACAAATTTAAATATATTCATGCACAATAAACTGTTGCTTAGCTTCTGCTCAGAGTAATTAGGCAACCATGAAATTAAAGAGAATAATTTGATTACATTTTCCATCACATTATCATTTGGGGGGAGAGTGGAACAGGAGAAGTAACAGATAATAGAATCTATTTTTCTCTTTCTAATAATTTAGTGTGGTTTATTAAAGCACATTTTGTTATTTTTAGATTAACACATATACCTAATTCCTTACATATATTAATTTTTTTACATGAAATATAACTTGTGAAATATGTGGGCTGATTTCTCTATTATCTGACAATTTTTGTATTTATGTGTTGAAAGCATAATTTGTAAAGGGTTAAGAAAAAGATCCCATTATTTGTTCAGCCAACTCTTTCACTTCCTTTAAGTCTGTGTCAATTCTGACCTTTTCAACTAGAGTAACCATGACCAACATAGGGATTACTGCAACCTGGCACCCAACCCCCACTGCCAGCACTTCAACCTTCTTATCCTAAATTTGTGCCTTTTCTATAGCATTTATCTTCACAAGACACACCAAGTAACTTACGTGGTATTTATTATCAGTTTCCCTCATGGTAAGCTTCTGAACTACAAAAAAGCTTTGTCAATTGCTTTCATTTAACAGTGTGTATTTAAGGAATAAATATATTGTATTTGATAATCATCTTTAATTGGATCATATTTAGGTTCATTTATTATATTAAGGCAATCAAACAAAATTTATCAGAACACTACTTTAACCTTAATATATATTTTGATCATGTTTCAGCAAACAGCTGTTCAGTAATCTTACAATCTGTCAGTCAATCCTGCCTAAATTGGAAAAGAAAATTAATCCTGAATGTCAAGTCAAAATCAGCACATTTAAATGGGATCTATTTATTATTGTTGCAAATGTGTAGCTATTTAAATTTCTGATATGTTTCTGTAAGGAAAAAGTAATATAGAATGCTTAGAAAATACAGCCTCACTCATTGGTTGATAATTTTAATGGAAGGATAGCTATCAATATCAAAAATGTATCATGATAGGAATTTCACAAAATAGCTGTGACTTTTCTAAAATCTGTCTTCAGAGTACTGGCGACATAATGGTCAGTTTGGAAAGACCAATAATGAATGTTTTTTTTTCCTTATACTTACTTAGCTGGGTGTAGAATTTTATTCCCTCAGTGAGAGGAACATTTACATTAAACAGAGCTGCATCTGATTACTATATAGAAATGATAAAAGAAAATCCCTGCGTGTGTATGTGTGTGTGTGTGTGTATGTGTGTGTGTGTGTAGATGTATGTACATACAATATCAAGGAACCTGGAAAACAACTGAAAATTTGTGATGAAATCAGAAGATTTTGAAGGTAAAACCTGCCTGTTTAATCCCAAGTAAAGTCTCTCCCTTTCATTCTGTTTTAATAATAAGCATAAATATAAAGGTAGTGGGTAAAAAGGGCATTGTTGATTTGAAAGCTCAAGTGTGGTGTAACAAAGTAGTGATACCATCCATTTACCACCTGATAAGAAACTTGGAGAACACCAAACAGCATTCATGACTCTTAAGTATTTTGTGTAGCCTTCCCACTTTTATGATTTCTTTTTAAATATCCGGTCATGGATCATGTTTGAACTAATTATGGCCAACAGCAACCTTACATTGAAATACACTACATTTATCTTCAATAGCACTAGGAAGAATAACCTCTCTACTCTCTGGGTGGAGGTGGGAGGAAAAGAACTCCCAGTGGTAAATTAGGCAGGAGCTGCTGTCACAAGTGGGGAAAATTAAGCATGATCTCCAGTACCAGCAGTGGTAAAGGAAAAACTGGTTTGGCCTAAGAAGGGACTCTGCACTTAGCTTACATATCCATTTGCAGTTTTCCACAATCCCCATCACTCCATGTTACTGACACCAGTTCACAAACTTATACTCACCTGTGATTTGTGATTATGAACACTGTGGTAGATGGTTCATTGTGGTTCATTGAGGGACATAGAAAAGTTTAAGGAGTAGAGAAACAAAACTCAGATAGGATTTCAGGAGGGGAGAGGAATAAATGATCACTTGTGCTTCTCTAGAATTATTTGTAATCAGGCATTACTGGAACTTTATTAATAGTATTTATGCATTTTAGAAGAGAAAAATTCAGTTGGCCTCCTGATTTAAAAAAAAAAAAAACCTGAGTTCTAAATTCTTCAAAATTTTGTAAATTATCTTATTTAGTTAATTCTGTATGTGATCAAATTCTGGGTGGAGTTATTTTATCCCAGTATAATTATTTTTTTTCCCTTAGGGATGAGCAGATTGAAGAGACAAAGATAAGAAACAATTATAATGGAAAAGGAAATAGGCTCTGGCCCTGATTCTTACTGAGTGTTAGTTGACTTTCAGGTCCAATAACTGCCCACCACTTTCCCAGGAATGTTGTGGATGGCAGGCCTATTTTCCTTGAGAGCCACTTAGAATTTTCTCCTGTGACCTTCTGGGATTGCTCTTTGTTCAGCCACCTGGAACTCTTTATTGCAACTGTTTTTGCTCCTCTGACCCTGAGTTGCCTCTGAAGTTTCACCTTTTGGTCTCTGCCAATCTGGATCTCATTTTCCCTCCTGCAGCCACCAGTGATAGCAGCTTTTTCTGAGAGAAAAGACGGGTCTTTGCACTAATGTTATACCTAGCTAATTAGCCAGACTGGAGAGTGCCCTCTTAGTTCTTCTCTCCAATAAACACAAAACCAGTCATGACAGTTTGGGTTGGCACAGTGCGACACCAGAAGCTCTCATTACTCATGTGCTCAGTTGATTCTCTTCTGATGGAAATTTCTTTTTCTGCATGGAACATAGTGTGATTCGAGGATTGAGAGTAGTTATATTACTCTCTGTACATAATTTCATTTATAATATATTTTAAACTATTCATTTAGAAGTTAAGCAAGCTTTGTATAATCCTTCCTACATCTGCATAGAATGTATTCATAGTATTATACATAAATCAGTTTTATTCTAAAAGCAATCATCTGTATTTGTTATTATGTTAAAAAACTCAATTTGTGAGATGTTTTAGAAGTTTAGTAAAGGTAAAGTAATGTAAAAAGAAAAAAAAATACCTCTTCAAGTTTGGCTTTAAGTCAAACTTGCTAATAAACTGCCTCAGTTTTTTCTAGGCAAACATAAATAGTACTACACAAGGAGACTATAAGGGAAACTTGATTGCTATAAGCTTTACAATATAACTTCCAGATTTCCTTGAAGACAAACTGAAATGACTGCTTCTTTTTGAAGGTTGATTTCTGTGTTCACCTCTGCTCCTGGACAAGGCATAACTGCCAGCTTGTGCCCATGTGGTTGAGCAGACTGATGTTTTCCCATCTGTTCTGATTGCTGTTGCACAGGCTCAAAAGCATCCTCCTAGTAGGATTTAGTCTGTATTCTAGGGTTTTCTCTTCTCCCAGGATATGAAATTTTAATCATTCTGCAGAAGAATTTCAGCCTAACTAATTATCTAACACAGGCAAATAACTTCAGAAAGCCTATGTTCTAAATGATATTTGCATACTTACATATATTGCAGGACAGGATAAATAGCGTTAGTTGAGAGAGTTACTGCAAATGTAAATTAGAAGAAAACTTCTTAAATTCAATTGAGTAAGTTTATAAGGCCCAAAATTGATCTGGCAAGAAGAAATTATGGACAGGCCCTTTAATTATTTATTGTGTGATTCATGCATTTCACATTTTTATTTGTATGCCCTGGTAAGAATTTTTAATCACATCAAAGTTTCACCTCAAATATTGCTAGAGACCCAGACATTCTTTTCCTAAACTTCATTTTATTTTGCATTTAATTAGAAAGAAAAGAAAAATAATCTTTTATGTTATTTCTAATAATTTTTACTAGTTTGTTCTTGTTCCTATTTCTTTTTTTCTTTCTATTTTTATATATTTTTCCACTTTTAAACTGCATTCTCTTTAAATATTTCTCCCTGTACTATTTGTTTATTTCCATTTTACTACTGACTGCAGTTTCTAAATTTAATTTTTTGCATGTTTTTAAATTTGAATGTGAAAAAAGTTCTTTAATTAAAAAAAGCAATATTCTTTTTAATAATAAAAACATCAATTAGGGTTTTATAACAAAGATATTTAATTGATTGTGGACTGTCTTGATCAGGTACAAATAGACATTCATTGTGAACTCATCCACTAAAGAAAGGTTAGTTTTTTTGATTTTTTAAAAAATTATTATTAATACTAGCCATTAATCAATTTATAAAAGGTAAATATTAGTAAAAATTACATTGGGATATTGTGCTATACTTACCAATTTCTGTCATCAAGCTTAGAGGGAAAGAAGTATATTCATATATTTCTAGTGGGACCATACATTTGTATGTCCCCTTGGAGAAATATTTGGCAATATCTATTGATATAACAGATTCACATACCCTATGACCAGCAATTCTACTTCTGGGAATTTACCCTTCAGACACTCTTGGCACACATACAAAAGACAAATGTTCAAGGTCAGTCACTGTGGTATTGTTTGTAACAGCAAAGAATTGGAAATAACCCAAATGTCTTTCAGCAGAATGCTGATTAAATGTATTGTAACATGTACATCAATATTAAATAATATCAGATAGCTCTAAAGAAAGGAGAAGGTTTTAGTTACTTGTTGGGGAAAAATGATCATTTACATTGAGAAATAAAAAAAAGAAAGAAAGAAATGCATAGAAAAGCATACATGAGGTACTGAGGTTATGGCTCAGTGGTACAGTGCTAGCCTAACATATGTAAGGCACTGGGTTCAAACCTCAGAACCACATAAAAATGAAATAAAGATATTTTGTCCACCTACAACTAAAAAAATAAATGTTTTTAAAAGAAAATCATACATGAGATGTGCTGATATTATATGAAAATTGTGAAAAAATAACAATATACACTTGCATTTGCCTGCATCTCCATAAAGAAAATGATGCATGCACCAAAAACTAAGGTGTTATATAATGGTGATTGAAGAAGAGACAGAAAAATGAGGCACAAAAACAAGGCTTAAGATTTCATTGTTTTCCATATTGTTAGAACATCAATGTGGATATATATTGATGGACACACACATAAAAATACAAACCATAAGAGTGAAAAGAAAAGTATGTCCAAATACCCAGTGTGATTCTAGTTACTGCAATTGACTAGAGAATTTGGCTCTGAGGAATATTCTGGGTTGATGACAATATTTGTACCTTCATTGTAACCATGTGGAGAGGTATATATATCTTTGAAAATTCATTGATTGGTATACTTTAAACTGATGTTGGTTATAAAATGTAAATTATGCCTTGCTAAACATGATTATAATAGCTTTGTTGTGTACTTCCAAATTAATAATAATCATAATAACAACAACAATAAGATCATAATGGATTATTTAGAGACTACTTTATTATATGGACATTGCCCTTGGAAATGACCTAAAATGGTTATTTTTCTATATACATAACATTAAGTCATATATCAAGACATTTTTAAAGAGTGCCAAGGTGTTCTGACTTGGTCTATGCTTAACAGCCTTTAGGAAAGAAAGCTGCAACAATTGCCTATTCTTCTTAACCTGATTAATTTTCTTCAAAAAATTTTCATCTCTCAACATACCATACCTTATTTGTTAAGTATCAGCCCCCTCCTTTGGGAATTTATAAGCTCCTTTGAGGACAGGAACTTAGTTCCAGTTGTTGCTCTATTCTTGGCACCTGATGTCCTTTACAAAAGTAGTGTGCACTCTGTAAATACTTACAGTAATTGAGAAAAATTTCCACTGAATGATTTAAAAACATACCATGAACAAGATACTGACAAAGTTGCCAAATATGGTAAGTCTAATATTATTTCTCATTAGCTCTAAATAGACAGAATTTCCTCTAGCATTTTTGTGAGTTTTGCAGAGGAAATGGTTGGTTAGTATTTATAAGGGAAATAGTATCACCAAAAATCCATAAGAATTACACCCCTAGCAAAATGAGATATTTTCCCTAAAGTACCTGGAACCTGAGACTGGCCAAGATGAGTAGATTATTCTGTTCATTTTCAGAGTATAAACTTAAGCTCCACGTTTTCTGAAAAAAAAAAAAAAAACAACAACCCATCAACTATTAAACTTGCTCAATCTCGCCTTTTTTTAAAAAATTATTAGCTTGTTTGTATTGTGTGCTTTCTTTTGCTTTTTTTTTTTAGTATGCTTGTCTTGTGCCCATTCCAAAACATTTATGTATTATGAAGAATTGTAACTACTAATGATTTGATAATGTTTTTGGTTTGTTTACTTGTTAACTCAATTATGTGTCTATTCAACCTATTTTTATCAAGACTTGTAAAGAGCTGGACACTATTTTAGACACAGACTATCAGCAGGAAATAAGACAAGTATGGTCCTGTGATAGAGAGCTCACATACATATCAATAAGACCGGCAAAGCTCCTATTAGTATACATAATCAAGAAATGCCAAGTGTAAACATAATACATAAACCATATTAAAAATTAAAATTGTGCTTAGTGTTATCACATATCATGTAGCATTTTTAGAGAACATTGTTAAAACGATACTGCTTTCAATAGTACAAACATGGGAAGTTCTCTGCGGAGATTACCTTTCAGTAGAGACATGATAAATGAAGGAAAGGTCATTGTGGACCTCTTTCAGGAAAAGGTTACAGTAAAGAAAATCAAAGTATAATAGCCCTTAGGCTGCAAAGAAGTTCATAGTTTTTATAAGGGCCGTGCAGACTGAACAAAGAAGTACCTCTGCTATCAGAGGTAGGCAGGATAATCTGAGTCTGGATTTATCATGATAAGGAGTTTGCATTTCATTCTAAGTGAAGAGGAAGACATTTTGGTGAAAAAGTGGAAGGATGTAATATGATTTGCACTCTAGGTATAATGTATAGAATGATTTTAAAAGTAAAAGCCAAAAATCTCTATTTGACTTCTGGACAGCCCAGGAAAGGATTGATAAATTAGGATGCCAATTGCTTAAAGATGGAGGAAAGTGGTATTGGTTGGATTTGGTTGTAAGTTTGAAATACCAGTTGCACATCAAAGAAGTGATGCATAGAAAGTTGGGTGAAAAAAGCTGGATTTTAAGAACATCAGTGCTGGGGACACTAATATGGAATTTATCAATGAATTAATGTTAATCATCATACCACTATATGATTTATAGATGATTTTTGCAAAAGCATGAAACTATAAGAGATTATCTAGGGAAAAAAGTGAAGCTGAAGAAAGTAAATGTTAAGTGTCTTGAAAATTTGGTTTCCCATTCCTTTGAAATTTGTGAGTAACATCAAGTAAGTGTAGCATCAAGACAGGCAAAAGGGGATAAAAATAGTGTATGTTGTCCTACAAACAAAATTTCAAAGAAACTTTTAAAAAGCAGGCTGTAAGGAAGTATATTAAATCCTGTAGAAATTTGAATAAATGAAGATTGAGCAATGAACACTGAAGTAAGGAAGATATTTATGTCTGTCAATCTTGATAAAATGGATATCTGAGGATTGATAGGGATTTGTGGCTAATTAGAATGTATTGATGAATAAAAAACTGGAGGCAGGGAATTCAGATAATTCTTTCAATAGTTTTGCCTTAAAAGAGATATGATGATGGCTGTACTGCAGTTGTTGGCTCCTTTGACTTTTCAGAGTTCATTCCCAATGACTCACTTGAATATTTCTGATTTCCATTCCTGCAACTTTTGGTTCTGTGGGTCCAGACATTCTGCTTTGGAGTGGGTTTTTATCTTACCCATGCACAGCATTAGAGGCCCACTAAATTTAAACATTTAGATACCACCCAGTCCCTCATGATAGTAGACCAGTAAGAAAAGAATGTTATAACACCACCAGGATCATTGAGCCATTATCCTGAGTAGGTAGAATTGCTAGATCTTAATGGGATAGAAAAAGAAATATGATTAACATTCACATGATTCACTGTTGCATCATGTGATATTCCCATGACGAACTCACTGTACAGCCTGGCCTACCGAGGCATACTATACAAAGGCTCAGATTCCTTATGGAAAACATTTTTATTCACGGGAAATCCATTTAGACTAGCAGATGTCTTAGCCAAAGATAAATTATCTAATATGGGTCAGAGGGCGACCATTATAATAAAAATAATAACCTTAAGAACAAAATCAGAAGTGGAGTATTATTCAAGTAATCTTCCTCTTTTGTTTTTCCATGGATGTCACTAACTATAAACTTAAAGAAGCTGTTTTAGGATTGAATAAATATCATGTTTATTCACAGAATCAAAGCAAGTGGTGAAACATGTAGGACATAACTGAGCTCCATCCACCTCTCCTGGCTTCCTTTTATCATGTTCGTGTACCCATCTTGCCCCACCTGCTGCTTATTTTGGTACTAAAAACTGGTGATCTTCAGGGCTGCTTATGGATGCTGGATTCACAAGCTGGATCTAAGTATTATATTCTCCTCAATCCATCCCCACAATGGCCTGCAGCCAGTGACTGATTGGTATGGAAGTACGAAATATCAGTTTTCTAAAGTCAAGTCAGTCTCTGAGAAATAATTAAAATGCAGAACTTCCTAAGAAGTTGGTATCACAATGTTGAGGACTTGCTTATTTTCTTCTCTTTCTTGTTGCATCCCCCTCTCTCACATGCTTTTCTTGGAGAACTTTCTATCAACCACCACCTGAAATCTGGCCCAGGTTATTCCTAAAGAGCCAAATGCAAACCTTAAAGTTTTATTTTTGTTCTTTTTAGTATCTTGGAAAGAAAAGTCAATGTAAGGAAATGAATAAATTACATAATGGTATGCTATTTTTGTGTTTGCAAAGTATAATAGGAAAAGTACTTTTTATAAGAATTTTTCATCCTATGTTCTAAATGTAATCCATACTACTTGCCCTTTGTGATAGAGAATATAAATGTTGCAAGGCAAAAACAAAAAAAGGAAAGAAAATATTCATTTTATATGCCAAAGATTAGTGATAACTTGATTCTTTTTGCTAGCTTTTCCCCATCTGACCCCAAAATCTCATGCTTAGAAAATATCGTGAAAAATAGTACAATATAAAATCATTGATATATCTGTATCTATCTATGTAGATATATCAATGATTTATATACCAATATATAATATTTAAAAAACAATGTGTTTTCCTTTTCAAATATTTCATAGTAGTATCGATGGTACAATGGATTGATCTTGTGCATATATTGTGTTTTGTTTTGAGATTAATTACTAGTTAAAACATCAGTTTTGCAAAATTTCTATAGCTAAAAGAATATACTTTATTTTTTAATTTCAAATTTCACTACTAGAAAGTTCATGTTTATCAATATTTTCTTCTGTTGAAATTCCGCAATACTGTTGGAACAATTTCTTAGAATTTTAAGACTAAAGAATTTCTGTAAACTCAAACGAGAATATTACAAATAGACTTGATCAAGTAGAAGTCAGAACATCAGATAATGAAGACAAGGTTTATCAACTTGAAAAGAATATAGTCAACACAGAAAAGATGCTTAAATCCCACGAGCAATCTATTCAAGAGATATGGGATGTCATAAAAAAACCAAATATGAGAGTCATAGGGATAGAAGAAGGCACAGAGATTCAAACCAAAGGAATGGACAGCATATTAAATGAAATAATTCTAGAAAACTTCCCAGAGATGAAAGATGGAATGGATTGCCAAATCCTGGAAGCCTACAGGACCCCAAACATTCAAAACCATAATAGACCAACCCCAAGACATATAATTATGAAGATAGCCAACATACAGAACAAGGAGAGAATATTAAAAGCTACGAGAGAAAAGAGGCAGATTACTTTCAGGGGTAAACCAATTAGGTTAACGACAGATTTCTCATCACAAACTTTGAAAGCGAGAAGATCCTGGAATAACGTATTTCAAACGCTGAAAAATAATGGATTCCAACCAAGAATACTATATCCAGCAAAATTGAGCTTCAAATTTGACAATGAAATTAAAATCTTTCACGATAAACAAAAGCTAAAAGAATTTGCAGCAAGAAAACCAGCTCTGCAAAGCATTTTGAACAAAACACTACAAGAAGAGGATGTGAAAAATAGTGCCCAAAACTAACAGCAGGAAGTATCTCAGTAAAGGGGGAGGAAAATAACCAAAAAGCAAAACTAACCAAACTAAAATAAATAAATAAAGAAGCATGACTGGAAATACAAATCATATCTCAATTGTAACCTTAAATGTTAATGGCCTAAACTCACCAATCAAGAGACATAGGCTAGTAAACTGGATCAAAAAAACAAATCCAACAATATGCTGCCTTCAAGAGACTCATATGATAGGAAAAGACATACACAGGCTGAAGGTAAAAGGTTGGAAAAAATCATACCACTCACATGGCCCTCGGAAGCAAGCAGGAGTGGCCATACTCATATCGAATAAAATCAACTTCAAACCTAAGTTAATCAAGAAGGACAAAGAAGGTCACTATATACTGTTAAAAGGAACCATCCACCAACAAGACATAACAATCATCAATTTGTATGCACCCAACAATGGAGCTGCAACGTTCATAAAACAAACTCTCCTCAAGTTCAAGAGTCAAATAGACCACAACACAATAATTATGGGTGACTTCAACACACCGCTCTCGCCATTAGACAGATCCTCTAGACAAAAACTGAACAAAGAAACTATAAAACTCAACAGCACAATCAATAATCTAGACTTAACCGACATATATAGAATATATCAACCATCATCAAGTGGATACACGTTCTTCTCAGCAGCACATAGATCCTACTCAAAGATAGACCATATATTATGCCATAAGACAACTCTTAGTAAATATAAAGGCGTGGAGATAATACCATGCACCATATCTGACCATAATGGAATGAAATTGGAAATCAATGATAAAAGAAGGAAGGAAAAATCCTACATCACATGGAAAATGAACAATATGTTATTGAATGATCAATGGGTTATAGAAGACATAAAGGAGGAGATGAAAAAATTCTTAGAGTCAAATGATAACACAGACACAACATACCGGAATTTATGGGACACAATGAAAGCAGTTTTAAGAGGGAAATTCATTTCTTGGAGTTCTTACCTCAAAAAAAGAAAAAACCAACAAATAAATGAACTCACACAACACCTCAAAAATCTAGAAAAGGAAGAGCAAAACAACAGCAAATGTAGTAGAAGACAAGAAATAATTAAAATTAGAGCAGAAATCAATGAAATTGAAACAAAAGAAACCATTGAAAAAATAGATAAAACTAAAAGTTGGTTCTTTGAAAAAATAAATAAGATAGACAAGCCCTTAGCCACGCTAACGAAAAGAAGAAGAGAGAGAACTCAAATTACTAACATACGGGATGAAAAAGGCAATATCACAACAGACACTACAGAAATACAGAAGATAATTAGAAAGTATTTTGAAACCCTATATTCTAATAAAATAGAAGATAACGAAGATATCGATAAATTTCTTAAGGCATATGAATTGCCCAGATTGAGACAGGAAGACACACACAATTTAAACAGACCAATAACAAAAGAAGAAATAAAAGAAGCCATCAAAAGACTACCAACTAAGAAAAGCCCTGGACCAGATGGGTATACAGCGGAGTTCTACAAAACCTTCAAAGAAGAATTAATACCAATACTTTTCAAGCTATTTCAAGAAATAGAAAAAGAAGGAGCTCTTCCAAATTCATTCTATGAGGCCAACATCACTTTGATCCCAAAACCAGACAAAGATACTTCAAAGAAAGAAAACTACAGACCAATATCTCTAATGAACTTGGATGCAAAAATTCTCAATAAAATTCTGGCGAATCGAATACAAAAACATATCAGAAAACTTGTGCACCATGATCAAGTAGGATTCATTCCTGGGATGCAAGGATGGTTCAATATACGGAAATCAATAAATGCTATCCACCACATCAATAGACTTAAAGACAAGAACCACATGATCATCTCGATGGATGCAGAAAAAGCATTTGACAAAGTACAGCATCCCTTTATGTTCAAAACACTAGAAAAACTAGGGATAACAGGAACTTACCTCAACATTGTAAAAGCTATCTATGCTAAGCCTCAGGCTAGCATCATTCTGAATGGAGAAAAATTGAAGGCATTCCCTCTAAAATCTGGAACAAGACAGGGATGCCCTCTATCACCACTTCTATTCAATTTAGTTCTCGAAGTATTAGCCAGAGCAATTAGACAGACAAAAGAAATTAAAGGCATAAAAATAGGAAAAGAAGAAATTAAACTATCGCTATTTGCGGATGACATGATAATATACTTAACAGACCCAAAAGAGTCTACAAAGAAGCTGCTAGAGTTAATAAATGAATTCAGCAAAGTGGCAGGTTATAAAATCAACACGCATAAATCAAAGGCATTCCTATATATCAGCAACAAAACTTCTGAAATGGAAATAAGGAAAACCACTCCATTCACAATATCCTCAAAGAAAATAAGATACTTGGGTATCAACCTAACAAAAGAGGTGAAAGATTTATACAATGAAAACTACAGAACCCTAAAGAGAGAGATAGAAGAAGATCTCAGAAGATGGAAAAATGTACCCTGTTCATGGATAGGCAGAACTAACATCATCAAAATGGCGATATTACCCAATGTTCTCTATAGGTTTAATGCGATGCCAATCAAAATACCAACGGCATTTCTTGTAGAAATAGACAAAGCAATCATGAAATTCATATGGAAAAACAAAAGACCCAGAATAGCAAAAGCAATTCTAAGCAGGAAGTGTGAATCTGGAGGTATAGCGATACCAGAGGTCAAACTGTACTACAAAGCAATAGTAACAAAAACAGCATGGTACTGGTACCAAAACAGGCAGGTGGACCAATGGTACAGAATAGAAGACACAGAGACTAATCCACAAAGTTACAACTATCTTATATTTGATAAAGGGGCTAAAAGCATGCAATGGAGGAAGGATAGCATCTTCAACAAATGGTGCTGGGAAAATTGGAAATCCATATGCAACAAAATGAAATTGAATCCCTTTCTCTCGCCATCCACAAAAATTAACTCAAAATGGATCAGGGAGCTAGATATCAAATCAGAGACACTGCGTCTGATAGAAGAAAAAGTTGGCTACGATCTACAAATTGTGGGGTCGGGCTCCAAATTCCTTAATAGGCCACCCATAGCCCAAGAGTTAACAACCAGAATAAACAAATGGGACTTACTTAAACTAAAAAGTTTTTTCTCAGCAAGAGAAACAATAAAAGAGGTAAATAGAGAGCCTACATCCTGGGAACAAATCTTTACCCCCCACACCTCCGATAGAGCCCTAATATCCAGAATGTACAAAGAACTCAAAAAATTAAATAATAAGATAACAAATAACCCAATTAACAAATGGGCCAAGGACCTCAACAGACACTTCTCAGAGGAGGACATACAATCAATCAACAAGTTCATGAAAAAATGCTCACCATCTCTAGCAATCAGAGAAATGCAAATCAAAACCACCCTAAGATACCATCTCACTCCAGTAAGATTGGCAGCCATTATGAAGTCAAACAACAACAAGTGTTGGCGGGGATGTGGGGAAAAAGGTACACTTGTACACTGCTGGTGGGGCTGCAAAATGGTGAGGCCAATTTGGAAAGCAGTATGGAGATTCCTGGGAAAGCTGGGAATGGAACCACCATTTGACCCAGCTATTGCACTTCTCGGACTATTCCCTGAGGACCTTAAAAGAGCGCACTATAGGGATACGGCTGCATCAATGATTATAGCGGCACAATTCACAATAGCTAGACTGTGGAACCAACCTAGATGCCCTTCAATAGATGAATGGATAAAGAAAATGTGGCATCTATACACAATGGAATATTATGCAGCACTAAGAAATGACAAAATCATAGAATTTGCAGGGAAATGGATGGCATTAGAGCAGATTATGCTAAGTGAAGCTAGCCAAGCCCTAAAAAACAAATGCCAAATGTCTGCTTTGATATAAAGAGAACAACTAAGAACAGAATAGGAAGGAAGAGCATGTGGAAGAGACTACAGTAAAGAAAGACGAATGGGGGGAGAGAAACGGAGAGAGAAGGGAAAGCATATGGAAATGGTAGGAGACCTTCAAGGATACATAAAATTATAAGAGGCTATGAGGGGCAAGGGGGAGGAAAAAAAAGGGGAGAGAATTGAACAACAGCAGGGGAGATAGAGAGGGAAGATGGGAGGGGAGGGGAGGGGAGGGGGGATAGTAGGGGTTAGGAAAGGTAGCAGAATACAACAGACACTAGTATGGCATTATGTAAAAATGTGAATATGTAACAGATGTGATTCTGCAATCTATATTTGGGGTGAAAATGGGAGTTCAAAACACAATTTGACTCTAATGTATGAAAGATGATATATCATGAGCTATGTAATGCTTTAAATAATCAATAAAAAATAAATAAATAAATAAATTAAAAAAAAATAAATGGATTCTGTAGGAAAAAAAAATAAAGTATTGTTACAGAAAAATAAAAAAAAAAGAATTTCTGTACTGCAAAAGAAGTATTTATTTATTAATTGATTGATTGTAAATTATATCATATATTTTACTTATCCTAAAATTCTTAATTTGCTATGCAAATTTACCTGGACTTAATATCTCTCTTGATTATCAGTCAAGACCTCTGTGTTCTGTGAATAACCTTCCCCATATTCTTGTCTATAACACAATCATCCTGTTTCTGAAAATTTTATTCTTTCAGAATAGATATTTGGAAATGACAATAAAACAGATATTTGGAAATGGCAGATAAAGGAAAAAGAGTTTTCTTTGTATATGATATGTGAAATAATCCTGAAGGACAGGCAATGATTGACATAATAACCAGATTATAGCTGGATTCAATCACATTTCATAAATTTTCTGCTTGAATGACACTGTAGAGAAAACATCAGATTTTAAAAAAATACTCTGCTGCTTGAAATAAATAGTAAGTGAAGTTACTTTTAAATTGTTTTTATTTTTTAAAAAGAAAATTTCTTCTAATTACCAAAAAGAGAGGCAGTGTTTAATAAATACTTGTAAAAAGAATGAATGGATAGATAAATCACACACAAATAAGACATAAATTTCTTATCCTTCACCAACTGTGATAAAGAATATCTCTGCTATAAGCTCTTAGATTTTAAATTTGTCTTAAATGATGAAGGGAAAGCACTGATAATTGAGGCCAGATAAAGGCCAACTGATAAAATCAGTTTAAGGTAATAATTAGACAGGTGAAAATTGGGTTATTTTAAAGTGACTCCTGATGAGGAAATGTATTTTGACTAGTGTGATGTATGTTTATGTTTAAAAATATAGTGATTGGCTCAATTACAAACGTGTATCCTAATATTCAATCCATTTAGAATGTGAGAATTGTGTTGGATGCATAATGATTTTTATACTGGTATCTGCTAAGTTACTGCTGGCATCCACAGGGAGAAAAAAATATCTAAGACAAATGTCCAAGTTGCCTGGAAAAATATATGAATCACAGGGTAATCTTCTTGGAAGCTTAAGGAAAACAAATGTAAAAGAACTACTTTCTAAACCATGTATTTAAAAGGAAATGTAGCATAAGTAACTATTATTGTGATTTTGATTTTGCTTCCTTGATGTGGGGGAAGGGCTCCCTATGAGAATCTGAGCAGCTGAAGGATTATTATCCTCTATCCTCAGAATGGAACAGGAGTGATAATAGAAAAATAATATTCTGTTGGAAATCTCTGAGGTTTTTCTATATGAGGAATAATTGGAAATACCTAGCAACACAGTATACCAATTTCCAAATCAAGGTTGTTAGTCATAAAAGCATGGACACTCAAAGTCCATCTTGGGAGTCTAATCAATACCATCGGAAGGAGGAATACAGAAAATTGTCAGTTTAAATAGTTTCACAAGTAATAACTCTTTCTGAGGTAGAAAAATTGAAGTCTGTTATATTCATTATTTGACTACCTCGATTTATAGATTTTACCTTTAAAAAACAAATCTTAGAAGCCAACTGAAACTTTAAATATGAAAATAAACAAATCAAAATTTTGAAGAGAGTTTCTAAAAATATGTACTTAAATATTATAAATAAATGTGTAGCATCATTATACCCTGAATGCTAAACAATAATTTTGTGCAAAAATAATTTTAATATGCATTCATATCAAATTGATACTGTAAAGTCATAATGAAATAATTTCTCATAAACTCTACAAAAGACTGCTTTTAGCAAATGTTATACATTTTTATAAAAATGCAATTAATACCAATTTATATGCACATAAATTATTTGGTCATAATGATAAAAAATATAATGAACTTTAAGAAATATACCTCTGGTTAATATGAAATCAATAAAACATAATTATGTATGAACAAACTGAGAATTTTTACAAAGTGATGCAACTATTACCAAGAGTGGACATTGGCTGCTTTGAGAATGGGAGCCTGAGATATCTAATAATTCTAACTTAAAAATATACCTTTACAACTCAGTGAATTTCTCTCTAAATAAGCACTGACCTTTTTCCTATATTTCCCACTCTCCTGTGGTATAGTGTGAAGTGGTTAGAAAAGAAATGACGATACCAATTCACAACCCTGGAACCCAACCGGGATCAGCTGCTAAGGATATTTCTGATCAAAAATAAAGAAATAACCTCCATCAGTGGGGTTTTTCAGCCTTAACAGCAGGAAATCTCTTCATTTCTGAAATCTGCAATATCCACAAAAGTAATTGTCTTGCAATGCTCCAACTCAAAATGTGACTTTAGCAATAAGATATATCACATCTTCATAATTTTGTCTTTTCTTTGAATATATTTAGTTTACATATTTACTTCCAGGTATAGTTATTATTTCAAATAACAAAATGTTCACATCACTTCCCTAAGAAATTAAATTGTGTATATTTTTCAATACAGGTTATAATTTCTCTCATTTTTGAATCTGACTTTTCTTGTCTTCTACAGCATTAATTATTTTTAAAAGATTTGTTTTTGAAACTCAAAGAATACAATGGATTTTTGTTAATTCCCCAATTCTCCTAACTATGCAATTCTTCTTGGCTAGAAAATGGTAAGGCAATTCTGAGAAACCATTTTTGCAGCACAAAACTGATTGATTAGACAATTAGTCCACATATTATTGTGATTGTTCTCAAGTTTTCTGTCATCTATGTGAATTCTAAGAACAAACTTCTTCCCCAAAGATCTTATATAGTCATGAATAATTCCTATTAGCCCACTCTTTTTGAAGATTTGTTTGCAGTGTTAAAAGAGATAATTTCTCTCTATTTTCCCCTTTTGTTTCCTGCCTTTCAACTTCCTCCCCTGTTGCTCTTCTTAAACAAACAAAACAAAAGAGAACAAGTACAACAACAAAAGCAATAAGGAAAATGGCTATAGGGTTTGATCCAGTGCATGGTATTTCTCTTAACTGCTTACTAAAGGGGCTATAAGATAGAGTTAGATAGGAGGGAGGAGTTCAGATGTGCTATTATACAGTGGGACTACTATAATAACAATCTATAAAATATTTCAAAAAGCTAGAAGAATAGATATGAAAGTTTTTCACTATAGAGATGATACATGTTTGAGGACATAAATATGTATAACTTGATGTCAATATTACACAGTATTTACTCATATTAAAACATTTCATGGTAGTCCATTAATATGGATAATTTTATGTGTTTATGTATCAATAAAAAAATCATCTTTCTTATAAAGAGAGCAATTTACTGCAGGGAGGGAGATACATTCTGTGCAGCTTTTATGTAGGATTCTGCCCCGGGGACTGAGAAGCAGAGAAGGCTGGACTTCACTGGGAGCAGCAGAAGCAGATATCAGACACACAGCTAGAAACATCAACGACAACAAAATAAGCAAACAGAAAACAAGAAGAGGATACTGCTGGTTCTTTCTCAGCATTCCCTTGCCAAGTTCTTGTTTCTTCTCAAGACCTGGCTATATTCCTGCCCTCAGCATCAAAAGATATTCCTGTGGCATGAAAATATCTTTTATTTGCAGCTTGAGTTGTCTTTTAAATATAATCTGAATCCTTTTCTTTACAGTGTCTTTCCATAGAGATGAAGAGAAAGAAAAAGCCTGAATTGATTCTTGATTCCAAAAATTATTAAATTAGGGCATAAACAATTTTCTAATTCCTGAAGCTCTTTTTCCTCAAATATAACAGAAACCTCATAATACAAATTATACAGGATTGCCATGGGAGGAAAATTCTATGATTTAAATAAATTATCTTGTGCAGCACCTAATATGCTTATTAAATACTTTTTCTCTGTATCCTTCCAAATTTTATATGTATTCACTTAATCCATATACCCTCAGTCAGACTGCAGTTTGCTCCCTGTGCTTGTGGAGATTTTTGCTTCAGAAATGAGATGAAAAAGAGCCATCATGTTATATATATATATATATATATATATATATATATATTTCATGGAATACCATGAAATGTTTTAATATATATATATGAAGCTGACAGCTTCTGACAACATTTTGGAAGATATCTGTGTCCATTACCACAGTTTATTTTCTCTCTGGAATCCCGTTACTCATTGTCTCCTCTCCTTGCAAGTTCCTTAGATCCCTGTCTGTTATTTTTCATGTCTACTCTTCTTCATTAAATTATGCTTCTCCAAAACATGCTCTCATAAGGAATATCATCCTTTTTGTAAGATAAAAAAACAATTTACTGATATATACATTCCCATCCACTGGCTAAATTTATTCTGAGATTTTATAAAACAGAAACAATGTCAGAACTATTCAAAACTGTGTCCAAGAAAATACAAAATCCCAAAGAAAAATATAAGATTAATACTGGGAATATGTGAATCAGAAGACATTGAAAGGACAGAAAAAGTACATGTAGCAGATATGTAACACAGTTGAGACCCAAATTTAATTCTGAGTATCTTGACATCCCTGACCCAAAATACCCCAAATTAAATATATTAATTATTCCATATCAGGACTGGAGATGTAGATGTAGGTGCTTGCCTACCATTTGTAAAGCCCTAGATTTAATCCCCAGTCCTGCAAAAACAAAACAAAACAAAACAGAAACAAAAAAAAAAAAGGAAAAAGAGAAGAAGGAAGAAAAGCCATGAAAAACTTATCATTCATTTTGTAGGATGTCAATCAAATTTAATTAGTAATTTATTACTTTATAGCACAGGTGATACTGAAAAAAACAATGGTCATATTGAATCACTTCTTTTATGGAACTTCAACATACAGAATAACATCAAATATATTTCTATATTCTTTCTATCACTTTAGTTTATAGCATATAAACACATGAAATAATATCTTTAATTACACCTCAACATACCTTATATCATCAATGACAGAGAACAATTGAAATTGTTGCCCACTTTTACCCCTTTTAGAATATTTTGTTACTTTCCACATAATTTTTGTTGGCACCAGATATTTTTATTTTATTTATGTAATGCACCTCTATTTATTCTATTATTTTTCTTGTTTAATAGCAGTAGGATTCTAAAATTCTACTTGCAAATTCTTCTCACAATCGCCAGAATTACATTTTAAGATCTGGACCTTATACTGCTTTGTATGGTATGAATACCATGAAGTCTAAAATCCTTAGAAATCCATACAAATATCTTTCACTATTTGCACCCATTACTGCTTTTTTATTATCACAATATTTTAATGTTGGTGTAAAACTTATCCCTAGCTGATACATCAACATTTTAGTTTGTTTCCTGTCTGTCTCCTTCTCTCTTATCCAGCTGAACCTGGAGGACAGTCAGTAACAACTGGGGCACCTCCAGGAAGCTGTATCTATTTGTCAGTACTCAGTTTGCAAGAACCTTCTCATTAACAAGCAAGATAGAAGAGAAATATTTTTTGCCTGATTGACCATGCAGTTCAGTCAATAATTCCACTACCTATTCCTGAGAACTTCCTTCAGATCCCATTACTCAGCCTGCAGAAAGGTCTTTGTATTTCCTTTATAGAAATTCATGTCTCTGTCACTATTACACACTTGAGATCAGAATTACCAAGAACTGCAAAAGGTCTACGAGTAATTGCAAGTTAACAAGTTAGCCTGACACAGATTCATATACACCGGTAGAGCAGCAAAAACTCTGTCAAAGACGAAATGAGTTTATTATAGCAATAATAACATTTCTTCAGTTTGCCAGAGCCTGAACTCCCACAGTATGTCATTATGTGGGTGAATTAGTCTGTTTCTATACCAAATATCTGAGACTGAGTGCTTTATATAGAAAAGAGATTTATTTAACTCATTTTTTTTACAGACAGAAAATTCAAGATAAGATTGGTTCATCTGTTTGGCTTCTGGTAGACCCCCCATGGCTGGGATATAATATGGTGGATAGATGAATAGCAAACAAGCTGTGTAGAAGGGACAAAATACACTGAGTGGCCACTCTTATAATAACTAATTCACTCTTCAAAAATGGAATTAGGGGCTTGGGCTCTAGTTCAGTGGTATAGTGCTTGCCTCACATGTGTGAGTCACTGGGTTTGACCTTCAGCACCACAAAATAAACAAATAAATAAGTAAAGATACTGTGTGTCCTTCTACAACTAAAATAATATTTTTAAAATATTAATTAATATTAATATTCTCTTGTGGAATTAATCTCTTGTGAGGGCATAACCCCATGACCTTGAACAAGGACCCACCTCTTAAAAATTCTACTATGTCAACTTCACCACACTGAGACCAAGCTTCCAGACCACATATATTTCAAGGACACAATCAAGCCACATCCATAGGGTAGCAGAGGACCCGCTGATGCCTGAACACATAGTTGTCTGTATTTCCTTGTAAAGATCCCAAGTTTGGGACCGTGGATGTTTCTAAAGGAGTCAAGATTTTCCTAGGAGACTTTTTCTATATTGTCTAGGACTGCAAGCAAATTTTCCGTTCATCCAGATAGAATCATGATTTCTATCGCTTAAGGATATTTTCTATGCAAATATGCTTAAAAAGATAGTCAAATCAAAAGCCATCATGCCTTTTTCTCAGCAGGTATTAGAGACACATGTATAGTTTTCTCCCAATAGTATGCATGAATAATTATGAAGCAGTAAGAGAGGCAAGAGAACCGAAATGGAACATCAAAGCAAGGCTGGCTAATCTTAATAAAAGTGGACATATTTTAGGCCCGGAAGATGCCTGAATATACCACATGGGGGTACATTTCAGGAAAGGAAAACACATTTGAGAGATTACTTTATAACAGTAAATTATGTTACTTGGTTTTAACCCCAGTTCATCTTTTCATATTTATGAACTCATCAAAAAATTTCAATAAATTCATGTAAATTTTAATAAGAAAAATAAATATTTGTCACTTAGAAAATAATATGAAGCATAAACTTTTTTCTACTTATATTAAAGCACTTTACACTTCAGATTATAAAATATATTTTTAAGCTGTGATGCTTTAAAATGATAAAAAGGTCAAGGAAATAAATGTTTTCTCTTTTTCTGGAGCCCACATGAGAGTGTTCTCCTGGATTTTCACCTTCCGAAATGATGGTGTAATATCCCTCATATTCACTGACTCAGCCTGCAATCAAAAGGAGAAATGTTTCACTTATTATCTATTTGATGTTTATTGTATCTTAGTTTTATTTCTGCTCTTAATAATTTGTATCTTCTCTCATTTTTTTTTATTGATTAGCCTAATTACTTTCAAATTATCAATAGTTTGCTTTATTGTTATATATTTCTCTTTGCTACTCAAGTAATTTGTTCTTTTGTCTTTGTTATTTCTTTCATTTTACATACTTTGCTTTAAGCTTGCTTTCTTCATGTAACCTATTTGTGTACTTACCCCCTAAGAGAGTTTTGACAAAAGAATTTGACTGTCTGAGAGGAGAAACAGAAATCCACAATTTTGCTCAGAGATTCCAATGCTGCAATTATATGGAAAAACTGAATAGAAACATTAAATATATAGTGTTTTAAACAACACTATCACCCAACCTGGTCTGATTTACAAATACAACATATTCTCTACTACATTCCTAGAGTATGAGTTCTCTTAGATGCTTCTGTAGTATTCACTGAAAAAAAAAAAGACTAATTGCTGGGCCTTAAAAAATATTTCAATACATTTTGAAGAACTGCATTCAAAAAGAAAGTACTCTGGCTACAAAGAATTACATTCCACTAGGTAGAAGTCAACAAAACTTAGAAATCCAGAAAATCGTCAAATATTTTGTACTTAAACAACATACTTCTATATATTTGTCACATTCTACTAGAATTGCCATAACAAAATATCATACGCTGAGTGGCTTAAACAATAGAAAGTTATTTTCTAACAATTTTATAGTCTGAAACCCAAAGATCAAGGTGCTGGCAGGTTTGATTTCTGCTGAGGCCTTCTTCTGGTTTGCAGGTGACCTCTGTCTTACTTTACCTTTGCTTGGCCTTTCCTCTGAGCTTAGGCACTCCTGACACCTCTTACTCTCATAAGAAGAGAGTAATGGTTTGGGGCTGGGGATGTGGCTCAAGCGGTAGCGCGCTCACATGGCATGCGTGCAGCCCAGTTCGGGCCTCAGCACCACATACAAACAAAGATGTTGTGTCCGCCGAAAACTAAAAAATAAATATTAAAAAATTCTCTCTCTCTCTCTTAAAAAAAAAAAGAGTAATGGTCATTCACATTGGATTAGGGTTCTATCTTATGACCTCATTTAACCATAATTAATTTCATAAAGGCCATATCTCTATACAACATGGCTTCACCTTGCAATTTATGGTTCAAATATGTGAATTAGAAAAGGACACAATTTAGTTCACAATACTGTTTTTCTTTCAATCCTTGAACACTTTGAGTACACTGATGATAGTTTAAAAAGTTCTTCTTAACTTCTGTGTCTATATAACTTCTGAAAAGACTAAAGTTGATTCAAATGAAGATTTCTGATATTTCTTTTCTGTTTAGATACCTCTGTCTGTCCTAAAATTTCCAGCTGCCAAGCCATCTCAAACTCTCATCTTTTTATCTTCAGTTCAAAAGGAACCTGAAAGATATTTTCATTGGAACTTGGAATTTTCCATAGAGAAAACCTGGGTATTTATAATCTCACCTTAAATGTTTTCCTTCTGTCAGAAATCATGGATTTTCTCTGACTGGTGTATGGTGTCTGAAAACAATTGTGTTCTGTAATTTATCAAGTTTTGTAGTTGATAACTATACAAAGGTTATTCGGGTTCCTGCCCTTCCTGTATGACCTAAAGCAAAAATCTTAAAGACAGTTGAATGAAAACATAAAGTGAATATAAATTCTAATAATGTAGAAAATCATATAATCCAAATAAAACAATAAAAAGAGGTAAAGAAAGTTTAATTTTAACCCATAGACATCAACAGTAAGTTAGATGACATGCAAAGAAATATGGATGTGGCTATTGGAAATGTTATATGAGGGAAATGGTAATTCAATTCTTTGTTGACTGTAGAATTTAGTCTGCTCTGGACTTTCCTTTGTTTCAACATTCACTTTGAAATCTTTCTCCTTCAATCCATCATTCCCTTTGAAAATACCTCTTTTGATTAAATCTGTTATTCACTTTGAGAATGATAGAAATGTTCATTCTCTTTGAGTCTCAGCCTTATTTCAACTACCCATCAAAAATCTAGTTTTAAATTAATATTTTAGAAGTGTTAAAATTATCTATGCAGTAATAACATTTTTCAAAATGTATTTCATTTTTAAGTGACTTATAAAATGAATCAACAAAATTTACTAACACACCTTGAAGCTACATTATTGAAATGAACCTATAGTTAAACTTATTAAACAATATAACAATTGTTAATGTATTGGTAAATTCCTACTCTTGAATACAGATAAGTTATAATTATTTTACAATGTGAAATGTCAAAATGTCATATAAAATATTTTGTACCTGCCTATTAGAATTTTTTACATACATTAGTTAGTAAAAATTATTTAACAATTAACAATATTTTACTTATAACTTGTATTTTAACTGGGATTTTAATACTATATTATGAAGTATTTTACGTATAATTTAAGGTTGATTTTATGAGCCATCTTGTGCAGATGTATTAGTGAATATTCTCAGTCTTTTTGAATACTTCTTTTTGTGTATTTGAAAATTTTATTTTCTGAAATTTTAATGCTTTGTTTTTGAAATGTTTCCCTGTAGACATACATAAGCATACACAGCTTTGACATTGAACACAGTAAATATTATTTTTAATGTGTTCATATACAAAAGATTTTAATTGTAAGGTGCTTTCAAATGCACAGTGTTATTTTCCCTGTGAACAGTATTACAACTCTCATTGAAATGCAGCCATTTTATACAGTTACCTGAGATTAAAATTATTTGACAATAAGTATTTCAGATGTTATTCTGGAGAATATAAAAAATGTTTCTATTAACTCTTCGAGACAACAAAATGCAAAAGTGATTGTTTTTATTATTTTTATTATTTATTTTTTATGTTAGTCAGATTTTTGTCACTGTGACCAAAATGCCTGACCAGAACAAAATAGAGAAGCAATTTTTTTTTGTGGGGCTCAGGGTTTTTGAGGTATCAGTCCATATATGAGTGACTCAATTGCTCTGAGCCCAATTTAAGGCAGAAGATCATGGACAAAGGGCACAGCTGAGAATAGCTGTTTACCTCATAAAGCCAGGAAAGAGAGAGAGAGAAAGTGAGAAAGAGAAAGAAGGAAGAAAGAGAGGGACACAGGAAAAATGATTCCTTCAGGGTATCACTCAGTCAGTTCATTCAAATTAGCTAAGACTGACTAAGCTCTCATACTCCAATCACTTTACCTCCAAACATTCCAACATTAACACAGGAGTTTTGGGGGTTATTTCATATCCAAACCATGATATTTTGTAGTTTTTTATTCTTTGTGATTGAACTGGTAGCCTTACACATGCTAAATATATAATCTTCCACTGAGATCCACACCCCAAAAGTGAGCATTTTTAGAAAAGATTTGGGATATGTTAAATTTCATGACAATAGGAGTGATATTCATGTAAATATTGCAAGGCAATGTAATATACACCTGCTCCCCTACCTTTTTTTTTTTTTTTTGCAGATTTCTCATTTTTCATCCACAATGACTAGAGATGTGGACCAAAGAGAATGCTGTCAATTTTAAAGAAATAGAAATTTGTTTTAATCATCATTTTATATAGTTGAGACTCGAGAGAAATTTGGAAATGTCACACCTAGTATGTAAAAAGGAAAAAAAAAAAAGATAACACATTGAAGTTTTTTCCTGAACAACAACAAAAGTAACTAAAATAAAAGATTTTACTTATTTTAATCATAAAAACTTACTTTAAACATAGATTTTAATGTTAGATTTTAAAATAAGTCTAATATTCAGGAAAATAATGCTAAATCATCTCATCTCAACCATAACCAAGATGTTTCTTGCTTTGCCCTGAATTAAGCAATTTGCTTCGGGCTGATGAAAGAATTCATTGAGGGCTGGGGATGTGGCTCAAGCGGTAGCGCGCTCGCCTGGCATGCGTGCAGCCCAGGTTCAATCCTCAGCACCACATACCAACAAAGATGTTGTGTCCGCCGAGAACTAAAAAATAAATATTAAAAACAATTCTCTCTCTCTCTCTCTCTCTCTCTCTCTCTCTCTCTCTCTCCTCTCTCACTCTCTCTTTAAAAAAAAAAAGAATTCATTGATTAAGAAATAATTCTTTTCCTTGAGCAAATATTTATTGCCTAGATAAATGGCAGATTTCATTCTAACTGGGTTTATAGAGGTGTTGAAAAGTAGTATAATATTTAAATGTCAGAAATACCAAAGAAAATACTACAAACAGCAAACCTAATATTGCTCTATTAAAATATTTTCAAAGAATTAAGCCCAAGTTACAGTGTAATGTTTAATTTTAAAAGGCTCACAACCTAATTGAAACTGTAGAAACAAATAATACAACTTTCATGAGATGGGTGACATTAGTGCAAAGAAGAGTAGACACACCATTCTTTTGAGGGATTTGGGGACAAGTTATTGAGTAATGAGTACTGGAGATGTAACTCTAAACAGTAGAAGCAGGAAGACAGATGCCGGTGGAGATAGAGAAGTGTTCAGAAAAGGGGAATCTCAGATATAGATGTCAAAGGCTAAAGTTTTCCTGATAAATTTTGAAGCCACAAGTAGTTTAAAATCCCTGGAGCCTTGAGGTGAATTGGCAGGGGTAAGTCTTGATGGCAGTAGAACTGATGACTGATGACTAAAGTGTACCACTATCATGGTTAGGAATTGGGGCTGTGTGGCATATGTGGCAGAGAATCACCAAATTGTTTTAAACACAGGGTTGTCAAAATTATGCTCATATTTTAGAAAGATTAGTCTGATGGCCAAATAGAAAGTGGACAGAAAGGAGACAATCGCCAATTCATAGGTACTGTTACACCAGGAAAGAGTGATGAAGTGGACACACAGAAACCTAAAAAAAACCTCTTAGTTTGTATTTATTTGAAAGTCACTTTCATTGTTTCATAAATGACTGAAATTTGATTCTGTTATCATCATGTAAACTAATGTATTAACCACCTACATATACATTTATTTAGATTATTATGTTTTAAAGACAACAATATTTGAAGGGGTTTATACTGAATTGTTTCAAAAATAAAATAAATTGTGTTCCCTTACCTATAAATAAAATTGAAAAGGAAAATAATATATATGTTAGCAAAAGAAAGAATGCTCTTTGAGCCCCACATCATACTGCCTTTTATGAACATTATTTTATTCAACTGTACAACAATCCCAGAGAGTGGTGCCATCTTGTCATTTTGCAAATGAGAATGTTTACAAAGTGTTTGAAATTATGCTGGAGAGATAAAGGTGTGCTCATACTGTTTTTTTCTTAATATCAATCTTGGAATATGAGTTTTATGAGAAAAGGCCCATCATTATTTATCTTTTATGCTAAAAACACCTAAGGGGAAAAATCTGAATAAAAATATAAGTTATTTTAAATATAAAAAATCACTTCTATATTTCCTGTTATGCATAGTAGAGAAATAATATTATGAATTGTATACTTCTTTCCTCTCTTTTGCTCTTTTTGTATATAAAGGGTCATTGTATTTCATAAGGTAGTATTTTTCTTCTGTGTAAATGTAATATGAAATTGCTCATAATATGATGAAAATTGTTCAAAATTTATAAGCATTTTAGACAGGCTCCATATTCCATATACAGTCATGTCTATTATCAACCTTTGGCAAAGGATCAAATCATAACTTTAGTTAACTTTTTAATTCATTGACTAATTCATTTACTCAATTACCAGTCTTTAAAAACCTATATTTGAAATTGAGAAAAGATAATGAACAAAGAATCTCTGGCCTCAGGAAAATAAAATGAGGAACATCTTTCTATAATAATGAAATCTGATATGTTCTAAAATAATAAAATCTAAAGAAATCCTGAGTACACAGAGAAGATGGTACATTACAGCCATTGCAGTTTTTTTGAAAAAAAAAATATAAAAAATGAGATTTATGTAAATTATAAGAATGGAAAAGTAATTTTTTTTCAGACAGGAAAAAAAAAAGATATCTACAAATACAAGAGGGACGGCAGGAAACCTTTGTGTTCTTTGAAGATGTTTAAATAGTTGATGTGACTATATGTCATGGGTCATGAATTTGGGGGTTTCCTAGAGAAAGATCCAATTTACAAATTACTTTGCATACTATGCTAAGGGGTTGTGAGTCAATTTGAAATAAAATGAGATGTTTAAAAATAATAGGGTCATGGATTTGAATTTTAGAAAGATCATTTTGGCAGCAGAAGAAAATCTGTGATTTTGTGATTGAAACAAGGCAGAAAGATGAATTTTTTTTTCAATACAAGAGCAGAATGATGATCAAAAAATGGTAATAGAGGAAGAGGGCAGAAGTTGAATGTCAGGAGAGGGGAACAAGGAGCACATACTCCTTCTCTGGGAGATTTTCAGAAATGTACATTTAGAAAAAGGGAGACAAGAACAAGACAGAGAAATTTTAGAGAACTCAGATAGAAAAGCAATCTCTTCCACACCTGGAGAAGGTAGATAACTGATGAAAAAAATTAAGCTAATTACATATACACTCCCTGGATTTGGGCCCCAAATTGCACTATTTATATATACTCCTGTGATAACTCTCATGCTAGATCCTGATCAATCCTGTGGGAGATATAGAGAAATTTAGTTGTCTGTGTTACCTAATATTAAAAAGAAAATAAGAAAAAAAGAGAAACAGTTCTAAATAATCCAAAAAAGATATATATTGGAGAAGATACACATGTTTGACACTTTGCCCATTTTGGATTCACCAATCCAAATGAACCACATCCAATGGTTTTGTGTTATAAATTGATTTACATATTAAAGGGAGACAAATACATTTAAAAATTAAATGAATGGCTATCCATTGGTAGAATCATTCATTATTCATTTATGGTTTTTCTTGTAACCATCCTCATATGACCCTAGAATAAGTAGAAGCACATTGATATCAAAAGTAGCAGACAGCTGGTTAGACAACTTGTTTCTAGAAAGCCACTGGATGCTTGTTAAAGAAATGCTTATAATTTTCAAGTTCCCGATGCATTTTTTGTAATAATTAGAAATACTTGGTTTTAAAATTTAAATAGGTCTCTTTACCCTGTTGAAAATATCTGTATCACCCACAACACCATGACAATAGGATAATGAAAGTTCCATGGGATTTTTAGTTAGGAATCATTTTCTTCTTTATTATCAAAATAAAAAAGCCAGTTTCTAATGAAGAAGAAAACCAAATGTAAACAAGTCATTTAGTAAGAGGATTTTCTTAATGAATTGCACTAGATACCTTAGTATTTCTGGACCACATCAGCCTTGTGACTTTTGATTTTAGTATTTTATGTTATCCCTGGGAAACTGTGTTGCATTTACTATAATAAAATTTAATGAATATCATATTATGAACCCAACCAAACTACTTAACCAGAAACTGTCACTGTAATTTGTTCTATTACCCTCTATATGCTCTCATAAAATATTACCTAAAAATTTCTAAATAAATATTTGTAAGTGATGGAAAAAAACAACACTGTAATACAACATAAAAATTCACCTCCACTAGCACTGGGAGGCAATTCATCTCACAGCCCTCTGCCCCTCTAGTTATCCCCAGACAAACTTAATTGCTTAAAAGAATGAGTCTGCTATTATGTGTACAGCAATTCTGTGATGTGTGTACAGATTAAACTCAAGTTATCTCCAAGCTACGTTCATTTCTGAAAATTCTAGAGCAAAGTTTGTTCCTTGTGGTCATAGGACTGATGCTCTTTTTTTTTTTTTTTTTTTTTTGCTAGCTTCAAGCTGAGGGATATTTCCAGCTCCTACAGTCTGTATGTTTCTTTGTCTCTTCCTGCATCTTCAAAGTCAGCAACCATAGATGAAGTCCTTTTCACGTTGCTTCTCTCTGAGGAATTTCTTACTATTGCTTCTCTCTTCCTCTTTCTTACTATATAAGGCAAATTATGCACAACCATAACACCACGGGGAAAGATAATGGGGAGCAAAACCCTGTTGCCACACATCATAAATCTCTATTATACCAGCACTTCCCTACTGTGTCTTCTATGAAAATTTTGTACATTTTAGAATATCCTTATATATAATATTAAATTCCTTTGAAATCATATTACATTCCTCCAACAAACCTATAACTGAATATATTTTCATATACTTATTTTTCAAGGCCTAACTCAAAGCCAGTATTTTTTCATACAAACTTTTGATTTCTAATTGAAATCAATTGTTCTGTCTTCTAAAATCCTCATTGAACAGTAGGATGGATAGGACAATTAGCAAAGGAAATAAGATTTATTCATTGCCCAAGCTCTGCCAGGTGCCTTAAACACATTTGTTGTTCATATCTAGCCAGTGAAGTCAACCTTATTAATCTTATTTAATATGTGAGAAACATGTCCCAGAGAAGATCATCCACTCCCCTGCTATGAAATAGCTTATAAATGGAGGTAGGATCCAGTTGCTTTCACAACATCTGTATTTCTCCCATCGCCTCATGAACTTTGCACTTTTATTACAGCCCTTACAGGGGAACATATATTTTCATCTCCTCATGTCAATAATCCTTTCAATTAAGATAATTTAAGCCCTCATTTCCCATGTTGTGAGAAGCCTGATGCCTTCTCTGGAATTTTTGAAATGGAGCTTGGTTAAATTTTCAGCATGGATTAGCTCACTTTGGTGCCAGATTTCTAACAGACTCCCTTCTGGTGTCAACTCTTACTGTCGTTTGTAGGGAACATCCCATGTCTGCTCCTCAGTCCAAGTCTATGGCAGCTTTTTTCTTCATTGTTGCCTGAGCCTTATTCTGCATCTTTATAGACAGGGACTGCCCCTTTCTCCTCACTACTTCAGCAGACTTCTGGTGCTTTCCCCCATATTTTGAAAACATCACAGAGCCAGGATTGTAATGTCCAATACCTTCTCACTAAAATTTGGGATAGAGAGGTTAGCCCAGGAAAACACATGGACAAATTGAAAAGAAAATTTCAGACACGGTCATCTTGAATTTTCTTCAGATATTTCCCCTTTGTTATACACCTCTTTGGGTTCCCTAAACTGTCAAGAAACTAAGCATCTGGTTTATTCTCCCCAGATCTTGCCTCCCTAACCCTAATTCTCTGCTCATTTCAGATCACACTTAAAGCCACACCCTTAAAGCCTTGTGTCTCATCTCAGTCATGGGAAAAAGAAAAGGTTATTTATTTATGATTTTCACATACAAAGTGTCTGTGTGTGGATAACACTCCTGACCTATCCACAGTAGAGAGATGGACAAAATGGGGCCCTCTTTATTGGAGTAAAATGGCCTATTAAAGTGATTTCTAACATTAAAGAACCAGTCACTTCTAATATGAGCCATGTGCTCCTCTCTCTTACAGTTATGATAGTGCGTTTTATAATACAATTTTTCATGTTCTCATCATGCATGCTCTTTGTGTATGTGTGTGTGTGTGTGTGTGTGTGTGTGCACGTGCATGCACGTGCATATGTACCAGTATGAGCGCACACACACACACACACACACACACACATCTTTTCACTGGAATGAGATCACTTAATTTCTGAGAATAATATCTTATTCTTACTGATCTTTGTATATTCTGGTTCCCTGGGCCATGCTTTGCATACTGTAATTTTGAAATGATCAGTATGTGAAACATTCTCTTAATAGCTTGCTCTCAAAACCACCTGGGAAAAGATAGAGTGAGTGGTTTGTGGTTTTACTAAATGATTTTAAGATTTATGACTTATTTAACTTTGCCTATTTTATCCAATTACTTACTTTAACTGCAATGCCTCTTGGTTTATTTGTTGCATTGGTTTATTTGTTAATAATTAAAATGCCATTATATAACAGAATGATTTTCCTGAAAAACAAATTAGTTACAACAGGCATTCTATTTTTAAATGAATCTTATGTATTGAATATGAGATGAACTTTTCTCACTATAACAGTAACATATGCTCTAAGATATATACTCTTGAAAAGAAATACCAGCTTTCATTAACAGTTCTTGGGCATATTTAGTAACAGTTCTTGAAGTGAAACATCAAATTAATTTAACAGTTGCTATTTGTTAACTTTTCTTCATGGCATATTCCTAAATGGTATTGGAGATCTAAGCAACAATTGAAATTCTATACAAAATTAAATCTATATTTACTGTACATTGTGATTCCAGAATTAAGGAGAAAAATACACTATCTCAATGAGTCATCTATTTTTGTGTGTGTGTGTTTTGTGGTTATGAAGTTGATATTTTTGAAGAAATATAAGTCCACTTAAAATCCTTGGGTTAATAAATTTAGGTGGAATTATTTTGGCCTAGGCAATTTGCCATGTTTAGAATGCCTCTGTAATGCTTATGGAGATGGTGAGCAACTTAAGTGAATTTGGAAACCATCGAACATAGAAATTATAAAGCTCAATGCACTTACTTATCATTGGAAAACTGCCAAAGCAGTGGGCAAGCAAACAGAAATTTGTGTGCAGGGCATCCGTGAATGACAGACTAAAGTGCATATGAGAATGTGAAAACAGGTGGTCTGGGATGACTAGCATCAGCAAAGCAGCTGGGCCCTGAAGTGTGACTGCATTATATTTTCTACTCCCAATAGAGAGCAGTGCTAATCACGAACACAGAGGCTGGCATTGTTTAGAGTCCTTTTGTTTTATAACCTTTGCTAAGTATTAGAATACAAACCAGAACCGTGCTTTTAATATTAGAAAACTCTAAATCTCATCTATAGCTGCTTGGACAATATCTGATCTTACAGTACTTAGCTGTATTAGATGCACATATGTTAACATTGCTGCTCAACTTGGCTCTTTTTCATTTTTGAGGATGCACATATGCTAAATGGATGGGGCTGTTTTCTCTCTTCATTGTTTAGTTTGGCCCCTAATAAATGTTACTAAATTGATGCTACTAAATATATGCTAAATATAGATCTAAGACTTTTTTAAATTTGTCCATTTATAGCTCTTTAGTTTAAGGAGGAGGGTTCCAAAATAGCTCCCTAACCTCTATTTCCTATGTATTATATATTAATTGCAACACATGTTTTACAAACAGTAAAAAACTCTTTCAATATATGTTGGGAAAATATAAATGTAATTTTGGACTAAGCCAAACTGTTAAATGATACTTGAGATAAAAATGAGTAGAATTGAAAGCAATTGAAATGGAATTTTTACTGCTCTATGTGTAGAATAAATGATTTTTATTATATTTTATTTCCATAATTATCAGCACTAAACAAACTTTATAATCATGAGGTAGAGTGGATCTTAAAAAGAATGGTGGTTAATATTCACATGTCCATGAATAAATTGATTTAATTTTCCTCAGCAAGACCATGCTAATTAGCAAGGTGCAGAGAGAGAAATACTATATATTTTCACCTGTATGTAGAAGGTAAAAAAGGCAAACTCATAGCAGTATAGAGTACAGTGGTAGTTAACAGAGGCAAGGGTGAAAGGGCAGAGGACTCGGGGTGGGAAAAGGGGAAAATATTGGTTAATAAATACAAAGTTATGGTTTGTAGAAATAAATTCTGATGCCCCATTGCACAATAAAATGACTAAAGTTGATAATAATGTACTACATATTTCAAAATAGGTGCAGAAAGAAATTTGAATATTCTCATAAGAAATGAATAACAGGGCTGGGGATGTGGCTCAAGCGGTAGCGCGCTCACCTGGCATGCATGCAGCCTGGGTTCGATCCTCAGCACCACATACCAAGAAAGATGTTGTGTCCGCCGAGAACTAAAAAAATAAATATTAAAAATTCTCTCTCTCTCCTCTTTCACTCTCTCTTAAAAAAAAAGAAATGAATAACAAATATTTGAGGTGATGGAGGTGGTAATTATATTGAATTGATCATTCTTCAGTACATACATGCATGGAAATATTATTTGTTCATCAAAATCATTTTTAAAATATATACCATCTGACTAAAATGTAGGTTCAGTGAAAAAGTCACTGCTACATTTAAAATTATTATTAAAAATAATATGAGGATCCAAGATGGTGGGCCACAGAGAGGCAGCATTTTATGTTGCTCCATGACCTCAAGCAGTGAGAATAATGTTTCTCTACAAGCTATATTCCTTCTCCTGCACAGGAATCACAACTACTGTGCCTGTGCAGGGCTCCAGGCCTCAGCTTCAGAGTAGGTCTCCCAACTACTTGCCCACACATGACTAGAAGGACTACTGGGTACCAGAGAGGGACCATAGGCATCAGCACCCATGCAGAATTTTGGCTATTCACCTGGGCAGAAATCCTAGATGCCACTTTCACTAAGGACACCCAGCAGCTACCCACATGCAGAAATTCCAGCTGAAGCTCTCAAATGGACCCCCATCTACCAATATGGGGCTCCCCTAGTTGCCTCCATCTTGGAACTCTGTAACAACAGAAATAGTCCCCTATGCCTCTTTAGCCTGCCTGCACCTGGGAACTTCACACAGGCTCTGAAGACAGGCAAAACCACACACTACATGCCAGAGAGCTCTCTCTGAACACATCGTCCACATCCAACATCATCACCTGGCTCCCCCAACTCAACCCAACACCCCATTACTGAAAGCAGGCACCTCCATCTTGGGTCACCATCATCACCATCTTTAATGGGGACAACTCTCAGTTTGAAACTCCAGCTGGCCAGGTGCTCATTTCTAACTCCCTCCTTTCCCAGAAACCACCAGCCTGGCACAGTAACAGCCTGGGAACTTCACCATCTTGAGGGCGGCCATACCAGCTAGCAATAGACAACCCCACCTATTGGATAGTAAGGGAAGCAGGAAAGATACTAATCTCCAGCCAAAACAATTCTTGTTCCTTCCTTGAATATTGTTTTTTTTTTTTTCTCCTTTCCTAATTTTCTGCCCTCACATCCCCAATATATGTTAAACCAAGTACTTTGTGTAAATTAGGATTTTGAGGTCTGGGAGGTCTGAATAGTATATAACAGTTGTGTTCTATATTCTTTTTTTTTTTCCTACAACTTTTACTATTTTAAGATTTTTAAAATTTTTCTTAATATATATGTGTGTTTGTTTTATATACTCTACTGACTTTCCATGTACTTATCTACCCCAAATTACTTCCTCTCTGTTCTCCTGCTACTAACTTTTTAATTTAAATTTCTCTTTAATACTTCTTAAGATATAATAACTCTATATCCTCACTTCCTACCTCCTCATCATATCATCCTACACCTCACCCTCAGTTCTTTATCCACCACCAGAAATTGTAAACCCCTTTACAAACCTACTGATCATATTGTAGATAATAATTGAATTAATCATTTATGTACATTGTGACCAAACAGTGAATGTTTTAATAGCAACGAATTGTTCTAAGACTGTACATTGTTTATATTGGGATCTGTTAACATGGTCCTTCAACTCAAAGGATAGGTATTGGAACCCTACAGATCTATAGGATAAAAAAAAAAGGTAATGCCTTAGATTCACAGTGCTAGAAGGGAAGACACACAAGCAACATGAAAAGACAAGGGAGGAAAATGCCCCAAACAAATCAAGATACCACATTATTAGAATCCATAACCAGCATAGCAGAAGAAATTACAGAGAAGTAATGCAGGATGAACATAATTAAATTATTTTGTTAATTAAAGAATCATATAAGACAGCAAATAGAAGCAGCAAAAGATCATTTAAACAAAGAGCTACATAAACAAATAAGGGAGCAAATGATTACTTCAATAGGGAGATAGAGGTTCTAAAAACAAACCAAACAGAAGTCCTTGAAATGAAAAAAACAATAAACCAAATTAAAAGTTCAATTGAAAGCATCACCAACAGATTAGAACACTTGGAAGACAGGACCTCTGACAATGAAGACAAAATATATAATCTTGACAAGAATGTAGACCACACAATGAAAATGATAAGAAACCATGAGCAGAATATTCAGGAAATATGGGATAATGTAAAAAGACCAAATTTAAAGTCATTGGGGTAGAGGAAGGCATAGACTTCCAAACCAAAGGAATGAACAATCTATTCAATGAAATAATATCAGAAAATTTTTCAAACCTGAAGAATGAATTGGAAAACCAAATTTAAGAGGCTTACAGGGCACCAAATATAAAAAAAAATCACAGCAGATAAACACCAAGGCACATTATAATGAAAATGTCTAACATACAGAATAAGGAGAGAATATTAACAGCAATGAGAGAAAGGAATCAAATTACATACATTACATTACCAATTAGGTTATGTGCAGATTTTCCAAACCAGACCCTGAAAGCTAGAAGATCCTGGAACAACATATATCAACTCTGCAAGAAAATGGTTGTCAACCAAGAATCTTGTATCCAGCAAAATTTAGATTTGATGATGAAATAAAAACCTTCCATGATAAACAAAATTAAAAGAATTTACAGCCAGAAAAGCTGCACTAGAGAACATCCTTGGCAAAATAATCCATGAAGAGGAAATTAAAAAACAAAACAAACAAACAAAAAAAACAATGAAAATCAGCAGAGGGAAGTTTTACACTAAAGGAAAAACTAATCAAAGGAGAAACCAAGTCAAGTTAAATAACAAAAATAAACCAAAATGCCTGGAAATACAAATCATGTCTCAATAATAACTCTGAATGTTAATGGCGTAAACTCACCAATCAAAAGACATAGGCTAGCAGATTGGATCAAAAAAAAAATATGCTGCTTCCAGGAGACCTATATCATAGGAAAAGACATCCACAGACTGAAGGTGAAAGGTTGGGAACAATCATACCACTCACATGGACTGCAGAAGTAAGCAGGGGTTTCCATCCTTATATTAAATAAAATAGACTTTAAACTAAAGTTAATCAAAAGGGATAAGAAGGGCATTTTATAATCCTCAAGGAAACCATACACCAACAAAATATGATAATTATAAATACATATGCACCAAACACTGGATCATCTATGTTTATCAATAATTTTTCTTAAGTTTAAGAGTCAAATTGACCACAACACAATAATTTTCAGTGACTTTAACACAACTCTTTCACCACTGGATAGATCTTCAAAAAAAAAAAAAAAAGTTGAATAAAGAAACTATAGAACTAAATAATATAATCAATAACTTAGATTTAACTGACATATATAGAATATTTCATCCTTCCACAAGTGAATACACTTTCTTCTCAGCAACACATAGATCTTTTTCTAAAATAGACAATATTATCAGATCATAATGGAATAAAATTAGAAATCAATGATAAAATAAAAAATAAAAACTACTCCAACACTTGGAGACTAAATAATATGCTACTAATGAACAAGGTGTTGCAGAAGACATCAAGGAGGAGATTAAAAAATTCTGAGGTGAATGAGAACACAGATAAAACATATCAAAATCTCTGGGCCACTATGAAGGCAGTACTAAAAGGAAAGTTCATTGCATAGAGTTCATTCCTTAAAAGAAGAAAAGGTCAACAAATAAATGACCTAATATTACATTTCAAAGCCTTAGAAAAAGAAGAACAAATCAACACTAAAAGCAGTAGAAGAAAGGAAATAACTAAAATCAGACCTGAAATCAATGAAATTGAAAGAAAAGAAACAATTGAAAAGAATTGACAGAACAAAAATTTGGTTCTTTGAAAAAATAAATAAATTTGACAAACCCTTAGCTATGTGCTAATGAAGAGAAGGAGAGAGAAAACTCAAAATACTAACATACATGATGAAAAAGGTAATATCATAACAGACACTACAGAAATACAGAAGATAATTAGAAATTGTTTTGAAAACTTGTACTCCAATAAAATAGAAAATATTGAAGGCATCGACAAATTTCTAGAATCATATGATTTTCCCAAATTGAATCAGGATGATATACACGATTTGAACAGATCAGTTTCAAGTGATGACATAGAAGACACCATCAGAAGTCTACCAACAGGGGCTGGGGATGTGGCTCAAGCGGTAGCGCACTCGCCTGGCATGCGTGCGGCCCGGGTTCGATCCTCAGCACCACATACCAACAAAGACGTTGTGTCCGCCGAGAACTAAAAAATAAATATTAAAAAAATTCTCTCTCACTCTCTCTCCTCTCTCACTCTCTCTTTAAAAAAAAAAAAAAAGAAGTCTACCAACAAAGAAAATCCATGACTGAATGGATACACAGCCAAGTTCTACAAGATCTATAAAGAAGAACTAATATCAATACTCTTCAATTTATTTCAGGAAATAGAAAAAGAGGCAGTAATTCCAAACTCATTCTATTAAGCCAATATCACACTGATTCTGAAATCAGGCAAAGACACATCAAAGAAAGAAAACCTCAGACCCATATCTCTAATGAACATAGATGCAAAAATTCTCAATAAAATTCTGGCAAATTTAATACAAAAACATATCTAAATTATAGTGCACCACGATCAAGTGGGGTTCATCCCAGGGATGCAAAGTTGGTTCAACGTATGGAAATCAATAAATGTAATTTATCACATCAATGCAATTAAAGATAAGAAACAGGGCTGGGGATGTGGCTCAAGCGGTAGCGCGCTCGCCTGGCATGCGTGGGGCCCGGGTTCGATCCTCAGCACCACATACCAGCAAAGATGTTGTGTCCGCCGAGAACTAAAAAATAAATATTAAAAATTCTCTCTCTCTCTCTCCTCTCTCTCTCTCTCTTAAAAAAAAAAGATAAGAAACATACAATCATATCAATAGATGCAAAAAAAGCATTTGAAAAAAATACAACAACCCTTCATGTTCAAAACACTAGAAAACTAGGGATAATTGGAGCATATCCCAAAATTATAAAATTATAAAAGCTATCTAAGTTAAGCCCCAGGCCAATATCATTCTAAATGGAGACAAATTGAAAGCATTTTCTCTAAAAACTGGAACAAGGAATGCCCTCTTTCACCACTTCTATTTAACATAGTCTTGAAACACTGGCCAGAATGATTAAACAGATGAAATACATTAAAGGGATACAGATAGGAACATAAGAAGTCAAATTAGCACTATTTGCCAATGATATATTTCTATACCTATAAGACCCAAAAAATTCCTTCAGAAAAGTTCTAGAACTAGTAAATGAATTCAGAAAAGAAGCAGGATGTAAAATCAACATCCATAAATCAAAGGCATTTCTGTATATCGGTAACAAATCCTCTGAAAGGAAAATGAGAATAACTGCCCCATTTATAATAGCCTGAAAAAGAAAATACTTGGAAATCAACCTAATGAAAGAGGTGAAAGACTTCTACAATGCAAACTACAGAAGGCTAAAGAAAGAAATCAAAAAAGACCTTAGAAGATGGAAAGCCCTACCTTGCTCTTGGATAGGCAGAATTAATATTGTCAAAATGACCATATTACCAAAATCACTATACAAATTTAATGCAATTCTGATCAAAATTCCAATGTCATTCCTCATAGAATTAGAAAAAGCAATCATGAAATTCATTTGGAAAAATGAGACCCAGAATAGCTAAAGCAATCCTTAGCAAGAAGAGTGAAGCAGGTGGCATCACTATATCAAAACTTAAACTAGACTACAGAGCAATAGTAACAAAAGCACCATGGTATTGGCACCAAAACAGACTGGTAGACCAATGGTACAGAATAGAGGACACAGAGACTAATCCACATAATTCCAGTTATTTTACATTAGACAAAGGTGCCAAAAACATACATTGGAGAAAAGATAGCCTTTTCAACAAATGGTGATGGGTAAACTGGAAATCCCTATGCAAAGATATAAAATGAAACCCCTATCTCTCACCATTCGCAAAACTTAACTCAAAGTGGATCAAGGACCTAGGAATTAAACCAGAGACACCAGGTCTGATAGAAAAAAAAGTAGGCCCAAATCTCCATCATACTGGTTTAGGCCCCTATTTCCTTAATAAGACTCCTATAATGCAAAAATTAAAATCAAGAATCAATAAATGGATGGATTTAACCTAAAAAGTTTATTCTCAGCAAAAGAAACAATCAGTGATGTGAATAGAGAGTCTACATTTTGGGAGCAAATTTTTACCACTTGGATATCAGATAGAGCACTAATCTCTAGGGTATATAAAAACTGAAAAAGCTAAACACCAAACCCCCCCCCCCCAATATCCTAATCAAAAAATAGGCCAAGGAACTGAACAGACATTTCTTAGAAGATGATATACAATCAATCAACAAATATATGAAAAAATGTTCAACATCTCTAGCAATTAGAGAAATGCAAATTAAAACTACTCTAAGATTTTATCTCACTCCAGTCAGAATGGCAGCTATTATGAATACAAACAACAATAAGTGTTGGTGAGGATGTGGGGGAAAATGTACGCTCATACATTGCTGGTGGGACTGCAATTTGGTGCAGCCAATATGGAAAGCAGTATGGAGATTCCTTAGAAAACTGCAAATGGAACCATTTGACACAGCTATCCTACTCCTCAGTCTATACCCAAAGGACTTAAAAAGAGCATACTACAGGGACACAGCCACATCAATGTTTATGGAAGCACAATTCACAATTGTGGAACCAACCTAGATGCCCTTCATTAGATGAATGAATTTTTTAAAAATGTCATATATATATATATATATATATATATATATATATATATATATATATTCAATGTACTATTACTCAACAATAAAAGAGAATAAGATAATGGCATTTGCAGGTAAATGAATGGAGTTGGAGAAAATAATGCTCAGTGAAGTTAGCCAATCTTGAATAACCAAATGCTGAATGTTTTCTCTGATACAAGGAGACTGATCCATAGTGGGGTTGGGAAGGGGAGCATGGGAGAATTAGACAAACTCTTGTAGGAGAAAGAGGTGGCAGGGGCAGGGACGGAGCATGGGGGTAGAAAAGATGGTAAAATGAGGTGAACATCATTATCTTTAGTACATGTATGAAGACACAAGTGGTGTGAATATATTTTGTATACAACCAGAGATATGAAAATTGTGCTGTTTATGTGTAATATGGATTGTAATGCACTCTGGTGTCATATATAACAAATTAGAATAAAAAATTAAAATATATATATATATATATATTAAATCCAAACATCCCATAATATGTTTATAATAAAATTCAATTGATACAGTTCTGGATTTTGTAAAAATGCCTTTTACTCACCTCTTTTCTTATTCAGTGTTCTTTGAAGTGAATGAGAGATTTTAATTTTAAATGGGAGACTCATTTGAACCAGCATAACCATTAGTTATTGTTTTTGGTACCCTATTTGTTAAAAGGTGAGGGGAAAAACTGCTCACCCTCTTAATCCCATGTTTTGTTATTTGATAGACTAAATCAAAATGCAAAATCATCTTTTCTTGTGTATAAATGTAAGTTGATTCAAAATTTGTCACTTTTTTAATAATTTCACAAGCAGAAAGCTGGGTAGAAATGCAGAAAGAGCTTTTGATATGAGAGTCTAAATTGCTTCTGAAAACAAGTGATTGGAGTTGATTGTCAACCCTGTTCCCTGGTTGATACTACTCCATACTACCTACCTTATATTATTGTAATTCACAGAGTGAAATATATTGATAAATGTTTTTTTTTTTTTGTGTGTGTGTGTGTGTATTATAGTATAGGGAACACAAAATCAGCAAAAATTAGGATAGTGATGTTTTTCATGTGTTCTAGTACTACTGTAGTGGCCTGCAGGGTTTTTTGTTTTGTTTTTGTTTTTTGTTTTTATTTCAATGTTAACACATACTGACTTTTTGACAGATATTTCGATTTTACCAAAATACCTTCAACATGAAAATTGTCACTAAAAATTTTAAGTAAGATGTTTTATTCAGTTTTATTGATCATAAAATGTCATTAGCTTATTCAAAAAATAATAAAGTCACTATGAAGTAACTCATAGTATCACAACTTGCAGGAGACTGTACATAAATGGGGACACACAATAAATGATTCAAGATTATATTATATTGCATATTGTTTATTGTCCCCCATTAGAATTTAAGTTACATAGCAGGGATTACTTTATTGAAATATGTCCTGAATACCTGGGTCAATGCTTGACTCATATAAGAGGTGTCCAATGAATGTCTGGTCTGCAAATGAATTTATGAATAAAAAATATTATACTCCACTGTAATTTTCTTTTTGTTTACCTGTGTCATCTACCAGACTTTAAATTACATGAGATAGGGATTATATTTTTTTTTATTTTTGTAATCCTAGGTTTTAATATTCAATACATGAATGTGAATCAATACATGTAAATCAATACATGGATATGTGATTTTCCTACAGAAAATTAGATTTTAAATAAAAATTGATAAATAGATAAATTAGAGTTTAAATAAAAATGATAATGATGGCACATTTAGGAAAAACAAATTATATGAGGTCACATTAAAAGTCTTAGTCATCCATTACAGAAATACTTATTGTGTACCTACTATGTCAGGCACTGATCTCAGTACCATGAAAATAGCAGTAATTATGAAAATCTGTGACCAACCTAAATCACATTTTCTAAGGGAAACGCCGACAACAAATGCATGAGCAAATATTTAAGACAACTTAGTATGCTGACATGTGAAGATTGCACAACATTGCAGAGACTAAAGGTGGCAGGGTAAGAGGGTGACTGGACAGCCATGTAGGAGTTATTTTAGAGTTACTTCCTTAAGGAAGATCATTCTGCAGATGATATACTAATTTCTGTATGAAGAGAAGGAAATGGTCACGCAGATATGTGGGTGGAGGACAAATCAATTGGAAAAAATCAGCAAGTGTTATTGCCCTGAGATGAGAATAAAGACAAAAATGATTAGAGCTCAGTTAGTGAAGAGGAGAGCAAAGTATTGGCCAGATCATGTAAGGCCCTTTGGCTTTTGTAATTTTGAATATAATGGGAAGTGGTCAGAAAGTCTCAGTGAAGAGAGATACAAGATTATATTTTATCTTTTGAAAAGTCTCTCTGCCTGCTTTGGAGAGGGCAAACTGATGGAAACATCACATACAAAATGAAAACTTTGGAGCCCATTTTCCTGAGGGTCAGATGAGGTTGCTTAGACTAGTAATAGAGATGGAAAGAAGTAGGTAGATTAGTAGAAAAGTTGTGATGTAATGTTTACTGGATGTGTAAAAGAGTTGTTAAGAAATATGAATTGTTGAAATGCAATGTTTAAGAAAGTATTGAGATAGTTAGAAGACTATTTCAAGTATTCTATTTTGTGCATGTTGACTTGAGTGTGTCGACTTCAATTGAGTGTCAGTTTATCAAGAAAGCATTTTTGGACTTCAGAGAAAATATCTAGGTAAAATATAAATACATGTGATTATGTTTATAAGTAAATATGTGTATTTATATTAGTATAAATATATTACATATATATTATTCTTTCATATATAAATGCATTTTGAATCTTGAAACTGACTGATAGCATCTAGTGAGGGAACAATGTTAATGGTACACTATCATATTTAGAGGGCTGATAATGGAAGAGAAACTGACAAAGGAGACTGAGAAGAGGGAGCCAGTGACAGGAAAAAAGACTAGGGTGCCATGGAGACTAAAGAAGAAAGTGTTTCAAAGGAAAAAAAAAAAGGTCAAATATTAAGAATTTCACAAGAGAAGGACAGAATAGACATAGATAGGAACATTTTGCTGTAATTGGATAAGTCTTGGAGTTTCTGATATGATAATGGCAGACATGCAAAATAAGTATATTTGAAGAAATATTGCTGGGAATAGTGTAGAAGAGTAATGTAGTAGCCAGGGGAACAAAGCAAAGGAAGACATTTTAGAAAGATTATATATAACAAATCTGCTCATATTCTAATAGGAACAACACAGTAAAAGTCAGGAACTGAAGAGGTAGAAAAGTGAGATTAAAACTATAACAGCTGCATCCTTCATAAGGCAAAGTTGGTAGGGACCCAGTCTTCAGTGTTGCCAATTAAAATCGCACCACAGTTTCAGGATTTCAGGTAGATGAAGGCAGGATGTACTATTGGTAATTGCCATATTTTCTCTCCCCTGATAGCAGTTGTTCTACATATAAAATATGTGATTAAGTCATCACCTAAGAATGAAATATTTGTAGGGAATAATGGAGAGAAGAGAAGGGTTCAACTTATTTCAGCAAAAGTTATATCACTGAAAGCATGTAAAGTTATTGTCTAATAGTTTGGAGTGTCTTTTGAGGTTTGTAGTCCTAGTATTTGAAAAAAAAATTGTGCAGCATATATATCCACAATTTGTTCCTCAGATGCAACCTGGATTTAGTTTTTAAGAACATAAACATTTGTTTCCAGAAGAGTAAGAGAAGGAGTAGGCAGAATGCTGAATCATCAGTGAGTAAGAGAGCTTGACAGGATTTATATGAAATTATGTGGATTTGGATTCTTCAGAGAGGAAGTGAGAAAGTTTTGCTTTGACATAATAATGTGAACATAGGGGTGCTTCTCTGTCACTCTGAATACCTGAACTGTGGGAGGAGTGTGTGTGTGTACCCATACATATGTATGCATACCCATTATCCAAAAGGGCTGTAGAAGAAAGTACTTTCAAGAGACAGACAAGTGTCAGTTGGGCACAAATGCAGAGGAATATTTTAAAAATATTTTAATACGTAAAATAATTTGTTAATGACAGGATAAATTTCTAGTAATATTTTTGAAGGGGGGAAAGAGAAAGATTGAAAATCAGATTAGAGTAATAGATGTAAAGAAACCACAGACACAAGCACCTTTTGATGATGGAAAATCAAGGGTGACTAAAATGGACAAGGTGGTAAGGTGTTATCAGATTGGTACAGGGCAAGCCACTCAAAGCCTTGCTATCACAAATAAAATTCGCTCTCAATATCTTCCACTGATTAAAAAGTGTTGATAATGTATCTCTGAGCCTTATGGGAGAAACAATTTGTTTTTATTTAGTATCAACGCTTTGCTTCTTAAAACACTTCTGGATATTATTCATCCTCAATATAAAGATCTCCTCATTCTTGCCTCTGAGACTTGTATATAAAGAGGAAAGCTAACTCAATATTAATATAATACTTAGTTTAATGCAAACATTTAAAAAGTCAGAGAGTAATTAGATGAATTAGGTGAGTCTATTTTTGAGTAACAACAATAAAATTCTGTGAGACCCAAAAGATAACATATTTTGAAATACAAATGCAGGTGGCACATGCCTGTAATCCCAGCAACTTGGGAAGCTAAGGTAGAGGATTGTAAGTTCAAAGCCAGGCTCAAGAACTTACTTGGCAAGAAAGTTAGTGAGCACCTGTCTCAAAATAAGAAAGAAAAGGGGCTGGGGATGTGGCTCAATGGTCAAGTGTCCTCGATACAAACGCCCCACCAAAAAAAAAAAAAAAAAAAAAAAAGCAAAAACAAAAACACATGTAGACATTTACCTTCCCATTTTGTGAAAAAGCACTTACTAGATGCATTACCTTGTTAGTGAGAAACAATACTTTAAAACATTTTCTGAAACTTGTAATATTTATCTAAACATACTTCAATTTTTATAGAATCATAGTTAAAATTCAAGCATTAGTAGAGGCAGCAAGGAAAGAACATACCAAAAATCTGTTTTAGCTAAAAATAAGTATCTTTGATAAATGTTAAATTTAAATGCCATGGTAGAAAGCTTACCATTGTTTATAAGGTGAGGTTAGAAAGTTAAATTTCACTAATGGTGCAATCTTCTTGCTAACTCATTCTTCACTTAATAACACTTAATCATTTGAATAAAATGTGATGTTTCCTTAAAAAAGAAAAAGCATTGTGAAGGGGCATATTCTATTCCAACTAAAAAGTTTAGTTAACTATCAAAAAAAAATTGGAACATAACACCAGATCACTCCATACTGGAGCCTTTTCCCTCTACATTTTTTTAAACAAAAAAAGTATGTAATGGGCAGTCATACCAATCATGAAATAAGTTATTATGGAATGATTAATTGGGCAAATACATTCCAAAATAAAGGAATAAAATAAGAAGAATATGTACCATGTGTCAGTTACAATAATGAAAAAAATCATTGTCTTGTGATTTAATAACCTTTATAAACCCAAAGTAGCATTTGTATAAAAATTATGACATCTTATAATCTACATAATGTCACCATTTTCCTTTCAAGAAAGCTCTGCCTGATGGCACATAATCTATTCTGGCATGAGAATTTTCATTTTCAAACACAATACATTTAATCTGTTGTTGAATACTCTTTAGATATTTTTCTTGTTTCATATTTTCATATATTTCAGAAATTATTAAGCATGTATATATGATTACAAATTACAATGAGTCTTCAAGACAAAGTCAAAGTTGAAATGGGATATTATCATAGTAAGCAGACCAGGTACCCCCACCCAAAAGACCCTTTCCATATAGTAAGCTTCTCCTCTTGTCAGATCAGCAGGATATCTGCAGAGGTTATTGTGGTTGGTAGTTTTCTCTTTCTTGTAAATGCCAAGAAAGAGAGAAAAAAAAAAAGTGTGTTAGAATTAGTCTGTAAGAATTAGTCTGTACAAAAAGATATTTTCTCTGTTTTCTTGGTAAAAACTTGTGAAACCTGTGTTTGGTCTAGAGGATGGAACAGAGAGCACTTGTCAAATGACCCCCCACCAGCACACACAGACACTGAGTATAAAATTCAAAGAATTTACAAAGTCTTTCTTCACAGAATCTTAGGTGGTAGCCCTCTCTGAACCATGCAGTCAATAAACCTGCTTCCTGAAAATTACTCAGGTGTCCAGCCTCTTCTGTCTTACTTCAATAGGAAGACCTAACTCAGAGTTGGTACTCAGAAACAGCCCACCCACACACACCTTGGAAACTGACCTTTACATCAGGATCTGAAGGTTATAGAATGATTTCCCAGAAAAAGAGTATGGGAAAAAAGCAGTCCATGCATATAAGAATTGTTCAAAATTAAATAATCAATTAATTATTATACCCAAGTTCTGATGAATCTAGTTTTCACCAAATTGAAATTTTAAAAAATAATATTCTGAGAATAAAAGGTAATCTGATGATTTGAAAAATATTTCAAAACTGCATTTGAACACTTTAGAATATTTTAAAGCTTTTACACCTTTGCAAATAATACAAGGGGTAAAAGTTTCTACTATGCTGATGTAAAGACTAAATTATACCCATAGAAAAATATTCTAGCCTGAAAGTTTAAAATGTTTCTCCATTGACTTCTGTGGCCCCCTTTCTTATTACAGTGTATGTATACATCTTGTTATGTATCAATAGTTCTATAATCAGTGAAGAACTAATGAATACTTAGGCTTAATGCTTTCTGGTTTTTTTTTCTATAATTAGTTTTTTTTTAAATTACCTTCTAGTAGAGAATAGTAACTCATTTTTGGTTTGTATAAAAAAATCATTAATCTAACCCAAACTCACTACTGACAATCTAATCTGATTCATTGGTGTTTTTAGCCTTGATTTCTCAGGAGGGCTAACATCCTTTTATTTATTCCTCTGCTTCTCTTCCCAGTTCCATCAAGCACTATGAGGACTTAATGGACTTATTTCATTTACACTTTGCCATTATTGCAAAGAAGAAGTGATTTTCTAAATGGTCTTTAATGGCCTGAACGAGCTAATTCAACTTTCCAATGGGCCGAAATTTAACTTAGGAAAAACCCACTAAAACTAGATTTTCAGCATATCTATTTATGGCTACTGCAGTAAGAAATCCAGGGTTATAAAAGTTTGGATCCCCAAAGTATCTCCTTCAGTTTATGATTAAATCATAATATAAACAACATCAGACTCATCAAATATTTTAGATATGCTCTTAAATATTTGTTTTTCTTCCTACATAAAATCATATAAGCATTAAAAATTAGTTATTTTTATTCTACATCATACTATTACTCTGACTGTTCTGATTACATAAATTTAATGTAATTGGCATCTATAAAATTTCAGTGCAAAGAATAAAACCTTCCATCCACGTAAAATGGAATGATCCAAATAGCAAATTAGCAGTTTAGCAACCATATCCTATTTTCACCCATAAAATTATATGCCCTGATAGATGATATCTGGGTAATATTTCATTTATTTGCCTTTTATTTCTCTATATAAATTTTACTTGGTTATTTTATCCTAAAGAATAAGCTCCTATGCTTCTGAGATGATATTTAGTAAATCATTCTATCATGCTTGGATGCTAAAGAAGTAATTTCATTCTACTTATGAGAGAGTGTTTTGGGAAGGCAACTGGGGGAGTTTCATGGCTATTGTATTAAGCAGGAGTCTTATTAATCTATCTATTGGACATTCTTATATTAGCATGTTCATTGTCAAGGAATGTATTTTTCTAGTAGTGAAGTGAATGTGATGGTTAATTTGATGTATCGATTTGACTGAATTAAAAGATACCCAGATAGGTGGTAAGACATTATTTTTAGATTTGTTTTAAAGGGTGTTTCCAGAAGAGATGGTCTTATATTAGTAGAAGTAGTAAAGAAGATCTCTATTCCCCAATGTGGGGGGACAACACTTGATCAGTGAAGGGCTGAATAGAACAGAATATCAGAGGATGTGTAAATACTTGTGGCTTCTTTTTGGGAAACATACATCTTCTTCCACTCTTGGACTTTGCAACTTCTGGTTCATGAGTTTTTAAACCCCTGAACTTATTCTTCAGGAGAGAAGGCTTTCTGCCTGTGACTGAGAATCACACCAGTGTTGGCAACCCTGTTCTCAGGCGTTCAGAATCACACTGAATGACACTACAAGCTAACTTCCTAGTTCATCAGCGTGCAGAGGCCAAATCATGGTGCTGCTGACCCCCCAATCTTATGAGTTTTTTTCCAAAAATAAATCATCTCTTACAAACTTCTCTATATTGGTTCTTTTTCTCTTGAGAACCATAACTAAGGCAAGGAATAAACACTATATATATTTTTTTTCAGAAAATATGACTCAGCTATACCAGTCCTTGGTATTTATTTTAAAGAATTAAAAACAGCATATTTATAACAATCCATGCAAATCAATGTATATAGAAACACAATTCACAATATTCAAATATGGAACCAGCCTAGGGGTTCATCGGTAGATGAATTGTTAAAGAGGATGTAGTAGATATATACAATGAAATTTCCTTTAGCCATAAGGAATAAAATTATGTCCTTTACAGGAAAATGGATAAAACTTGAGAGCATTATGTTAAGCAAACCCAAACTCAAAGCAAAGGGTCATATATTTTCTTGTGTAAATGGAAGCTAGAGAGAAAAAAAATGAGAGGGAGAGGGGTGGGAGAGAATTTCATGAAAATAAAAAAGACAAGCAGATTGGGGAAGGACACAAGGGGAAGGGATGAGGCAAGAGAGAGAGGAAAAATAATGGGGAACAAAATTCACCAAATTGTGTTTTTATACTGTGTACATGTATAAATACAGAAAAATGAATTCTACTGTTATGTATAATTAATAATGCACCCACAGAATATGTAAAAATATTTTGTTAAAAATCATTAAGAAAAAATGGTTGGTTTTGAAGGAAATGCAAAATAAATTGATTTTTTTATTTTATCAGGGTAAGATGTATGTAAAGTATACTGTTATAGTTGAAAGTACTAATTCATATTTCCCACCTTTACTCTGATACCAAACCTGGTTTCAAAATTAACTTTAGGCAACTTATAAGAAAAAAATGAAAGTAAAATATCACTTTGGAATTATCAATATACAAAACAAAGATAATATTCAAGGGATGAAATCTATGTGTGAGGAGGTAGAGGTAAGAGACAGAGTATGATTGTTTCAGGAACACAAATTTAAAAAGGCAAACCCATTGCATTGTGTTTTAGTCAGTTTTTCTGATGCTGTGACCAAAAGACTTGACAAGAGCTACTATAGGAGGAAAAGTTTATTTGGGAGCACACAGTTTCAGAGGTCTCTGTCCATAGATGGCCGACTTTACGCTTCAGGGCGAAAGATAAAGCAGGGCATCATGGAGGAAGTGTATGATGGAGGAAAGCAAATCAGGACATGGCACCAAGAAGCAGAGAATTTTCCTTTCACCAAGGACAAAATATATACCCTGAAAGCATGGCCCTAATGATCCACATTTTCCAGCTACACCCTACCTGCCTACAGTTAACCACTCAGTTAATTTCTATCAGTGAATTAATGCTCTGATTAGGTTAAGACTATTATAACCCAATCATTTTACCTCTAAGCCATCTTGCCTTGTCTTATACATGAGCTTCTGGGGAACCTTTCAGGTAAACCATAACATTCTGCCTCCAGCCCACGAAAGTTCATGCTTGTCTCATAATAAACAAATACATTTAGTCCATTTTCAAGAATCACCTATAGTCCTAACTGTTCTAGCATTACCCAAAAGTCAAGTCTAAAGTCTCATTTGAGATTTAAGTTAAACTGTTAGCATGAGCTCCTATTTAAAAAAAAAAAAAGAAAGAGAGAGAGAGAGAGAGAGAGAGAGAGAGAGAGAGAGAGGGAGAACATGTATAATGGCATAATTTGGTGTGAACATACTCTATATACAGAGTTATGAAAACTTGTGCTGTAAATGGGTAATAATGAGTATAATGCATTCCATTATTGTCATGTATGTAAAAAATGAATAAAAAATCATAAGCAAGCTACATATATACATATATACAACATATAAAGTTCAGAGTAAACATTTCCATTCCACAAGGGAGAAATAAGGGCAAAGGAAAAAAGGGGTGGGACCAAAGCAAGATTGAAATCCAGCTGGGCAAACAAGTCTGATAGGTTATAAAGCAATGTTATATGGACTAAATGTATGGGTCTTCCCCAAATTTCTATGTTTAAATCCTAACCCTCACCATGATGGTATTAAAAGATAAGGCATTGAAACTCAGAAGATGGTAGGTAGAGTGGGCTTAAGCAGCAACTCTCAACCTCTCCACAGCCCAAAAATGAAGTGGTGGAAGAATACCTCACTATAGGGGTGATGACAGAGTAAACAATCTAATACTCCATATTTAATAGTGTGAGATTTGGAAAAACTGGGAATTTGGCTAGGGGAACCGAAAATAAAGAATTCCTTAACTCTAAACCCTGACCAGGATGGGATTGGGGTAAGGAATAACAAAAAGAGAAAGAGCTTACTTCCTTAACAACAGTTGGAAAGAAAAATGAACCAAATTGAAATGGTACAAGAGCAGCAAAGACAGTAAGAAATATAACACAGGCCAGTCAAAATTGTGGCCCAAAAGCTGTGCCATTTTTTAGAGTTCTAAGCTATCTAGCCTCCCTAGGAGAAATTAAATCAATGCAGCTTCTCCTCACCCACAGATAAGTGACACATAAAACCACAGGGAGTGCCTGTGAAATGGTTTGTCTTAGTAATTCATCTAGAAGGAACTTGTGGAGGGATCTCTGCTAGTTGAAGGTTAATAAAATCTTCTCTCCCTCACACTGTGAACAAGGGTAGTGGGGTGGAGCTGAACCACCTAGAAAGGGCTAACCACAACCCAACACCCTCCACAAATTCTGTGGGACCTCAGGCAAAAATAGGCCAACTGACACCTTACCACCATCACAGCAATAGATGAAACCCCAGAGATTTGCAGCAGCCAGAATGGAGACCTCTGTGCCACAAACCACCCACAGAAAATCTGCTTGGACAAACCCCACAGTTATAGACAACTAACAAGCTCTATGCCACTGTAATAAAGCCCCTGCAAAGGAGAGATGTGTTCAGTGTTCCATAGCTGTCAGTGACAGCCTTGATCCCTGCATGCTGATCCCCCACACCCAACAGAAATACCATGTCCATCACCCTCCAAGTATGACAACTTGGGCTCTGGGCTGACTGATAACCACTGGTTGGTGAGAAAACCATAGCAACCAGAGAGGTGACTCCTGTGCTTCAACCCTAGAAGGGGTTCACAGCTGTGAGCCCCAGTTATCTCAATTCTAATGCGGATTCCACAGAAGTCAATTCTTGTGGATAATCCCAAGTAGCCAGTAGAGAAACTCAGCACATACAAAATGGCTGTGTATCCCATAAAGGGACTTATAGAGGAGCATTCCACAAATATTAGCCACTACTCTTGTGTGCCCAGACACAAGCCCACTGATCTGTGCATTACAAAGGGTCAGCAACTCTACGCCCACTATAGGCCACCCTGTGCCATACAACCAGACTACAATGCCTCTACCTCAGATTGTCACATGCATACACTCTGAAATATACAGAGGAGAGTCCACATTGAATTTGATGGGGTTGGATACATGGAGCTTTTCTTCAGGAAGACACATAAAGGTCTAGCCTTTATCTAACAGGGAATAACCTAGCTGTTTAGTCACAGACAATCAGTTACAATCTCCTGTGACCTACTAGAAAGTTAGTAGGTTCCTGGACATACCAAAAATCAGAGGAGGCCTGCTAAAATTGTATCAGAAGTGAACTGGTGTGTTTACTACCTCCACACTAAGGGAAACTTGGAGGAAAAGCTAAGGAGTGGTGCAAATCTACTAAAGTTACAAATTTTGAGGAAATCCAAATCAGAAAGATTCAATAAAAAATTTTCCCACCTTGACATGCAAGAGCATACATAATTCCAATGTCAATTTTATAGATACTACTACTTTTCATATTAAATTCATAGATATTCTCCTATTATTCATTGTTGCAGTCCTCAATCCCATTGGTTGTATCTCTTCTAATGTTTTAAACATTAACTTGAATCACTCTCTTTGATTTTCTTGCTTAAGTTTACACTTACACCTCTTAGTCTTTCCTTTTCCTCTTGTATAAACTGCCTCTGTCTCAAACCCCCCATTTTTCTTCTTCCTATTTTTTAAAAATTTTTTCCATGCCATTTTTCCCTCTTCTTTCTTTTGCAACCCCCATTACAGTGCAATAGTAATTTTATTATTTTTATAACTAATTTATTAATCTATTTAAGAACATTACTGCAATTTTATAATTGGGTTAGAAGAATTGTGGAGGAAATTTTCAAAAATTATTTTTCCTAAGGTTTATCAATATATTGTTTTCTATGAAATATTTTACTTAATAAGATTTAGTATATTATCTCAAAATTTTGCTGGTTACTGGGCAGAGCAGAGTATATATGTTGAGTGGGAGAATCAACACTTGATATTTCCCCAGCCTGGGGCACTGAAGAAGACAAAACTAACTAAATAGTCCCTTGCATAAAAATAGGAAAAATCATCATTCCAGCAGCAGGGTAGACTTACAAACAATATGAAAAAGCAAGAAAACAATCCACACCAACACAGCCACATCACTTCAACAACTGACCACCACAGTGGAGGAAATGTTGGATAAATAATTCATAAGTTCATAATTAAAATGTTCAATGAACTAAAAGAAGCTGTAAGGAATGAACTAAGGGAGGAAATATGGAAACTGAACAAACACTTCAATAAAGAGTTAAAGATTCTGAAAAAGAAACAAATAAAAATCCTGAAAAACTATTCAATATCAAATTAAAAATGTATTTGAAAGCCTCACCAATCTAGGTAGATTCAGCCATATAAAAGACTAGTTTCAGTTCTCATGATAGAGGATATAATCTTAAAAATAAAGTTGACAATAAAAAAATGTGTTTCTCTATTGAACTCCATGACCAGAATATTCAAGAAACATGGAATAACATAAAGAGATGAAATTTAATAATCATTGTCACAGAAGAAGACAATGAAATACAAACTAGAAGAATGTACAACCTTTCAAATATAATAATACTAGAAAACTTTCCAAACCTTGGGAAGCAATAAAAACCCAAATATAACAGGCAATTAGAACATCAAATAGTCAACATGAAAAAAATTTCTTTCCAAGACACACTATAATTAAAATGCCTTGTACATAAAAAAGATAGAATTTTAACAGCCACAAGAGAGGGGGATAAAAGTAGTTCAAATTTAGAGGTAAGTCAATTATATTTTCTACTGATTTCTTGTCTTAGACCCTAAAAGGCAGAAGTGTTTGAAATAATATATTCTAACCCTTGAAAGATAATGAGTACAAGCCAAGATTGCTGTGTTCAGTAAAACCACCCTTCAGAATTGAAAATGAAATAAAATTTTTTCATGATAACCAAACGCTGAAAAAAAAAAATCCATAAACGTAAATCCTGCTCTACAAAAACATAGACAATGAAGTATTTCACAAAGAAATGAAAAATAAATGTTGAAGCCGGCATATGGATGAATTTTACTTGAAATATTGAATAATGAATAGTAAATAGTGAATAGTAAATAGTGAATCCTGTGTAAATTAATTATTATAAAATCATCAAAACAACAGAATATAAAAATCATATCTTTAATAACACTGAATGCAAATGGTCTATAATTTCTAGTCAAAATATATAGGCTGGAAGAATGAAAAAAAATGGCCCAAACATATGTTGTTTACCAGCAGACTCAACTTATAAGCAAAGACATCTACAGGGTAAAGGTCGAAGAATGCAGAAAGCCCAACTTATATTACAGAGTTATAGTAACAAAAATAGCATAAAAATAGAGATGAAGGCCAATTAGATACAACAGAAGACAAAAAATCAAACCTGCATAGTAAGTGTTACCTGACACTTGGCAAAGGTGATGAAAACACATGTTAGAGAAAAGATAACCTTTTTAACAAACAATATTGAGAAAAATGGCAATCCACTAGTCGAAGAATTAAATTAGATCCCTATGTTTTTTAAACCTACACAAAAGTCAAAACAATGAGTGAAAGACCTTGGAATTATACCAGAACCTTTACAGCTGCCAGAAGAAATCATAAGGTCAATATACCAACATATTGGCTCAGGCATCAACTTCCTCAACAAGACCCCTAAATCTTAAGAAATAAACCTCAGAATCAATAAGTGGAATGCCATCAAATCGAATACCTTCTGCGCAGCAAAGGAAACAATATAAAGTGTGAAGTGAGGGTGTACAAAATTAGAGACAATTTTATCCCACTACTCCTCTAATAATGAATTAATACCTAGAATATTTAAAGATCTCAAAAAACTGAATACCCAAAATAATGATAATAATAACCCAATAAATGGGTAAAAGAATTACAGAGATATTTCTCAAAAGGAGGAATACAAATGATCATCAAATATATGAAAAAATGGTAAACATCTCTGGTAATCAGGGAAATTCAAATCAAAAGCACATTGGTATTTCATCTTACTTCAGTTAGAATATTAATCATCAAGGATACAAATAACAGTAAATGCTGATGGGACTGCAAATTAGTACAACCACTCTAAAAGCAGTACAGAGATTCTTCAAAAAAACTAGGAATGAACCCACCATATGATAGAGTTATCCAATTTGGTATTTATAGTGATAAGAAAACATTAATGTTTATAGCACAGAAATACTACATTGGTACTTCAATAAAATTTATACTCAAAAACAATTTATTTTTTTAATTTTGGAGACAAAGACATTATATTTAGACAGCTCTAACATGAAATATCTAGTGATTCTATTGCCCACCAGCCTCTGTTGGTAAAAGAATGGTATTTAGCTTTTAGAATATAGAATGTTACAATTATCCTGAATCCTGGTTATTATCCCCCAAAGGAAATTAAAATGTAAATAAAACCTAACTAAAAATCAAATGTTGCTAAAATGAATCCATGATCATTTGATACCTGAAAATTAGAAGAATCCTTGTTGTTTAAATCTTAGATTCATTTAATAAGTGATAGTATTTGCTTGTAAATAAAAGGTTATTTCAAAAACCATTTTCCATTTGATTTTATAAATATTGATTTTTTGTAATAGGATTAACCCAGGGACACTTACCCACTGAGCCACATCCACAGCACCTTTTATTTTTTATTTTGAGATTGGGTATTGCTAAGTTGCTTAGGGCCTTGATGATAAGTTGCTGACATTGGTCTCAAACTTGTAATTTTCCTTCATCATCCTCTAAAGTCACTGGGGTTACTTATAGCATGCACCACTGTGCTTGTTTTTTTTTTTTTTTTTTTTTTTTTTAATCACCTTTGCCATGTATCAGCAATACAGGTACCATGCTCTGGGACCTCCAGGATTGTGACATAAATTAATTTCATTTGTTTGTAAAGTACTCAGTTCCAGGTATTATGCCACAACAACACAGGGCACACTAAAACATTGAATAAATTCAATTAAAAATACATATAAGAAGTGAACAAATATTCCTAAGGCTCAAAAAATAAATATTTCCTAAGAAAATTTTGTGCAATGAACTTAGAAAAACAGCATATCAATAACATAATTTTAAATAATATTGACTATATTGATCAACAAAGAACCCCAAATGATGGCCTGTCATCCTGCTCAGCTATGTAACTGTGATGTATGACTGCGTAATGTCACTAGTTTGGCTTTAGCTAAAACTACAACATGTGAAATTCTTACTGAATTAAAAAAAAAATCCTTGACAAACCACAATTATCATTATCATTAATAATCTTTCAATGTGTAAATATTTTAAGAACCTGTTGAAATCATTTCTGTTTGTCAGACCTGTTCAATCTCTTTCATCATTTCAATATTAGGATTTCTTAGATAACTTAAGTCCTTCAAAAACTATTCTATTGATAAAAATTGACTGCATTATTCATTTTACAACAGGGAAAATTACTGTATATATTATAAGGTAGGGCGCTTGTAGATACATACAAATTACACAAAGCTCATCAACGAAGGAAGGAGTTCTGTAACTTTCCATATGTGAAAATCGCTATAGAATACGTCAAGACTTTAAGGGAAAGCAAAATTAATATTTAACTGTCATTCTCTCTGGCACACATAGTGACTTTCCCTTCTAAGATAACACATATTTTAACTAACAGTGTTTATATTCTGCATGTCCATTCCCACATAACTGTGTAAGAATACAGAAATACCAAATTGCTGCTTCAGTAAATATTAAATTAGGATCAATTTTTTGTTTTGTTTTTGGAGACAGGATATATACCTAAAGGATTTTACCTATACACATTTAACATGGACTATCTAATGATTCTGTTGCCCTTCAGCCATTATTGTTGGAAGTATGGTGTTTAGCTCTTGGAATATACAATATTACAATTAGTTTTTTTTTTTTTTTATTGGTTGTTCAAAACATTACAAAGCTCTTGACATAGCATATTTCTTACATAAGCTTTGAGTGAGTTATGAGCTCCCATTTTTACCCCCAACGCAGATTTCAAAATCATATCAGTTACAAAATGCCATATTAGTAACTGTTGTGTTCTTCTACCTTTCCTATCCTATACTATCCCCCCTCCCCTCCCCTCCCCTCCCATCCTCTCTATCTACCCCATCCACTGTAAATTATTTCTCTCCTTATTTATTTTACTGCCGCAGTGCAGCTGCAGCAAAATAACGGGGGCGGGGGGGGGGGGCTGTGGTGGTGGTGACGAACAACTTGTGTACATTGATACAGCAGGAGTAGGAGCCGTTTATTGTAGGACAACAGAGGTATTTATACATTCCACACAGCTTATCTTAATTAGCATAAACTAGATACAGCAGTCAACCAATAAGAAATCTCCACACTTAATGGCTTGCTGGCCTTACTTCACAAACCACTCCCTCTGGCATTTTGCCAGGTGCCATCCAGACTTGTTTACAGACTCTAATATTCCCCTGGCAAAATGCCAGGTGCCATCCTGACTTGTTTACAGACTCTAACATTTCCCCCTTTTGTTTAATTTAAATTAGGACCATAGTGGTTTTTACAGAAACACCATAAATAACTTGCTACAAACAGAAAGGGAGGATACAAAATGCCACAATACCAAGCCAATTGATGGCTCCATGCAAGAAGCCCTTGGAAAAATTATACCAGCAATGACACTGTTAGCAAAGATACCAAGTTACAATTTGTTGTAGATTACAGTTTGTTGTCTCAGTCCAGGTAAAGCAGTGTCTCAATAGATTAACTCACAGTCCAGGTAACTCACAGTCCAGGTAAGTTCTGCAGGCAGCTAGCTTGATCTGAAGTCTCCTCCGGTTCTCAGCCGAAGTCTTTTCTGGTTCTCAGCAACACTGGAAATTCTTCCACCTTCGTCTTTACCGGCAGTGGGACGAAGGCAGGAACTCCAGCAATGATGTTAAAGAAAATCCTATAGTATTCCAGCAGGCGCTAAGAAAACAACCTTCTGCACAATTTAGTACATTATCTCAAGGTTTTTTTTACATTTGAAATAAGCCTTCCTGCTCCCCGGGCGGGGGGCGGGGAAGAGCCGGCTGCTGCCGCTTGGAAATTCCTTGCTGCACTGGGACCGGCTCACCCACGTGGCAGCCGCAGCACCGATTTATACACCCTCCAGTAACGAAAAGTATTTAGTAGTAGCCTTTTGTAATTTTTTTTTTCTGATAATCCTTCCTCCTCTGAACTTTCTTCTTTCTGACTAGAGTTCCTGGGCTTCCGTTAACACATGCCCTAACTATCCTTGGTTCCACTGGGGTGCCTTCTTCCCTTAGTAATTTACTTCTCACCCCTTCCATATTCTCATCACAAAGACAATACAATACACTGAGACAAAACAAGACACAAACATACTGTATCAATCTTCTCTGTTTTCTCAAAATGGCCATTTTTCCTCTCGCCCTATCTGCCTAGGGACCAGCAGATTGCTCCCGTCCTATCTATGGACGGGCAGTTTTTTTTCGTCACTTACCCCCGAGTGTCCCGGGGCTCCCCGTAAGGGGCCACCATCTGCCGCAGTCCGGCTGCAGCAAAATAACGGGGGGGGGGGGGGGGGGGGGGTGGTGGTGGTGACGAACAACTTGTGTACATTGATACAGCAGGAGTGAGAGCCATTTATTGTAGGACCACAGAGGTATTTATACATTCCACACAGCTTATCTTAATTAGCATAAACTAGATACAGCAGTCAACCAATAAGGAATCTCCACACTTAATGGCTTGCTGGCCTTACTTCACAAACCACTCCCTCTGGCATTTTGCCAGGCGCCATCCAGACTTGTTTACAGACTCTAATATTCCCCTGGCAAAATGCCAGGCGTCATCCTGACTTGTTTACAGACCCTAACAAGTTACTACCTCCAAATAGGAAATTAAAGTGTAGGAAAAAAAATCCTAATGGAAAATCAAATAAATATTACTAAAATGGATCCATGATGATGTGATACCATAAAATTAGAGTTTGTGGTGTTTAATAAAACCTTTGATTCATTTAATAAGTTACAGTCTTTGCTCATAAATAATAAGCTATTTGAAAACCCAATTTCCATTTGATTTTAAAAACATCATTTTTTTTTGTATTCACTTTTGCAATATATCTGCAGTACAAATAATTTGAAAGGTATTTGTAAAGTCAGATCATCAGTTTTGGTTTTATGGTATTTATCTTATTTTTAAAACATTATATATAGTGATTTTGCATTCTATACTTAAATATATGATAATTTACTGGGTTAAAAATTTATGCTGGATAAGTAGCTATTAGATATAACCCAAATTGCAATACATGGTATAAACCAAAGTAAACCATGCTTTTCAAATTAATTTATCTTAAGTTTACGCTGGTGATAATATAAAAGCTAAAGCAGCTATTTATATCTAAGAAGCTCAAAGCATTTTTTCTGAGTATGAGATGTTAAATGAAGACTGAAGAAAATAGATTAATGAGTTTATAGTTCTTTATGACTGCTCAATGGTTGTTTTCAAATTAACTCTCTAATTATCCTGTTTATAAATCTGTTCATGTGATATATATTTTTTCTAGTATATTCAAGGTCTAATTAGAGTGTTTGCTAATAGAAGTATATTTTATATGTTAAAACATTATCTCTTCCTAGAAATAGCAATTGTAGGGGTTATAGCAAGTGGTGCTTATCCTATTAGAATTGACAACTATAAATATTATCTGAATCACAGAAAAAAATACAATATATTAGGACACAGTCACAAATATGCAGATCATTTAAATAAACAACTTGCTTAAGCATTTGCAATTTGTACATTTTAATAGTTACATGAAATATTTTCGCTCATTTGCATCTCCTTAGCCTCCTTCAACAGGCTCACCAGAGAAATAAAAAGCATAAATATAATGTCTTTTTGGAATGTGAGTAGTGTTTCACAATAAAATTTAAAATGATTTTTACTTTTCTCCTTTAAAATAACTTTAAGTTTTGGCTACTATTAGGATATAAAAAAGTAAAACTTATTAAAATAAGGAATGACAAACTATATAATTATATTGTTTCTAGTTGGATATTAACTGAAACAATAATAAAAATGCCCATTATTTCAAAATTTCTATGAAATGAAGATGCTAAATAGTTGGCATCCCTTCTTGTTTCTCACTTAATAATTTTGAGAATCCATGTTTATGTTTAACCTGATAAAAACAACCAAACTGTACAGTGGTAAAATTATTAGGCACAAAGAATCTAACATGATTCCTTTGAAGAATTGTTTTCAATGATGATTTACAATTATTTGCAAGGTGATTTTGTTCCCTATAGGCTATATTTGGCAATATGTATAAACATTGTTATTGTCACCATTTGGGGATGGGTAAAATGACAGTTTCCCTACTTGAACAAATTTTAGTCGGGCTCTCTGAGACTTCTCTTTATCTAGGCCTTGCATTGTCCTTCTGTGTCCCTTGCCTATTATCCTAATTTTAGCCAAAAATCCTGTTAGTTCAGTTTAGTGAACACAGCATCCTTACACTTAATATTTGAACAAATTCCTCATTCCCATTCTTCTGTATCTAAATCTTTGCCCACCTTTAGAAAGAATCTTACTAAGTCACATTGATAAAATGACACTGTCCTATATGTCTAATCGAGTTCCCCTTAGGAATTTCCTACCCATTTTCCTCCTCACTCTCATCCCTGGCTATCTTTGAAGATAAATCAGCTCAGAAATACCTGGGTAGTCTTTGGGATATTCAGAGTTGAGTTTAATTTCTCTCCTCTGTTGCAATAGTCTTAAACTCCTGCCATATTCTTAATAAAAGTCTCCTTGCTATTTTTTAAAACAAGTTTCTGATAAGGCACTCTTTAAAAACTAAGAAGTGCCAGAATAATTTATCTTGTAACAAGATGTCATTGTGAGTAGAGACCATCATGGTGCTAAGGATCTCACCATGCATAAGAAACATGCACAGCAAAGATTTATCACCCAATGCTGATAGATCAGTTGGACAAACATAGTCTTGAAAGTTATCAGAATGACTAACACATATGTAGACAAAGAAAGCTGGTTCTTCACTCCTAACTGTGGTAGAACAATCAAGCCACTTTCAATGTTGATTGCAAAATGGTCATGATGGCTCATGACTGAGGCAGAAGGACAGTAAGTTTGAGGCCAACCTGGGCAACTCAGCAAGACTCTTTCTCAAAATAAAAAGTAAAAAGGACTGGACGTAGCTCAGTGATAAAGTACCCCTGGCTTCAATCTCCAGTACAAAAACAAACAAACAAAAAATGTGGATTGTATTTTCTTCCTTGAGACTTTCCTGTGTTGGTAACCCATGTTCATTCCTAGAATTTCAGGAGTATGTGGGGAGGAAACCTGTTGGACCCAGCCACGCCAGCAGAGTGACTTTGCTTAAGGAATCTATTGATATGTGTCTCAGCATCAGCCAAGGGATGTTGGAAAGCTTACTTACTACTGGGAATCTCTCTGCTGGTGAGCATAATGCATACTAGCAAGTGTGACCCTGTCATTCTAGGCAAGTGACTTTATGGTCAGATGAAAAAGTGTGAGTCACTTGAGAGCAAAACAATGACAGAGGAATGATTATACTGAATTCCCTCTAAGCCAAGCATTAGTGTAACCACTTTAATATAAAGGAAGCCCCTAGGGTATTAAGGTAATTCAAGCAAGGGCTTCAAGAGAGCACTAGCAACTGAAATTCTTGTTAACAAGGCAAGTGTGATTATGTAAGTACCTGGAAAATGAATCTAAAAGTATTAACAAAACTGAAGTACTGAATAAACCTTGAATTATGTGTAATTTATTACATTGCATGATATACTGATTAATGCTATAGTTTCACAGAGAGAAGGATTAATAGTCACAGAAGTTTTAGGAGGAGAGTATAGAAGAGATGGAAATGAATAGTATATGTAAAATGTTACACAGCTCAATCCTAGACTAATAAAAGTGCTTTCAGAAAAAGAACAACTGTTACCTGCTATGTGTTTATCTTTGACAGTCAAATACTAGTTAGTGTGAAGAGAAGGAAAGGAAATGCCAATTTACAAAAGCTGAATTAAGGCAATGGAACCGAGATGCAGAATATATATCAAGGTCACCTTAATGTGTGCACGGATTGGATCTAAGCGTTTTTTGGAATTACTGGAAATACTAGTATGTTTGTTCAGACTTTGAATGATTGCAAAAAGCCATAAGTGGCATATTAATGTTCCGACCTATGACTCAATGGAATGGAAATGCTAAAAGTCTCTGTTGACATGGTGGTCTCCTTGATCTTGTTTTCTTTGGGTTTTTTTCCCTTTCCTTTGCATATACCAAATTATCCTGGGTGCTCATTAAAACCCTTACTTACTCTGTGGTCACCATATTTTGCAAGGCTACCTTGACTTCTCAAACTCCAATGTGACTAAAGCATCCTTTTTCTTCCATTCCATAAGTCCCTGTGCTCATTATACTTATCATCTTATTTGTAATTGTTTGTTTTCTCCACTCGGAGAACTTTTCCCTTTCACTAATCTCATGGTTTCTGGTACAGTGCTTTGCACCCAGGGGAAGTCAATAAGAATTCCCAATTGACTCTCTCTGCTTAAGAGCTTTAGGTAAAATAATTACCTTTCAGTAATTACAAACACACCCACACAAAGTAAATGCTGAAAGACAAAGAACAAAAAACAAATTAACAGTCAAGGCAAAGAATAAAGACTAAGGAAATTTTTTCTCTAATATGTATTATGTTTTGAAGTCATCTTTTTCAATTTTGAAACATTGAATGCTTTCTAAAATTGTATTATTTGTTTAATATAGAATATTGAGGCAGATGGGCAAGGAACTCTGTACCATGGAACTACTATTTAAAAATAATTTACAACTTGATTTTGCCACTTTTTAAAAAGTGAGTTTAATTTATTTGAGTTACCTTTTATGAAACAAAACAAAACAACAACAAAAAAGACAAATATTAAGAATAGTAAGTAACCTCAAGGATCTGTGTTGAACATTAACTGAATTGATAGATACAAAGTGCTTACTTCCATGTATGTCTGGCAAGCATAAGTGCTCAGTAATTATTAGATTTTATAATATTCTAGCAATATATTTGAAATTAACACATTTGAATGCCAATTTTCAAGATATAAGAACTCTTTGTGATACTAAATGAATTATTGACAACAGGAGTGTTTATCTGTTCTGCTTTACGAGGCCCCATAAAAAAAGAATAAAAAATGTATGTCGGCATTTCTATTTGTCCATCCACCACTACATTTAGGTCTTCTTTATACTTTTTATAATAGATATTTTGTCATTTTTTCCCCAATTTTTTGATGGCTCGTGGAAGCACTTAAAGAAATTGGAGAAAAGAAGATTGAAGCTGGTTATATCATTTCCCGAATCTTATCCCTACTTTATACATCACTCTGAGTTAGCAAGTTCCCTGAAGGCTACAACTTAAGATGGGAAGTTCTCAACTAGAGACACAGATGGTTTTCTGGATTCTAGCAGTTTCTCTTTTTTATCTTTAAATGATGTCAAGTTACAGTCCCATAGATCCTTATGCTTATTTCACTAGGTTAAGATTGAGGTGTTGAGCTGGAGTCTGCGGCGCGCGCTGAGAAGCAGCAAGGTGCCAGAGCGGGAGTGCAGTGATGCGGATTCTGGGGGCTCCTGCCAGTGGTGCAATGGCCATGCTTAGTGCTGAGTTCCGGCTTTGAGACAGAGGAGAGAAGCGGTCCAGTTTGATTCTCGACACTGGTCGGACCACGGAGGAGGACCGCAGCCGCCATCTTGGAGAGCTGATGTAATCATCCCTGTTTTCTACTGATCTCAGCTCATTCAGCTACGGAACAGGTGATTTCAGGCTGGTATTTACCTGCGTCTTGCAGACAGATCGCTCAGGCTCGGGGCTGGAGAACCTGTGGAGAATACTCCTTGGGGCTCGCTCCTGGCAAGGCGTGCACCGGGCTCTGAGTGACCGGATTCTGGTTCCCCGGGCTGCTTTGGCCCAGGGCTGGGGAACCTGCAGAGACTGCGTGTTGAGGCCAGCTCCAAGTGGAGCGTGCGCTGAGCTCGCGGCGGCTGGGCTCTGACTCCCGGAACAGTTTTGGCCCGGGGCTGGGGAGCCCGCGAGGACTGCGTCTTTGAGCCTGCTCCCAGCGGAGTGTGCACCGAGCTCGGAGAGCTTGGTGCGGCCGCGCTCTGGCTCCCGGGGCTGCTTTGGCCTGGGGCTGGGGAACCCGCGGGGGTCGCTGCTTAGAGCCTGCTCCTAGCGGAGCATGGCCGGGATCGGAGAGGCCGGGTTCTGGCTCCCGAAGCTGCTTTGGCCCAGGGCTGGGGAACCTGCGGTGACTGCTTCTCGGTCCGGGTCCTGCTGGGTGCTGTGGGGGCCAGGGGGGCAGAGTGGAGCTGCCGCTTGCGCCCAGAGCAGGCCAAGTGACCCGCCGGCGTGATATCACGACACCCCAACTGCAGCTGGGGCCGAAGAGAGAAGCCGCCCACGCCTAGAACAGGACAAGCGACCCGACGGCGCGGTAGCCAAGTCACCCCATTTGGAGTAGGGGCTGTGCAGAGCCGCTGTCTGAGCCTGCAAGGTAGGCAGACCTGTGACACACTGGCAGGACAGGCCCGGTAGCCTGCCAGCGTGGTGGACAAGTAGCACCGAGGCAGTCACGTCACACTGGTTGGAGTGGGGGTGGAGCAGAGCCACCGCCCGTGTCCGGAAAAGGCCCAGCGACCCGTTGGAGAGGCAGTCAGGTACCCCCACTGGGAGTGGGGGCTGAGCAGAACTGCCGCCCGAGCCCGCAAGGTAGGCAGACATGCGACCCACCGGCGGAACAGGCCTGCCAGCGTGGTAGACACGTCACACCAATTGGAGTAGGGGCCGAGCAGAGCGGCCGCCCACATCCAGATCAGGACCAACGACCCAAGGGCGTGGTAGTTACGTCACCACAATTGGAGTGGGGGCAGAGCAGAGCCGCCACCCGCGCACGCAGGGTGGGCAGACCTGAGACCAACCCGAGTGGTAGACAGATCACCCTAATTAGAGGAGGAGCACAGCCACTACCCGCCCTGCAAGGGAGATTTTCCAACTATACAAGAGCAATATAAATAAATAGGGGGAAAATTTCAAAAACACAACAGTTTCACCAAGCAGAAAGAAATGCGAGCAGTATGAAAAGACAAGGAAAGAAAGGACCACAAGCAAAGCAGGTCAACTCAACTTTAGAAGAGGTAATAGCTGCAACAGATGGAATGTCAGATAAAGAGTTCAGGATATACATGCTTCAGATGATCTGGAGTCTCAAGGAAGACATGAGACAGCAAAATCAGACAATGAAAGATCACTTTGACAAGGAACTACATAAACAAATCCAGGAAGTAAAAGATCAATTTCACAGGGAGATAGAGGTAATAAAAAACAAACAAATAGAAATCCTAGAAATGCAGGAAGCAATAAACCAACATAAAAACTTAACTGAGAATACTACCAGCAGAGTAGATCACTTAGAAGATAGAACATCAGACAATGAAGACAAAGTATTTCAACTTGAAAAGAACATAGACAGCTCAGGAAGTCTGCTAAGAAACCATGAGCAGAACATCCAAGAAATATGGGATAACATTAAAAGACCAAACTTAAGAGTCATTGGATACAGGAAGGCACAGAGCTCCAAACCAAAGGAATAAACAATCTATTCAATGAAATAATACAAGAAAACTTCCCAGACTTGAAGAATGAAACAGAATCCCAAATCCTAGAAGCCTACAGGACACCGAATGTGCATAATCATAAGAGATCCACACCTAGACACATTATAATGAAGATGCCCAACATACAGAATAAGGAGAGAATTTTAAAAGCAACAAGAGAAAGGAAGCAGATTACATTTAGGGGTAAACCAATCAGGATAACAGCTGATCTCTCAACACAGACTCTGAAAGCTAGAAGATCCTGAAATAACATATTTCAAACACTGAAAGAAAATGGGTTCCAACCAAGAATCGTGTATCCGGCGAAATTAAGCTTCAGGATGGAAGATGAAATTAAAACCTTCCACGATAAACAAAAGTTAAAAGAACTCGCAGCTAGAAAACCATCTCTTCAAAAACTCCTTGGCAAAACATTACAGGAAGAGGAAATGGAAAATAACATTGAAAACCAACAGTGGGAGGTAGGACAGTAAAGGGGGGGAAGTAATCAAAGAGGAAAACAAATCAGGTATAGTAACATTAATAAACAAATATGGCTGGAAGAACAAACCATATCTAAATAATAACCCTAAATGTTAATGGCTTAAACTCACCAATTAAGAAACACAGGCTAGTTGAATGGATCACAAAACAAGACCCAACAATATGCTGCCTACAGGAGACGCATTTGATAGGTAAAGATATACATAGACTGAAGTTGAAAGGTTGGGAAAAATCATACCACGCATATGGACTGCGGAAAAAAGCAGGAGTGTCCATACTCACATCTAATAAAATAGATTTCAAGCCAAAGTTAATCAAAAGGGATAAAGAGGGACACTACATACTGCTCAAGGGAACCATACACCAACAAGTCATAACAATCATAAATATATATGCCCCAAACAATGGTGCAGCTATGTTCATCAAGCAAACTCTTCTCAAGTTCAAGAGTCTAATAGACCACCATACAATAATCATGGGAGACTTCAACACACCTCTCTCACCACTGGACAGATCTTCCAAACAAAAGTTAAATAAGGAAACTATAGAACTCAATAACACAATTAACAACCTAGACTTAATTGACATATATAGAATATACTACCCAACATCAAGCAGTTACACTTTTTTCTCAGCAGCACATGGATCCTTCTCAAAAATAGATCATATATTATGTCACAGGGCAACTCTTAGAAAATATAAAGGAGTAGAGATAATACCATGCATCTTATCTGATCATAATGGAATGAAACTGAAAATCAACGATAAAAGAAGGAAGGAAAAATCATGCATCACTTGGAGAATGAACAATAGGTTACTGAATGATCAATGGGTTTTAGAAGACATCAAGGAGGAAATTAAAAACTTCTTAGAGGTAAATGAAAACACAGACACAACATATCGGAATCTATGGGACACATTGAAAGCAGTTCTAAGAGGAAAATTCATTGATTGGAGTTCATTCCTTAAAAAAAGAAAAAACCAACAAATAAATGATCTCATACTTCATCTCAAAATCCTAGAAAAAGAAGAGCAAAACAACAGCAAAAGAAGTAGAAGGCAAGAAATAATTAAAATCAGAGCTGAAATTAATGAATTCGAAACAAAAGAAACAATTGAAAAAATTGACAAAACTAAAAGTTGGTTCTTTGAAAAAATAAATAAAATCGACAGACCCTTAGCCATGCTAACTAAGAGAAGAAGAGAGAGAACCCAAATTACTAGCATACGGGATGAAAAAGGCAATATCACAACAGACACTTCAGAAATACAGAAGATAATCCTAAATTATTTTGAATCTTTATACTCCAATAAAATAGAAGATAGTGAAGTCATAGATAAATTTCTTAAGTCATATGATCTGCCCAGATTGAGTCAGGAGGATATAGACAACCTAAACAGACCAATAACATTAGAGGAAATAGAAGAAACCAACAAAAGACTACTGCCGCAGTCTTGGCTGGGCACAGAATCACGAGCCACTCAAGCAGGAACAAAACTTTATTTTGAAAAAGCCGCCAATACTCTGTAGGCGCTGGCAAGCCAAACCCGGTCCTCCCACGCGGGCCTCCACCGGAACCGCGCGTTCCCCAGAACCGGGGGTCCCCCGGACCTCCCCCGGAATTCCCTCCTACTATCCTTCCCCAACCAATGGGAACTCTCCATGAGTCCCGTAACATGAATCCGGTAGCAGGCCAAGGTGAACAGCGGGAGTCCAATTTCCATATGAATGTAAATCTTAACATAATCATCTCAGTGGCTAGCTGGCGTCACTTTACAACCAAAGGTGCCATACATCGTATATTTGCTTGTGGCTCCTAGCATCTGCCCCCTTCTGTTTAATTAAGCAACAAGCAATGTGGCTAGGGACCGTGCCTGGTAGGTTGTCCAATTTAACATATGGTTCTTACCCGTCATGGGAGAACTGACATTTAGGCGTCAGCTTCCTGTCTTAGGTTGAATCCACTGTAATCAGATCAACCCGTCACTGACTACCAGTCCAGCATTCAGCCATGCTTGTGGATAGGGCTATGCACCAGTGGGGGGGTGAGGTTCTTGCCTCACCTCTGTTGGCCCCCAAATTTAGCCTTGGTGCCAGTGGGGGGGTGAGGTTCTTTGCCTCACCTCTGTTGGCCCCCAAATTTTAGACCATCACTAGTAGAAGGGAGGAGGATACAGAAATGCCACGACACCAAGCCAATTGATGGCTCCTTTGGAAAAATTGCGTCACTGGTGACACCATCAGCAAAGATATGCCAGTATTACCACAATAAACATGGGGTGAGCTGGCAAGGAAATTGCATCACTGGTGACACCATCAACAAAGATATGCCAGCAGTACCACAATTCGGTGCACCAGATGATATTTTACAATGTATGTAACTGATATATAGTTCAGGCAAGTTCTGTAAGCAGTTCAAATTGGAGGAGTCTATAAATATGTCCATTTCCTCCCAAAGTAAATCAAGTCCTTGATTGAGCATTACTTGTTGAGTTATATTCATTGATGCATCAGTTTATACAGTTTATTGTGATAGCTATCATAGAAGCTGTAGTTTGGTTTTATCTCAGTCTTCACCGGAATTGGGATGGAGATGGAAATTCTGGCAATGATGCTAAAGAGACATTATCCTGAACAGAATTATTAAATATAATGAAAAGGAAAGGTGAAAGTAAACAAACAGATCTGTTAAACTCCTTTAAAAACAATTCTTAACAGTTGTTTACCTAATTTAAATGAGTAAACAAACAGATCTGTTAACCATCTTTAAAAACAATCATAAACAGCTGTTCACCTAATTTAAATTAAACCATATAAATCACGTGAATAAAGAAAAAATTCGGATCCATTTTTTCATGAGCGCTCCTCATATAAGAAATATGGACATACACACATACAGACATACAACACTAAACAGAAGTGTGCACACAACATACAACACATAAGACAATAGTAAATAAAGGCCTTGTAACTATACTTAGGTGAAATCTCCATTGCAATGTTTAAAAACTCCACAGTCAAAAAAATAAAACACAGTCAAAAAATAAAACTGATCAGAAAAACATTAACCTAGGTTTGTATGAGCTCAAAATTAAAATAGAACTTTATGATGTGGGAAAAATGCAATAATAAAATAGATATTGAGAAAAAAAAAAACACCTTGGTTAATCACTGTCGCAGATGTAAGAATAGCCAAGCTGGAGCTCTGGATGTCAGGTGTTATGGATTTGAGTCAAATCATCTTCTTTTTCTGTAGAAATTGTTTTAGTTAATCTCTCTGGAATCCAAATCGGTTGCTGTTCATCCTGTGGGAAAACACAGACAGCGCCCCGATTCCAGACTATCACTGGATCCGGGCCTTTCCATTGTCCTGTTAGAATATCTTTCCAAAGTACCTTAGGCTTATGTACATTTTTTGGGTACAAATGTCTTTCCGCAGCACTAAGTCCCGATGAATCCAAATTTAAAAAGTTTAGAGTAAAAAGGGTTATTTTAAGTTTATCTTTGGGGGATATATACCCCTTTCCAATTCCCTCCTTTTGTTTTAATAAGTACATTTTAATAGTTTGATGAGCTCTTTCAACTATGCCTTGTCCTTGTGGATTGTATGGAATTCCTGTTATGTGAGTAATGCCAAATGATGAGCAAAATTGTTTAAAAGAGGTGGAAGTATAATCAGGACCATTGTCCGTTTTTAACTGTTTTGGAACGCCCACAGTGGCAAAATTTTGTAAGCAATGAGCTATAACATCTTTAGTTTTTTCTCCGGCATGAAGGGAGCCCATCAAAAATCCGGAAGAGGTATCAACTGTAACATGTAAATATTTTAATTTTCCAAATTCTGGCAAGTGTGTGACGTCCATCTGCCAAATATGGTTAGGTATCAGTCCTCTAGGATTGACTCCAAGATTAACTTGTGGTAAAAATGTCACACAATTTTGACATTGTTTTATTATATGTCTGGCTTGTTCTTTAGTTATTTTAAAACGTTTTTGTAAAGTATTAGCATTGACATGGAACCTTTTATGAAAATTTATAGCTTCTTCTATTGTGGAGAAAATATGTATGTCATGTGTAGATTTATCTGCTAGTTCATTGCCCATACTAAGGGCTCCAGGCAATCCTGTAGGTGCCCTGATATGACCTATAAAGAATGGATCTTTTCGGTCCCAGATTAGACTTTGTATAGCGGAAAACAAAGAGAAAACAGTAGAAGAAGGTGAAATCCTACCAGCATCTTCAAGGGATACTATAGCATTAACTACATATTGACTATCAGAAAATAAATTAAATACAGAATCTTTAAACATCATAAAAGCTTGTAATACTGCATTAAGCTCTACCTTTTGAGCTGATTGCTTGGGTACTAAAAATGTAAAAGTTTGATCAGGAGTAACTACTGCTGCTGTACCATTGTTTGACCCATCAGTGAATATATTTGGAGCATTTATGATAGGGGTTTTTCTTGTCATTTTTGGAAAAACTACAGGATACTTAGACCAAAAAGACAACAAAGGATTAGATGGTAAGTGATTATCAAATGAAACACTAGTTTTACACATGATTATTGCCCAAGTATTTAACTCATTAGCTAACTCATCAATTTGATCCATAGTATATGGAGTAATAATTTTATTGGGAGAAATCCCAAATACTCCCTTAGCTGCTTTTATTCCTTTGAGTATCAATTGTCCTACAGCCTCAGGATATCTAGTAAGAATAGTGTTAGGAGAATAAGATAAATGTATCCACAATAATGGACCTTCCTGCCAAAATACTCCTGTAGGAATATTTTTTGTTGGTAGTATAATAAATAATAAAGGCAAACTTATATCAATTCTATCCAAATGCATATTTTCCATATATGTTTCAATGATTTTTAATGTCTTTCTTGCTTCAGGCGTTAACATGCGGGGTGAATTTGGATCTGATGGACCTTTTAGAATATCAAATAAAGGTCCTAACTCTCCTGTTGGTATGCCTAGATAAGGCCTTATCCAATTTATGTCTCCCAATAACTTTTGAAAGTCATTAAGTGATCTGAGTTGATCTACTCGTATTTGAATTTTTGGTGGACGGACCATGGTTGAGGATAATAGAACTCCTAAATAATTAATTGGAAGATTTAATTGTACTTTATCTATTGCTATCTCTAGATTATAATTTTTCAATAAGTTTGTAAGTGTGGCATAACATTCTAGTAATGTGTTTTTATCTTTATGTGCCAATAACACATCATCCATATAGTGAAATATTTGTAGTTCAGGATTTTGATTTCTAAGTGCCTGGATTGCTTTATTAACATAAATTTGACACATAGTTGGGCTGTTAGCCATCCCTTGAGGGAGTACTTTCCATTCATATCTCTGATCAGGACCTTCATGATTCAGTGCAGGGATAGTAAATGCAAAATGTGGACTATCCTCGGGATGAATTGGAATTGAAAAGAAACAATCTTTAATATCTATAGCTAAAACATGCCAAGTTTTTGGTAAAGCAGACAATTGAGGAATCCCTGATTGAGCAGGTCCCATAATAACCATCTCATTATTAATGGCTCTTAAATCTTGTAATAATCTCCATTTACCAGATTTCTTTTTAATGACAAAAATGGGAGTATTATGGGGGGATACGGAAGGTTGTATATGTCCTTCCGCTAATTGTTGTCTGACCAAGTCATGGGCTACTTGTATCTTTTCTTTAGTCAGGGGCCACTGAGGAACCCACACTGGTCTTTCTGATTTCCAAGTAATTTTGATTGTCTCAGTGGCCCTTTCTGAAAACCCAATTCATGTCTATTTATTTCTTGATCTATTTGAATAGGTGCTGTCATACCTTGTTCTTGTTCTCTTAATCTTTTTTCTTTCCTAAAGCCTTGTTTAGCCCTAGTAGTGGGCGCGTTAGGATTGATGTTATTTGTTAATGTCAATCCTAATTGATCTAGGACATCTCGTCCCCATAAATTTACAGGAAGATGATCTAATACATAGGGCTGTATAGTTCCTTCACATCCTTCAGGATCCCTCCAATCTAATACCATTGCGCTTCTATCGGGATTAGTCGCCACTCCTAGGCCTCGAAGCGTTTGAGTGGCTTGTTGTAATGGCCAATGTTTTGGCCATTCTTGACGAGATATGATGCTGAGGTCAGCACCTGTGTCCAGCAGCCCATTAAAGTCATGTCCTTGAATATTTAATTTTAGCATTGGGCGAGAATCTAAATTTAAAGACAGCATAGCCCAATCTACACCTGTGGAGCCTAATCCCTTGGAACCCCTTTCTACATTACAGCTGGAAAATTTATCATGCAGGCTGGGTATTATTAATAACTGTGCTATTCTATCTTCTGGTGAAATTACTGATATACCTCTTGGAGAACTATCTATAATTTTTATTTCACCCTCATAATCGGGATCAATTACCCCAGGACTTATCATAAGTCCTTTTAGTGTAGAAGAACTCCATCCCAATAATAAGCCTACTGTTCCCTGGGGAAGAGGTCCTTTTACTCCTGTGGGAATGATTTGAACTCCCATCTCTGGAGTTAGTACTGCTCTGGCAGAGGCGCAGATGTCCAGCCCTGCGCTCCCTCTAGTTTGTCTGATGAGGGATTTAATGGATAATGCATCCTGGGCACTACCTTGATGGTGCTGTTGGGTTCCTCCATTGCCCCATATATTTGTGGTTTTGGGCCCCGGGGCATTGGGCCCTCTAGTCCGTTTTTTGGCAATGGAGCCTGATACCTTTCTCCACGATATCGTGGGTAAACACTTGGTCCTTGTCCGTTTTTTGATACTGGAATACCCTCTATGGTGGTTTGAGAACGGCATTCATTAGCCCAATGTTTCCCTCTATGGCATCGTGGGCAAATACCCGGTATTCTAGTCCTTTGATACCCAGCTTTGTTAAACCCTCCTCTTATGGGGCAACTCCTTTTAAAATGTCCTGTTTGATTACAATTATAGCATGTTTTTGGCCTGGCATCTAAAGCCTGTTGTACTGCTACTAAGACTTGCCCTTGTTCATTAATGTCTCTACATAATTTAATATATGTGTTTAAATCTTCATGTCTCCATGGTCTAATGACCTCTCTGCAGCAACGATTTGCTTGGTCATAAGCCAGTTGTTTTATAAATGGCATTACCTGTTCTGTATTACCAAATATCCTAGAGGCTGACTGAATAAGTCTATCTACAAATTCAGCGTAAGGTTCATTAGTTCCTTGTATTACCTTAGATAATTGACCTTGTAAGTCTCCATGCCCCTGTAAAGTTTTCCATGCCCTAACTGCGTCTACAGCAATTTGTGCATATACGCCAGGGTCATATTCAATTTGCTGTCTTTGACCCTCATAAGGTCCCTTTCCCAATAGCATATCTATATTTCTTTGAGGGTAACCAGCTTCTGCATTTCGCCTAGCTGTCTCCATGCAAAATTCCTCATTGGCAACCTTCCATAACAAATATTGTCCTCCGTTTAGCACAGATCGACACATGTTAGCCCAATCTGCTGGTGTCATGTCCAAGTTGGTAACAGATTCGACCATGCTTATTGTGAAGGGAGCTTGCGGCCCATAGGTTGTTACAGCCTCCTTTAATTGCTTTATTGTTTTGAAATCTAAAGTACGGTGAATTCGTTGCCCTCCTGCCTGCTCAAGTACAGGGCATGCTAATCTTTGGGGTTCTGTCTTAGAATTCCGTCCATCAACTACGGGAGTTGAGGGCCGCTCAGCGGTAGATGGAGCTGTTGGTTGAATTACGCCCTCTGGTGATAGAACGGAGTTGGTAGCAACCTCCTGTTGTAATTCTCAACCTGATGGCTGCTTTTCCTCTAAGCTTGCTTTCTTTAAATTTTCCTCTGTCTGACTAGCTTGAGAGACCTTCTCTTTTGCTTGACCTAGCGTTTTTTCTACCATAGTCTGGACCTCTAACAATTTACTTAACAGTTTTTCGGTTTGTTTTTTACTGGATTCTAATCTACTATAAAGGTAACGTAACCCAATAAGATAGGATAAAACAAAGCCGAAACAGAATGAAACAAAAACGGAGCAGAGAATGGTTGTATCGATTTTCTCTTTCTCACGGCCGAATAATTTCAAACCTTGAGCCAACCATTTTTCCCAGTTCGCCTGAGAAAATTCTAGGTCTAGGGAGCTCGAAATAAAAACAAAATAAATCAAAACAAGAACACACTGTTTTTTGAGATGGGCACCCATCCTGTCGCCTTCCCTCAGGGGCGAGCAATTTTACTCACCTCTAAGCTTCAGGCGTTCCCCGCACGGGCCGCCAAATGCCGCAGTCTTGCCTGGGCACAGAATCACGAGCCACTCAAGCAGGAACAAAACTTTATTTTGAAAAAGCCGCCAATACTCTGTAGGCGCTGGCAAGCCAAACCCGGTCCTCCCACGCGGGCCTCCACCGGAACCGCGCGTTCCCCGGAACCGGGGGTCCCCCGGACCTCCCCCGGAATTCCCTCCTAATATCCTTCCCCAACCAATGGGAACTCTCCATGAGTCCCGTAACATGAATCAGGTAGCAGGCCAAGGTGAACAGCGGGAGTCCAATTTCCATATGAATGTAAATCTTAACATAATCATCTCAGTGGCTAGCTGGCGTCACTTTACAACCAAAGGTGCCATACATCGTATATTTGCTTGTGGCTCCTAGCAGACTACCAACTAAGAAAAGCCCAGGACCGGATGGGTATACAGCAGAGTTTTACAAAACCTTTAAAGACGAACTAACACCAATACTTTTCAAGCTATTTCAGGAAATAGAAAAAGAGGGAGAACTTCCAAATACATTCTACGAGGCCAACATCACCCTGATGCCTAAACCAGACAGAGACACTTCAAAGAAAGAAAACTACAGACCAATATCTCTAATGAACCTAGATGCAAAAATCCTCAATAAAATTCTGGCGAATCGGATTCAAAAACATATCAAAAAAATTATACACCATGATCAAGTAGGATTCATCCCTGGGATGCAAGGCTGGTTCAATATACGGAAATCAATAAATGTTATTCACCACATCAATAGACTTAAAAATAAGAACCATATGATCATCTCGATAGATGCAGAAAAAGCATTCGACAAAGTACAGCATCCCTTTATGTTCAAAACTCTAGAAAAATTAGGGATAACAGGATCATACCTCAACATTGTAAAAGCAATCTATGAAAAGCCACAGGCCAGCATCATTCTGAATGGAGAAAAATTGAAGTCATTCCCTCTAAGATCTGGTACAAGACAGGGATGCCCCCTCTCACCACTTCTGTTCAACATAGTCCTTGAAACACTGGCCAGAGCAATTAGACAGATGAAAGAAATTAAAGGCATGATAATAGGAAAAGAACTTAAATTATCACTATTTGCAGATGACATGATTCTATACCTAGCAGACCCAAAAGGGTCTACAAAGAAACTATTAGAGCTAATAAATGAATTCAGCAAAGTGGCAGGATATAAAATCAAATGCATTCCTGTATATCAGCGACAAATCCTCTGAAACGGAAATGAGGACAACTACTCCATTCACAATATCCCCCCCAAAAATAAAATACTTGGGAATCAACCTAACAAAAGAGGTGAAAGATTTATACAATGAAAACTACAGAACCCTAAAGAGAGATATAGAAGAAGACCTCAGAAGATGGAAAAATATACCCTGTTCATGGGTAGGCAGAACTAACATCATCAAAATGGCGATATTACCAAAAGTTCTCTATAAGTTCAATGCAATGCCAATCAAAATCCCAACAGAATTTTTTTTAGAAATAGATAAAACATTCATGAAATTCATATGGAATAATAAAAGACCCAGAATAGCAAAAACAATGCTAAGCAGGAAGTGTGAATCAGGCGGTATAGCGATACCAGACTTCAAACTATACTACAGAGCAATAGTAACAAAAACAGCATGGTACTGGTACCAAAACAGGCGGGTGGACCAATGGTACAGAATAGAGGACACAGTAACCAATCCACAAAACTACAACTATCTTATATTTGATAAAGGGGCTAAAAGCATGCAATGGAGGAAGGATAGCATCTTCAACAAATGGTGCTGGGAAAACTGGAAATCCATTTGCATCAAAATGAAACTGAATCCCTTTCTCTCTCCATGCACAAAAGTTAACTCAAAATGGATCAAGGAGCTTGATATTAAATCAGAGACAGGGTGTCTGATAGAAGAAAAAGTTGGCTATGATCTACATACTGTGGGGTCGGGCTCCAAATTCCTCAATAGGACACTCATAGGGCAAGAGTTAACAACTAGAATCAACAAATGGGACTTACTCAAACTAAAAAGTTTTTTCTCAGCAAAAGAAACAATAAAAGAGATAAACAGGGAGCCTACATCCTGGAAACAAATCTTTACTCCACACACTTCAGATAGAGCCCTAATATCCAGAGTAAACAAAGAACTCCAAAAATTAGACAATAAGATAACAAATAACCCAATCAACAAATGGGCCAAGGACCTGAACAGACACTTCTCAGAGGAGGACATACAATCAATCAATAAGTACATGAAAAAGTGCTCACCATCGCTAGCAGTCAGAGAAATGCAAATCAAAACCACCCTAAGATACCATCTCACTCCAGTAAGATTGGCAGCCATTATGAAGTCCAACAACAACAAGTGCTGGCGAGGATGCGGGGAAAAGGGTACACTTGTTCATTGTTGGTGGGACTGCAAATTGGTGCAGCCAATTTGGAAAGCAGTATGGAGATTTCTTGGAAAGCTGGGAATGGAACCACCATTTGACCCAGCTATTCCCCTTCTCGGTCTATTCCCTAAAGACCTACTAAGAGCATGCTACAGGGACACTGCTACATCGATGTTCATAGCAGCACAATTCACGATAGCAAGATTGTGGAACCAACCTAGATGCCCTTCAATAGATGAATGGATAAAAAAATGTGGCATTTATACACAATGGAGTATTACTCTGCATTAAAAAATGACAAAATCATAGAATTTGGAGGGAAATGGATGGCATTAGAGCAGATTATGCTAAGTGAAGCTAGCCAATCCTTAAAAAACAAATGCCAAATGACTTCTTTGATATAAGGGGAGTAACCAAGGACAGGGTAGGGAGGAAGAGCTTGAGAAGAAGATTAACATTAAACAGGGATGAGAGGTGGGAGGGAAAGGGAGTGAGAAGGGAAATCGCATGGAAATGGAAGTTGATACTCAGGGTTATACAAAATTACATATAAGAGGAAAGGAGGGGTAAGAGAAGAATAATACAAGTGGAAGAAATGATTTACAGTAGAGGGGGTAGAGAGAGAAAAGGGGAGGGGAGGGGAGGGGAGGGGAAGGGGGATAGTAGAGAATAGGATAGACAGCAGAATACATCAGACACTAGAATGGCAATATGTAAATCATTGGAAGTGTAACTGATGTGATACATCAATCTGTATAATCTGTATAAAAATGGGAGTTCATAACCCACTTGAATCCAACTGTGAAATATGATATATTAAGAACTATGTAATGTTTTGAACGACCAACAATAAAAAAAAAAGATTGAGGTGTTGACAGTGATGCACTCTTTTCTGAAGGCTCTATGAGAAAAGGTTTCTTCTTCTTCTCCTTCTTCTTCTCCTTCTCCTTCTCCTTCTCCTTCTCCTTCTCCTTCTTCTTCTTACCTTTTTCAACTTCTAGAAGTTCATAGACCCTTTCCTCCATCTACAAAAACTACAGTGGTTCATTTCTATGAACATTCTTTCATAGTCACCTTTCCCTAACTGTACCCAGGGAAGCTTCTGATGTTGAGGGCCTATGTGATTAGCTTGAGTCCACCTGGGTAATACAGGCTAACCTCTATAGTTTAAGGTCTTTCAATTAGTCACATTTGCAAAGTTTATTTTTCAATATAAGGTAAAGTGTTCTGGGGATTAGGATGTGGACCCATTTCAAAATCCATTATTCCACCTAGCACTTTAAAATAGTACTGTCTCCCAGCAGTTGCAAGACCTGAGAAGCTGTCACTCATGTATATTTTAATATTGCCAACATATGTATGAATATAATTTTTATAAATAACCATTTGATCCAGAAAGGTGCAATGGTATGTGCCTGTAATCCCATAGGCTCTGGAGGTTAAGGCAGGAAGATTGGAAGCTCAAAAACAGCCTCAGCAACTTAACAAGGACCTAAGCACTAAGTCTCAAAATAAATAAATCAGTGGTTAGGCTCTCCTGGGTTCAACCCCTAGTTAGATCACTCCCCACCCCACCCCCCAAAAAACATTTTAAATGTGTACGGGTATACACACACACACACACACACACACACAATCACATTACAGATGGAATATCAGTAAAAAAGAGATTATAAAATCTTTTATAAGAATGTGAACATATGTAGATTTGCTTAGCTGGATTAGCAATAAGCAAAACCTAAAGAATTTGCAAAATGAGACAACCATATGAAACATTCCAAGTATTCTTGAAGAATTCCTCAGAAATTCAGGGCATGTAGACACCAAGGATAACAGAAGAGAAGAGTTTGAAAAGAGGAAAATTGAGTAAATTTGGCACAAAGTATTCATGAAGTTTTTTGTTTTCGTTTTTGTTTTTCCCTAGAGAAGGTGAACTGTCAAGGCTTTGAAAGTAAAGGGCAGCAAATGAGGTCTGAAAGGCTTTCCTCTCAGGAAATATAAGTTTACTCAGCATAACATCCTTTGCCTGCTCCCAGAACTCCAGAGGGTAGGGCTGTAATCCCCAGTGTCTGAGACTGGAGAATCCATATTGGAAACAGAAATATACTCATATGAAAAACCTGTATCTACTGGCATTTCAAGAGGTCTCTAACAATATGATTTCATTATGCAGTCACCTGTAGAGAGTCAACTAGTCATAAGTGCCATCCTAACATACACAATTTCCATTGGTCATGTTAGAGGTTGGAGTAGACATAATGGAAATCTGCAAGCTACAGAAAAATAACCACTGAATCCTTTAGAATAATTTGAATTCCAGTATTTAAACATTTTTGAACTTATCATAGTACAAGGCTGTTATGGTTTTGATAGGAGGTGCCCTCTTACCACTCCAAAATCCTGTTGATGCAGTAATAGAAGTAAAATGATTAGATTATTTTAACGTCACCAGATCAGTTCATCATAGTTTGAATGGACTGACTTGGACTGATTGGGTTATAACTCTAGGCAGAAGGGGCATGACCTGAGGAGGCGGGTCACTGTGGCATGCCCTGGAATGATTATTCTTCCCTGGCTCCATTCCTCCTCCTCCTCCTCCTCCTCCTCCTCCTCCTCCTCCTTTCACTCTCTCTCTCTCTCTCTCTCTCTCTCTCTCTCTCTCTCTCTCTCTCTCTTTCTCTCTCTCATTTTGCTTCCTGACCCTGCCATGAGCTGAGACAATTTTTTTCCTTTGGACCCTTTGCCTAAAATGTGCTACCTTAGGCCCAGCACAATGGAGTCTGCAATCTATGAACTGAGACCTCTGAAATTATAAGCCCCAAATAAACTTTCCCTTCTCTTAGTGATCTGGTCACAGTGACCAAAAAGCTAACTATAAAAAAGGACAAAGAAATTTTCCCCAAAATACAGCAAATAAAAAACAAGGTTAATTAAAATAGAACAAAACATTGCTATCACCCAAAAAGTCCAAATACAGCCCAAAGTAGATAGGAGATTGGGATGGAGGGAACAAATACTCCTCTTCCTAACTGTTCACTTCTGTAATGTATGCAATGGAGTTAAACTGAAGATGAGTGCATATTCATGACTGGAAGAAGCTGCCATCAGTAGCAGCAGTCCTGCGACTACTGACAATGTCTTGGGTAATAGAAGAGAGTGATAATTTAAAATGACTTTTTGGGCTCTTGAGCTCATTTGTAGTTACTGTTTTTGTCCTCTCTTGATGATCACATGTACTCTAATAGGACTCACCAGCTTTTGCAACAATGCACTGATGTTCCTAGGACCTTCACATAAATTTTTGTTCTGCTTATGTCAGCCATATTGTTTTCTTTTCCTTGCCCCTGAAATCAATGAATCATGTAATTTATTACCTTTTTAATGCTATTTGCCTTTTAGCTATGTACATATAATGTTGAAGGAAGAAAAATAATATCAAAAATTACCCTGAAGAAAAAATTTACTTTTAGTGAATTTTGGGAGGTTTCTTTTTAAAAAAAAATAGAAAACAACTTGCCTATGTTAACTTTGCTGAAGAAGATATAGGTTAATCAGACATAGTTATTTTCAAGTATGTATGCATTTGGATTGATATAAGGTTTAAAATTGTGTAATCATTGAAAAATAGTGCATCTTTTTCAAATTGCTTAATAAATAAAAAATAATATTTTCATGATTCTATAAAAATTCTTTGTTGTTTTTATTTTTGCTCAGTATTTAAATGCTTTTTCTTTCAAAAAACACTCTGTTCTTTTTGTTTTTTTCATCTCTTTAGATAAATTGCCTCTTACTTTTCAATGGTAGGGTGATTTTTTTTAGAAGATCTACTCTACTTTTAACAGTAGTTTAGACTATTAGTGAATAAAAAATTATACATGCAGAGAGGTATATGAAAATTAAAAATTCTAATTTTCTAATATCTATAACTAAAGTAGAAAAAGTTTCTTCTTCTTATATATATTTGTAGAATTGTTTTTCCTAGGAGCTAAAATCCATTTTAGAATATATTAATTACTGAGGAATATAAATGGAAAATTCATCTATATGTGTTATTCAATTCAAATTATACTGTACTAGAAACTGCCATGATTTTTCAAGTCCTAAGCAAAGACTCCATGGCTCTGTCTGTGCTCTGTGATTAGAACAAACATGAGCTATGTATTAGCATTTTATGAGCACATATTATAATGAATTCAATCCCATTAGGCTGGGTAAACAAATTAGCCCCAAAATTGCTGAAATTTATCATAGATTCCAATAAACGTGCAGGCATTATTTGCTCTGCTCTCCTTAAACATGTGGTAGTGAGTTCGTTTTAAGCTTTCACATAAGGATTAGCCTTTCCAATCATATTGAAGGCCAGATTGCTTAACTACAGCACATAGTGTCATGCTACAGATAATCCATGCCCTTGATTAATGTTCTTATAATCAATTGCTGTCTGGAAGTGACTCCTTCCCATCACACTCTTCACAAAAAGAGCAGATGGTATTTAAAAGGTTATGGCAAGAGGGCATTACAGAGGTCAAATGGAACATCGATCAAGTGGGCAGAAAAATTGCCTTTTTTCTTTTTCTTTCTTCTTTTTCTTTCTTCTTATCATAATAATCCATGAGGGAATAGGGTGTATGAATTATAGTTTGATCTATAGTTCAAGCACTAAGATATTTTCTTGTTTCAAATTTCTATGTTGTTTTGGGTAATGAACCTGGAAATTGGATTCCTCATGCACCAATAAAAAATTGTACCAATATGAGCATCTCAAACAAATAATTCTTAGACTCAAGAAGATTTTTATCAAAAATTTTAATGCATCCAGAAGGTTCCAACTTAATAAAAAACTTTAATATCTAGTGACTCTTGGATCAATTTTTACATAGAGATAATGGCTTTATTTATAGAAAATTACACTGAATTTTCATTTTTATGTGAAATTATATGCAATTCCTTGTGTATAGATTTTCTTTCCTTCTGTTCCTGTCCTTTATCACACCAGTGACAGTCTACCATATATTTCAAAGTGATCAATTCTCTTTTTAATTGGTATGCTTAGTTCTAATTAGGCAGAATCATAGTAGGAAGATTGCATTCCCATGTGCAAAATACAAAGATTGAAACTTAATAAGAAAATGTCAGTATGATGTTGTTTAAAAACTGAAATATGTTACTTTCATAAATTGTCACATTCAAATGTATACATGCAGATTCAACTATCATGAGTAGGTAACATCTACATAATATCATGATGATAAAAATATTTACTACCTAAATAAAAAGAATATACACACTGGAATTTACACAGTAAAGAAAAGGCTATTGATCGTGATGGTTGACTGTTCTTTATACAAAACATTTGTGCTGTTTTCGATTACTTAAGGTTCTATCAAATATATTACTAGGTTAGTCAACAATCATTTACTGAATGCTTACTCTGTACATAATTGTTAAACATTTGAGGATGGAAATACATGTTATATTTGTTGTCAAGTAATTTAGATATTATTTATTGGGGAGGAAATTATATATATTGAAAAAATAACTTTTGTCTCTTTTTCCAAGAATTTTTGAAAGAAACAATTGGATAAAGGTCAAATGAGACATCCTCACAATAATGTTGTTTTCATGGCATTAGTAAAAGAGATTCCTGTTGGTGTAAACGGGCCAAGGAAGATTTCATATTGCTGAAGATAAGAAGGCAAGACTGAATAGCATTTCGAAAGGCACTGGAACCAGGAAAAACATACAAAAAGGAAGCGGAGACACAGAAGAAGAATATCCTAGCTCATTTGAGTCCCTGGAGCTACAAAGGACATTTCACAATGTAGACAATGGGAGCCAGATTGTAAAGGAGCCTGTGTTTTGCATACATATATAAAATTTATGACAGCTGCAAAATCTTTTGATCAAGAGTTTTATTTCACAAAAATTGCATGTTGTGCCTTTCCTGTGATACATAAAAGTACCCTTTGTGTTGCAACTTACGAATTTAACTCTTAAAAATGTATATGTCTTTTAGCACTGTCTTAGCTTCTAGTATTCATTAATCTGAAACTCATAAAAACTAATTTGTTAGAAGACACCCCGAGGGCATTTAAATATAATCTTACCAAAAAAGTAACTTAAATTAAATGACTAGAGAACAATCGTCCTTGGATTACAACATGCATTATGACAGAAAACAGTGTAATCAGGGAAGCATCAGTCCTAAAGTCTGACAATGGGATTTTAAAAGGTTTACTGAGTGACTACTCTGCATCAGGCCTGATGAGACATGGACTCCTTCTCAGGAGTTTCCATTCTAGTGCACACCTCATGCAAAAATAGGTCTATTTCTTGGATCATACTAATTTCCCAAGGGGCTATGTCTGAGCTAGCAGCATTATCCTTGGGAATCTGTTCCTCCCTCCCCAACCATTAGTTTACTTGGAAATATAAATGGAAGATGTTATCTTCTTACATGGTTTGTATCTCTGGCATAGTGATTGGTTTCCAGGTATTCATATTATTATACCTGGATCAACTGACCTCTTTTCTATATAAAAAAAAGATTGGGACACAGAGACCTCTTATTTCTCAAAATGCATTTGCTGTGAAATATATGCTCTAAATAGGAGAATTAGTCTTGATTCCTACTGTAGCTTTAGAAATGATGGTAGCAGCTTTGAAGAAAATTATATTAGTATTAGATAAATCCTTAAGGTTTGATATGCTAATGTCTATTTTTTTCATGCAGAAATCTAGTCATGCCTTTGACAAATATTTACATAGCAGCAATTATTGATATGGGGTGCATTTATAGATGCAAGTGAAATACATAAAATCACATTCATCTCATGTCTTACAAATCATTTTTCTTGATAAGATAATTGTGTGGATAATGGTTATTCCCCTTTCTCCCTACTGTCATAGCACTTTAGGATGTATTCATATTTTCTAGGATTTACATCATGCATTTAAATAGGAAAATTCCAGAAAATATGTTAAGTCCTTATGGCACTATTTTCTTCTACTGTACACAAATGAGTAGACTTATGCATTACTGAATATAAATAGGAATCATTTTTTTCAGGAAGTAAATATCTGCTCTGAAATATGGACCATAACCTGTACACATTGCAGATAACTGTCCAAAAGAAATAGACATTGCTAATTGCCAATGTTACAAAAAAATCCCTTCATGGAGAAAAATAGTTTTTTGACTAAGTTTTTGCAAGATATTTTATGTGAAAGCCACCAGCCCACTATTTTAAAATTCGTGTGAACACAAATCAGTCTATTCTAGGACAGAAAAAGGTAAAGATGGCCTTATGACCTTTTTTTTCCTGAAGCCATGAATAGGTGAAAATTCATCAATAGTTATGAATGGTCACCTCTTTTGTTATACGGAAGTTTTTCTAGAGGATAATATGGGACAAAGTATAATCAGTTCAAGCAATTAATGAAAGATCAACTGCAATTTCCTCTATTTGTTTCTAATTCAATATAGAATTAATACATTTTGTGATACTTTTATAGTGTTTTTGAATATTTGAAAAATTATTATAAACATTGGAAACCAAATGAACTAGAAAGCTAGAGAACAGAAACACTATTGCTCTCTCTTAGAATTATCACAATTGTAGAGAGGATGCCAATTCTTGTGACACCCATGGTGTTGTCTTTATGTTCCTGCACATCTCCCCTTTAATTAGAATTAAACTAAGTAGTCATGAAGGGCTTGTGATATGCACTGCAGGAACAGAGAGCATTAAGTACAACAATGAGCTCCATAAAAGAATTAAAGTGATAGTGCTTAAGGGAGAGTTTGGTATCAAAAGAATCAAAAATTTTGTTCAGAGATGTGCAAAGGCAAACAAATTATAAATAGGAACAGAAAAAAAAGAAAAAGAAAGCCTTTCATGACCACTTTCATATTAAACTTCTTTCACATTCTTTTACTTATTATTGAATAGAAATGTTAAAAGGATAAATAAAGTAGCTGCTACTAGCTGCTACTAGTCAGCAGTTTTTTGTTTTTAATGATCATGCTAAATTTTACAGAGGGAAAAAAAAACAGTATAGCTCAAAAGTTCATAACATGTCAACCATTAACATTCAATCAGGAGGAATATATTTTCATGTTATGTATGTATGTATGTATATATATATATATATATATATATATATATATATATATATATACACACACATATATATTTATTGTTGATATTAAAGGTGATGCTTCAATACCCAATGAATTAATTAATACTGACAACAAATTAATATATAGATCACCACATATATTGATATGGTAAGTTTAGTGCATATGCATTCTCAGTAGATTTTCAGTGGGAAAATGAATGGTATAAACTGTACTCCTCATGTTATATATTAGATCTCTAGATTTGTTCACCCTAATAAATTGTATATTCTATAGGTTGATCAACATCTCTACATTTCCCCCCATGAAAACCCCTGGCAATAACTGTTCTACTGTCTGTTTCTATGCATCTTACTTTTTGCAGATTCCACAAATAATTAGGGTGCTTCCATGTCTTGGCTGCTTTGAATAACGCTGCAATTAATACATTTGTTCAGAAGTCTCTAGAAGGTAGATAATGTGTTTCCTTGGGTATACACCCAGAGGAAGAATCACTGGATCATATGGTAGTTTCTATTTTTAAATTTTTTGAGGAAGACACTCCATACTGTTTTCTGTAATAATTATACTGATTTACTTTCTCATCAAATGAATGTAAGGGTTCTCTTTTTTCTCTACTTTGGCTAGTGCTTCTTTTTTCTTATCATTTTGATTTCAGTCATCCTAACAGGTGTGAAGTAACATGTCCTCATGGCTTTAATTTGCATTTCCCTGTTGATTAGTAATGTTAAGCAACTTTTTATATACCTGTTGGAGAATTTTATGTATTTGAAAAAAGTGTCTGTTCAGGTCTTTGGACCACTTTTTTAAGGTTTATATATTTTTCGCTATTGAGTTGAGTGAATTCTTCATATGTTGTGGATATTTACTCCTTATCATGTGTATGGCTTACAAATATTTTCTTCTAATATACAAGTTGCCCTTTTTTGTTGAATGTTTCCCTTATTGTGCAGAAGCTTTCAATTGGCATAATCTCACATGTTCACTTTTGATTTTGTTGTCTGACCTTTAGCGGAGCTATCTAAAAAATTGCCAAGGGCAATGTTCTGAAGTTTTCTTTCTGTTTTGTTTTAGAAAGTTTCAATTCTTATATTTGGTTCTTTAACCCCTTTTAATTTTTTATGTGTATGGTATAAGAGTTTAATTCTGTTCTTTTACATGTGAATATGCTGTTTTTTTACTGCTTATTGAAGAGACTATTCTTCCTCATTGTGTGTTCTTGGTGTACACCTGATGAAAATCAGTTGACTTTGTATGCTTCAGACAATTTCAGGACACATTATTCTGTTTCATTGTTCTATGTATTTGTTGCATGTAAGTACCATGCTGTTTTTAGCCTTATTCATATATATATATATATATATATATATATATATATATATATATATATATTAATTAATTAATCAAACAGTATAAAGGACTTGTGAGGACAGCAGTAGTATAAAACTCTAAGTCTGATTACCTTAGAGTCTCACTTCATTATTTTTTTCACCCTACTCTCACCTCCATAATTATAGAAGATATGATCATACTCCAACTTATAATTTATCCCATACAGTTTTCATATTTATAAGCAATTTGAACAGAGTTTATAAGCAATGAGAACAGAGTTTAGCTCTGCAACCTTTCCTTCCTCTGAATTTCTACAGGTGTTTGATTCTTATATTAGTAACTTAGTTAATTATGCTTCTGTAACTTCAAATATAATAATATATGTATATGTATATATATATATAAACATTTTTTTCTTTATGATACTTCAATTATAGATAATAATACTCTTAACCTCTCCAATGCCTTACATAGAGGAAAATAGCCGTACATATTTCCACATTTTTCCCACATCCCATCTTTTGTTAGATTCACTTTTGCTTTTTAATAATAAATCTATTTTTTTTAATTTGAAATTTTTATTAAACAACAATACTTACAATATTGATGATCACACAAAGGTTATTGAAAATAAATATTTAAAATCAAACATTAAAAATTTTGGTTGGGATAGATAAAAATCTTATAATTTAGATTTTGTCAAGAAGGTTCATGAAAGTATAATTTGGAATTTCTTAGGCCAGTAGCCTGTATTTACTTTTAATTTTAATTTTTCTATGTTAAAAAATAATGTAGAATTTATCATAATCATAACATCCATCAGAGCCTTGCTTTATCAACAATTTGGAGTGGAATTGCTAGTAAGTATATCCATTTGACTAGATTATTTTCTCAATAAATCTATTTTTAATATTTATATTCCATTTTTACCCACAGCTATGTCTTCTATGCGTATTTGTAGAAATGAAAATAAATGTATCTAACAACTTTTATTTTGTTGTATTGGTGCTGGGGATTGAATCTAGGTCCTTGGAGTATGATAAATGCATGCTCTACTCCTGAGCTACACCCGTAACCTCCCTCACAATCTTTATTTTATGACTCTCAAGCCTATTGTAATGCAGATCCATGAACTCAGATGTCATCTTTGAATACTTTTATGGCAATATCAGTATTTTACAGCTGAATTAATTTTTAGTTGAAACCAAGAAAAAACATTGATAATATGATTATTTAAATAGTTTTTAGTGCTAGACCATATACTCTCCAGTGTCATAACCTAATAGATTTACTCTCAGTTCCTCCTAATATGTTTAGTATTGAGATGATGTCCTTTGTGCATGCTCAGGGTCTTCCCACTGACTGTGTGTTCATGACAATGAGGTAAAATGACTAATTAATAAATAAAATTGGCATAAATGGTTGTCTTGTCTACTCTCATTGCTTTAGGGGTGCCATAGTTCGTTTTCTTTTGCTGTAGCAATACTCAAAATGAGGTAACTTATAAAGGAAAGTAGTTAATTTGGGTCATTAATTTAGAATCTGGAAAGTACAAGACCACAGAATTGGTACCTGGTGAAGGTTTTCTTGCTGCATCATACCATGGCAGACAACATCACAAGCGAGACAAAGAAGGCATGCCAGCGAGCTCACTTTCATAAAGAAGATATTGCTTCAATAACACATTAATTCATTAACCCATGGGCTGACTGATCCCCGCGGCCTGCCCCGCGGCTACAGAAGGCAGGATGCTGCAGAGAAGCGATTAATTAGCAAGCAGGGAGGAAAGTGGCTGCCATTCAGTGGAACCCCACCGGCCAAGCCCGCACTGACCCCAGGGCTGAGTATGGGATTTCAGACGGGGAAGGAAGGGAAGGAAGCGATACAGTCCCGTCCCCCACAACGGAAACTCCACCAAGGCAATCAGCGGCCACTATCTTGGAGAGCTGAAGTATCCACCGCCATTCTCTGACAGACTGCAACAATAAAACAGGTCTGTGTCACTCAGCCCATCCCCCATACATCGGGGAATCCGTATAAAACCTCTCCTAGGCTTTCCGGGGGAGGGAGTAACAGAGTGAGCCCACATAAAGACTAGGGGAAAACTAGAGACACCTGACCTTCAACTCCCCCTCCCATCAGCAGCCAAAACAAAACCTGTCTAGCCAGTGCTGGGGGAGGGGCGAGCAGAAAAAATCAAAACGATAGAGTGCCAGGGATCCCAATAGCCAATTGTGCGACCCCGGGGATCCGGGCTGACCGATTCGCCCAGCCTTCCCTGCGGCTACAGAAGGCGGGGCGCCACGGAGAAGCGATTAATTAGCAAGCAGGGAGAAAAGTGGCTGCAATTCTGTGGAATCCTGCCGGATGAGCCCGCACTGACCCCCGGGCTGAGTGCGGGATTTCAGAGGGGGAAGGAAGCGGTACAGTTCTATCCCCCACAACGGAAACAAAACAATAGAGTGCCGGGGTGCCCAATAGACACCCTCCACACCCAACAAATGGCAGGTCCAGAGTACAGTTTGAACTGCCGAGAGCCATCACTCAGGGGAAATCTGGTCTAGCAGGAGAAACCAAGACTAGCAGGAGAAACTAGGGGACTAGAGGCCAGGCCCTCGCGACTGGGCGGCTGGAAACCGCAGGCCCGCCGGTGACAGTTAGCCCACTGCCCGCGTAACTGGGCGGTAGGAGAACGCCTGCCCGCCGACTACCAACCGCTGGACTGGGTGCCTAGAGATCGCCCGCCTACCGGCGACAGCCGGCCCGCTGCCCGCGCGACTGGGCGGCCAGAGTCCACTCCCCCGCCGTGACCGATCAACCGCCCACTGCCTGGGATACTGGGCGGCTGGAGACTGCCCGCCTACCTCGACAGGGAGCTGAAACCAAACAGAGACAGTCCAGTCACACAGCCCCATTAGGACACCCCAGCAAGGAGCCTGGGGCCCGTCATAGCAGATAGTGACGTCACTGGAGCTTGGCCATCGGAATTCCTTCCCAGCAGAATCCACATTAACAGGCACAGTTTAACAACACAAAGAAGAAACAACAGAGTAATACAGAACCAAAATAAATCTATAGAAGAGAGCAGAAACACAGCAATCAAATAGAGCTAGAAAGTAACGTGGACAACATGAGAAAACAAGGGAAAAAAGGAGTACAAACAATGCAGGACAACTTAATTCTACAGGAGGACATCAAAACACCAGAAGCAGGGATAGGGAAAGAACTCAAGGCATACCTAACTCGAATGGAAAGGAATATTAGGGAAGACATGAGACAGCAAGTCCAAGCAATAAAAGTATATTTTGAAAATGAATTAAACAAACAAATTCAAATGGCAAAGAACGAGCTCTACCAGAAGATAGAGATCTTAAAAAAAATCAAACAATAATCCTAGAATTGCAGGAAAATATAAACCAAATTAAAAACTCAAACGAGAATATTACAAACAGACTTGATCAAGTAGAAGTCAGAACATCAGATAATGAAGACAAGGTTTATCAACTTGAAAAGAATATAATCAACACAGAAAAGATGCTTAAATCCCACGAGCAATCTATTCAAGAGATATGGGATGTCATAAAAAAAACAAATTTGAGGGTCATCGGGATAGAAGAAGGCACAGAGATTCAAACCAAAGGAATGGACAGCATATTAAATGAAATAATTCTAGAAAACTTCCCAGAGATGAAAGATGAAATGGATTGCCAAATCCTGGAAGCCTACAGGACCCCAAACATTCAAAACCATAATAGACCAACTTCAAGACATATAATTATGAAGATAGCCAACGTACAGAACAAGGAGAGAATATTAAAAGCTACGAGAGAAAGGAGGCAGATTACATTCAGGGGTAAACCAGTTAGGTTAACGACTGATTTCTCATCACAGACTTTGAAAGCGAGAAGATCCTGGAACAATGTATTTCAAACGCTGAAAAATAATGGATTCCAACCAAGAATACTGTATCCAGCAAAATTAAGCTTCAGATTTGACAATGAAATTAAAATCTTTCACAATAAACAAAAGCTAAAAGAATTCGCATCAAGAAAACCAGGACTGCAAAGCATGTTGAGCAAACTACTACAAGAAGAGGAATTGAAAAATAGTGCCCAAAACTAACAGCAGGAGGTATCTCAGTAAAGTGGGAGGAAAATAAGCAAAAAGTAAAACAAAAACTGAATAAAGAAACTATAGAACTCAACAGCACAATCAATAACCTAGACTTAACCGACATATATAGAACATATCAACCATCATCAAGTGGATACATGTTCTTCTCAGCAGCACATGGATCCTACTCAAAGATAGACCATATATTATGCCACAAGGCAACTCTTAGTAAGTATAAAGGCGTGGAGATAATACCATGCACCATATCTGATCACAACGGAATGAAATTGGAAATCAATGATAAAAGAAGGAAGGAAAAATCCTACATCACATGGAAAATGAACAATGTTACTGAATGATCAATGGGTTACAGAAGACATAAAGGAGGAGATGAAAAAATTCTTAGAGACAAATGATAATACAGACACAACATACCGGAATCTATGGGACACAATGAAAGCAGTTTTAAGAGGGAAATTCATTTCTTGGAGTTCTTTCCTCAAAAAAAGAAAAAACCAACAAATAAATGAACTCACACTACACCTCAAAAACCTAGAAAAGGAAGAGCAAAACAACAGCAAATGTAGTAGAAGACAAGAAATAATTAAAATTAGAGAAGAAATCAACGAAATTGAAACGAAAAAAAACCATTGAAAAAATTGATAAAACTAAAAGTTGGTTCTTTGAAAAAATAAACAAGATAGACAGGCCCTTAGCCATGCTAACGAAGAGAAGAAGAGAGAGAACTCAAATTACCAACATACGGGATGAAAAAGGCAATATCACAACAGATACTACAGAAATACAGAAGATAATTAGAATGTATTTCGAAACCCTATATTCCAATAAAATAGAAGATAGTGAAGATATCGATAAATTTCTTAAGGCATATGATCTGCCCAGATTGAGAAGGGAAGACACACACAATCTAAACAGACCAATTACAAAGGAAGAAATATAAGAAGCTATCAAAAGACTACCAACCAAGAAAAGCCCTGGACAGGATGGGTATAGAGTGGAGTTCTACAAAACCTTCAAAGAAGAATTAATACCAATACTTTTCAAGCTATTTCAAGAAATAGAAAAAGAAGGAGCTCTTCCAAATTCATTCTATGAGGCCAACATCACTCTGATCCCAAAACCAGACAAAGACACTTCAAAGAAAGAAAACTACAGACCAATATCTCTAACGAACTTGGATGCAAAAATTCTCAATAAAATTCTGGCGAATCGAATACAAAAACATATCAAAAAACTTATGCACCATGATCAAGTAGGATTCATCCCTGGGATGCAAGGCTGGTTCAATATACGGAAATCAATAAATGCTATTCACCACATCAATAGACTTAAAGACAAGAACCATATGATCATCTCGGTAGATGCAGAAAAAGCATTTGACAACGTACAGCATCCCTTTATGTTCAAAACACTAGAAAAACTAGGGATAACAGGAACTTACCTCAACATTGTAAAAGCTATATATGCTAAACCTCAGGCTAGCATCATCCTAAACGGAGAAAAACTGAAGGCTTTCCCTCTAAAATCTGGAACAAGACAGGGATGCCCTCTATCACCACTTCTATTCAATTTAGTTCTCAAAGTACTAGCCAGAGCAATTAGACAGACAAAAGAAATTAAAGGCATAAAAATAGGAAAAGAAGAATTTAAATTATCGCTATTTGCGGATGACATGATAATATACTTAACAGACCCAAAAGGGTCTACAAAGAAGCTGCTAGAGTTAATAAATGAATTCAGCAAAGTGGCAGGTTATAAAATCAACATGCATAAATCAAAGGCATTCCTGTAGATCAGCAAAAAAACCTCTGAAATGGAAATAAGGAAAACCACTCCATTCACAATATCCTCAAAGAAAATAAGATACTTGGGAATCAACCTAACAAAAGAGGTGAAAGATTTATACAATGAAAACTACAGAACCCTAAAGAGAGAGATAGAAGAAGATCTCAGAAGATGGAAAAATGTACCCTGTTCATGGATAGGCAGAACTAACATCATCAAAATGGCGATATTACCCAAAGTTCTCTACAGGTTTAATGCGATGCCAATCAAAATCCCAATGGCATTTCTTGTAGAAATAGATAAAGCAATCATGAAATTCATATGGAAAAACAAAAGACCCAGAATAGCAAAAGCAATTCTAAGAAGGAAATCTGAATCTGGAGGTATAGCGATACCAGAGTTCAAACTGTACTACAAAGCAATAGTAACAAAAACAGCATGGTACTGGTACCAAAACAGGCAGGTGGACCAATGGTACAGAATAGAGGACACAGAGACTAATCCACAAAGTTACAACTATCTTATATTTGATAAAGGGGCTAAAAGCATGCAATGGAGGAAGGATAGCATCTTCAACAAATGGTGCTGGGAAAATTGGAAATCCACATGCAACAAAATGAAATTGAATCCCTTTCTCTTGCCATCCACAAAAGTTAACTCAAAATGGATCAAGGAACTTGATATTAAATCAGAGACACGGCGTTTGATAGAAGAAAAAGTTGGCTCCGATCTACATATTGTGGGGTCGGGCTCCAAATTCGTTAATAGGACGCCCATAGCCCAAGAGTTAATAACAAGAATAAACAAATGGGACTTACTTAAACTAAAAAGTTTTTTCTCAGCAAGGGAAACAATCAAAGAGGTAAATAGAGAGCCTACATCCTGGGAACAAATTTTTACCCCTCACACCTCAGATAGAGCCCTAATATCCAGAATGTACAAAGAACTCAAAAAATTAAACAATAAGATAGCAAATAACTCAATCAACAAATGGGCCAAGGACCTGATCAGACACTTCTCAGAGGAGGACATACAATCAATCAACAAGTACATGAAAAAATGCTCACCATCTCTAGCAATCAGAGAAATGCAAATCAAAACCACCCTAAGATACCATCTCACTCCAGTAAGATTGGCAGCCATTATGAAGTCAAACAACAATAAGTGTTGGCGGGGATGTGGGGAAAAGGGTACACTTGTACACTGCTGGTGGGACTGTAAAATGGTGAGGCCAATTTGGAAAGCAGTATGGAGATCCCTGGGAAAGCTGGGAATGGATCCACCATTTGACCCAGCTATCGCCCTTCTCGGACTATTCCCTGAGGACCTTAAAAGAGCACACTATAGGGATACGGCCACATCAATGATTATAGCGACACAATTCACAATAGCTAGACTGTGGAACCAACCTAGATGCCCTTCAATAGATGAATGGATAAAAAAATGTGGCATCTATACACAATGGAGTATTATGCAGCACTAAGAAATGACAAAATCATAGAATTTGCAGGGAAATGGATGGCATTAGAGCAGATTATGCTAAGTGAAGCTAGCCAAGCCCTAAAAAACAAATGCCAAATGTCTTCTTTGATATAAAGAGAGCAAATAAGAACAGAACAGGAAGGAAGAGCATGAGGAAAAGACTAACAGTAAACAAAGACGAATGCGGGGAGAGAAAGGGAGAGAGAAGGGAAAGCATATGGAAATGGTAGGAGACCTTCAATGATACACAAAATTATAAGAGGTTATGAGGGGCAAGGGGGAGGGGGGGAAAAGGGGAGAAAATTGAACAACATCAGAGGAGATAGAGAGGGAAGATGGGAGGGGAGGGGAGGGGAGGGGGGATAGTAGGGGATAGGAAAAGTAGCAGAATACAACAGTCACTAATATGCCATTATGTAATAATGTGAGTATGTAACAGTTGTGATTCTGCAATCTGTATTTGGGGTAAAAATGGGAGTTCAAAACCCAATTGAGTCTAATGTATGAAAGATGATATGTCATGAGCTCTGTAATGTTTTGAACAATCAATTAAAAAAATTAAAAAAAAATTCATTAACCCATGAACGGACTAATCTATTCTTGAGGGCAGAGTATAGTATATATATTGGGTATATTCATATATGGTATATATATTGCCAATATGCCTGGCAAAGATTCCACCTCCCCAAACCATTAACATATCAGTTTGGGGTTTAACTTCCCATATGATAAAGATAAACCATAGCAAGTGGATGAGTACTGATGAATGAGATGTAATATAGGAGAAATTTCATCAAGTTAGGGATAATTTAAATGAAAAGAAAGACAAGGATTCAAAGTACTTACAAATAAATCTATATATATAGATAAATATACATACATGTTTGTTCTTTCATAATTTAAGTGAAACCCCTCCAGAATCCTTCTCCCTCTTAAGATTAAGAATTTCTGCAAATAAATACATGTGAACTAATTCTAGATGATATGGATGTTGACTATTTTCTCTAATGGTATCATCATTTTGCAAATACAATTATTCTTTCTGGAAAGGGTTGTCAGTACAGTATGTGGATAGAATTCCATAGGAAAGGTAACGTTGTTTCAAAATTGACTTTGAAGTATTATGTCAGACATAAGAAGTCCAAATATTATTGTAGGAAATAAAACAGTATAATGATGGCAATGGATATTTGGATTATTTACAGACTTGACTTTAAATTAGGGAAATGTACAGGAAATAGAATATTATTGACTGTAATTTAATATTCCTTCCCATCCCATCCCATCCTTTCCTCACTCTTTCTTGTTTCTTCTTCCCTTCCTCTCTCATTTTTTCCCTCTCTCTTTTACAATGAGAAGGCATTTCTTTCTAACTTGCTAAGGAGGATGTTTGGACCTGGAAGTTTGAATTCCTCTTCTTCCTCTTCTGGTTTGCATCCCTCTCTACTTATTAGCCCCTCCAAGATCAAGTAACTTCTGTGGCTTCAGGCTGACAGAGAAGGTTCTGAGTAAGAATGTAGGCTTTGTGGAAACTCAAGCGTCTGAACTGATGTAGGATTCTTCTTTCTTTCAGGCGAGCCAGAGTCTAGGGAGCCATATTGGAGGGAGCAGGGATTGGAAGCTTTGTATCCAAGATTCCTTTTCTCTAGAAAAATGGAAAAATCCAGTTTGAATGTACTCATTGAGTCTCCCTTAGAACCAACATGCAGAGAAAAAGAAAATCAACTGGGTAGAATTCTCTCTGGTCTCTTTTTTGCTTCTTCCTAGTGTCTCAATAGAGAACTGGAAACTAATTTGATTGAAAACCCACAAGAGATTCCTGTAGGTTAGTGCAACTGTTAGTCCCTAAGTAGCTAAAATGTGTTAACAAGGATCATTAGCCAGAAAGAGAGAGAACCAGAGAAATGTTAGAAATAGCTTCTAGTAAAGCTATGGGCCTAGAGGAGGCAAAAGAGAAATTGGACAAATGATAATTATTCGAGAAGACTTGAATGTCATCAAAGCTAGACTTGTTATAAAAATAAGCTTAAATATGTTTGTGGACAAACAAAAACACAAAAGTGGAGGGGGGCACAAATATAAAAGATTGGGAATGAAAAAGGAAAACCAGATACAGAAGAGAAGAAAAGAATAATGTGAAAATGATTTCTGTGCATGTATGATCAAAGAACCAAAACTAATAGTTCAAGGAAAAATCTTTATATTCAAGAGTTTTCTCAATGGGAGCAACATTTTCATACCTAAAAATTAAGTCATTTTATGGATTCAATCAAATTTAAGCAGATGTCAATTGTGGAACATTCCGTGAGGATAGCAGCAAGAAGAAAATAAAAGAACAATTCTAAGTAAACAGCAACTCTTTCTGTATATTATATTTTCATGTTATGTAATAGAAATTAAATTAATTCTATCCAAATTAGTTGCTTGTAGTGCCAAATAAGTATTATTTGCATTGGCACACAAATTCACCCACTTCCATTACTGGTTATTAAATAGCAAACAATCTGAAATTCTCTAGCAAAAATTATGATTAAGAATTTTTAAAAATTAAACTAAGTGTATATTCAGGCTCAAAATATGTCTTTTTTTTGTATAAAAATAACATTCCAGGGTGATTTTGTGAGTCTTTACTTGGTGTTTCTCAAACATTAGCTTCATTGCTTATTCATTCCTCATGTAGTAGATCTCTGTGTCCAAGAGTTTGAACTTTGTCATCATTTGTTCTCAAGTTCTGCTTTGTAGACATGAAGTTAGAAGTAGCTTGGGTGCTTCCAAATAGAGATGGTCTACTAGAAACCTGGATGATTTTCATGATTGTATCAAGAGATACAGTTTTGGCATTATCAGTATTTAAAGAATACTAAAACTCTAGTCACAGGAGTAGTGATAGGAGTTTTATGCTTTCCTCACGAAATCTTAGAGAGCCCCTCCTCCTACCCCTAGTTTTTGATTTCTGGTAGTCATTCCTCCTGCAGCACCCTGATCTTAGAACACTTCTCTTACTTGTTATCTCCAGGACATGGGGATACCTGCCATTTCTGCAAGCCTTCAGACCAGTGCTCAGCGAGTGAGGAATTTCAGTCAGTTTAGAATTGTTTATTGTGATCTCCAAAGGTGTTGCTTTTGTTTTATAAAACTGACTTTTTATACATCATCCACTGTTGTATTCCTAGAGCAGGAGAATAGTTCAAAGTATGAAATTTTAAGTCAAGCCCTCTTGATCATAAATCATGTCCCCCACCCCCTTCTTTAGAATGTTAGTGGTTTTTAACTAATAAATGTGCTGGCACAGTGGAGGAAAGGCTACCACAATTCCTGCAGTGTATGTACAGCATGTATTTTAAGTTGACATTAGAAGGTAATGAGGCATGGTATCTTTAACTTAACCAAACTAAAAAAAATGTATTATTCACCTCTGAGATTCAAAAACCAGAAATTCAATTCTATTTTCCTTATTTCAATTCATCATACTGGCTTTTGTAAACAGTTAAGAGAGAAAAAAAAAGATAAATAAGAGAGTAGTGAAAGTTTTTCTTTTAAGGTCCACTACCATTCTGTATAGCAACTCTACTCCACTATAGCTTCTGTGTGCCTGTGAGATGTGATTCACTGAGCAGCCATGAGCGACACAGGACACAGTGATGTGTAAATCCAGGTACACTCCATGGGGTGAGAAGAAGAAGGCAAGTTAACCCTCATTCTTTGCCAACAAAATTTCCAGCTTTGCTTTGTACAATTGTAAGACTGAAAAAAGGACATTGCCTCATTCTGAGATCACAGACCAAGGTTAAGAGCTCCTGGGGCCTCCAGGGCCTCCCCCCCCCCCCTTACTGATTTGTTGTGTGACCCGGGGCAAAGAACTTAAGTCTACCATTTAAGTATTTCCACAGATTCTTATCTTGATAAAGAGGTTACCCCCAGCCTTTCCTCCATTCCCTCTCCTCACCCATTTTGTATTCTTTCTCTTACTTACAAGGAAGAGTAGATCCTGACTCTTAACTCATTTTATTTTTCATGTTCTGCTTCAAGCTCTGCAAGGTGCAATTGATAGCATTGCTCAACAAACTTTTACTTTGCATGCTCACTGGAACTAACATTTGGCAAGTAGAAAGAAAGCAGACAAAAGGGTAGAGAACCTGGATTCTGAGCCTGTCTATATAATGATGACTTCCTTGCTATAAACCAAATGAGTTAATTGCATCCATAGGAACAATGTAATTTAATTTAATTGAAATGTGAACAGAGAGACAATGTCTGAAGGCATCAAATCACACCTGGGAAGTAAAAAGTCGTAATCTTTCCCATTAAGTTAAATGAGGAAAAGTGCATTTTAGGAATGACTTGTGATGCCTTCAGCAATATGACCCACATTTTCTTTTTGAAAGAGTCTGCCATGTAAAAAGTCAGTTATTCACGGTCAATGTTCTGTATATAGTTGAACATCTAACTATATTAAATATATATATATATGTATATATATATATATATATATATATACATATATATATATATTTAAAATGTAAATTTATTCTGAAAATTATTGGCAATTGATATATGATTGTTCAAAACATCAGGTAAAAATATGATCATCTGCTATCAATAATCATTTTAAAGTACTTCATACAAAGTTTTTCCATTTTAATTACATATTTTTACACATACAGCAAGCCCTGGGGAAAATGGAGATTAAAAACTGAATTTTATCATATCATTTTTATTGATAAGGAAACATGATTCAAAGAGAATTAAAGTGTTTTCCTTTAAGTTGATTAAGAATAATTGCTATCGATAGATTGAAAGTTAGATTTATCTGTCTTGTTCCTCATTTGTTTTTAAAATTAAAGATGTAATAGGAAAACCTCCATGTCTTTGATAAATCTTTGTTATTTTCTTATCATTATAATTCATTCATGATCAACAGGGTGTCACTTTCATTCCAAACTCACCATTTTTCTGTTTTCCTGTGAGAGATGTATTACTGATACACTTAGGGTGGGCTTCCCTAAATTTATAAAAAAGAAAGCAATTGAGTTACTCTCAAATAGCTATCAAGTAATATTGAGTTCAAGGAATGATTTCTGATCACAGTAGTGATTTTCATTAGGAGGACATAAGAAGATGATCTGCCACTTTCAGATCTGATTTTATCTGGAGCAGCCAAAGAAAGAATACTTGGCACAAATTTGTCACTTTAGCTCCTAACCCTATTGAGGGCAATAAATTTAGTTTGATTTCAAGCAGGAAACCTACATTTTTCCAAGATCCAAATATAGCATGTTTAATGTATCATACTCTATTAGGTCAATTTAAGACTCTGTAACTAACATGAGGCATTCATGTTTTTATGTCCTCAAGAGATTGCTAGTCATTCTTATAAATAGTAAGTGCACAGCCGTTGCTGGATCTGGATATTGCTAGATAATCAGGCATGTTATACATCTCTGTTGCTTTTAGTATCATTACTATACTATAAAGTCAACTTTATATGGGATCATAAGAATTCATAGTAATTCTCTTTGGTTTTTACCTCCTAGTGTTCACAGCTTGTATAAGTACCTCTCTTTGAGTGTAGAAAGTTTATATGACTTAATTATACCCAACAGAATATGGCAAAGGTTTTGGAATGTCACCTGATGATTGTATGATATTATTTAAAGATACAATCTTTCTAGATAAACTCTCCAGTGACTTTTTTGCTTGCAGAGAAAAAAGGCTCATAAGGCAGCCTGTAGGAGCTAAATGCAACCTCTACCCAATAGCTAACCCAACGACAAGATCTTCAGTCCTTCAACTGCATGGAAAATTCTGTCAAAATCTCTAAGCATACTCTCCTGTACTCAAGCCTCCAGATGAGAACAGCTAACACTTGATCTCAGCCTTGATCCCAAACAGAGTATCCCACTAAGTCACAGACACCGGAACCACATTCCTTGAGATAATAAATGCAGCTTGTTTTGTGATGTATTCTAAAAGAATATATTCATTATGATATATTCTAAAAGAATAGACACACATAGAGTGTTGTAAGGATGTATATTCTTTTGTCCAATACAAAACACAAATTATATGCCCAATAAATATCTGTCATTATTATAAACATATGATAAATTTTCTCTTAAAAATAGTTTTATAAAATATCATGCAACAGTACAAAAATAATTTTTAAATTCTTTATTTTTTATATTAATTATATATTATTTTAAATTTATTTACTTTTAGCAATGCTAATATTTCATTGCATATGTATTAAAAAGGGATTGGTACTGTAGTAACAAAACTAGAACTTGTTCTCAAAGAATAATTTATTTACCAAATAAAATTTCAAATATTGAGAAGTATAGTTGTATGCATACACCTCTGTTGTATATGTATATGTATATGATTCTACAATAACGTCAATTCACTAATTATGTGTATATGTGATTTAGGGTGTTTTATCTTATATATATATATATATTTTAATTCCTTGCTACTAGACCTTACACTGCCTGAGAGAAATAACTCTAGCTTGTGATTGTAACAGCATCTCCTAGCACAGTATGTAGTGGGTAATTGATGCTTAAAAATACTAAGTGAGTATATCCATTGAAGGAAGAATTTATGAAATATGTTCTGAAGACACTTACTAAACAATAACTATGATCCAGGTCTTTTGGAATAAACTGAGAGGCTGTAAATAATTCCAATAAGATTCTAATCTCTAGCAGTTTATTTTCTTGGGATAGAATCAGATATACATAAACAAACATTCACAATATGCTAAGTGCTAATAGACATACAAAAGGTTAAGAGTGCAGAATTAGATGAGGCAATTTTCTGGCTAATGGGACCAAGTAAAGCTTTGCAGAAATGAGGATTTACGTGAAGAGGAGGAATACACAGGTTGAAAAGGCTGTGAGGGAGGATCATCTATCTTTTCTTTTTTTCAAGGAGGTAAAGGTTAGAATCCCCACAGGCAAAGGGTCTGACAATCTACAGAACAACCCATTAGAGATAGGTCTGGTGGCTTACCACTACTTCTCTCATAAACAAAAGGAAGTGAAGTTTCAGGATATATGAGCACAGCCTCATGCCTCCAAACACACAGGTTTTGATTTGAAAATATGTGTCTAGTTTGTCTTCAATATTTTTGGAAAGAAATACAAATATTATATTTTTTTTACATCTTTACTTTTTCTTCTATTAATTGTATTCATAAATCTATTAATTGTACACCTGGAAAAACTTAAGGGTAAAATCATATTGGTAAGGGGGGGATAAAAAAATTTTTAAAAATCAATTCTATTGGAGGCTGTAAGTGGATGTTTTCAAAACTCATCACCTCTATTTTCTGTTACTACTATTCCTCTTGAGTCTCACTGGCCCCATTGCCCCAAATCATACAAATCCTAACTGTCTATTTCCCCCTCCAACCTCCCACTGAATATTGTAAAAGTTTGCAATATACTGTGAATTTTAGTTGATATGGTACTATATAACATTTTAATTTTATACTGTTGATTATATTACAATACATATATTTTTCAAATATTCAAATAGAATGAGGAGTTTTGATTCACCAGTAAACTGGAGAAGATATTTGTGTTGCAGGGTAAATGTATTTTCTCAAAGGCCAGACTAGGTGCTTATAATAAGACTTTGCTTGTGTTAATATATTTTTACTACTTCTATTTTGTTGGTTAATAAAAACAATGCATCCATTTCTGTAGAACACTTGATCGGTGATTTTCTAATTCCTGCAGTCCAATTTATCCAAGAGTTTCTCTGTCTCTGTATCTGTCTCTTTCTTTCTCAAATACACAAACACACATGCACAAACTCCAGGCCCTCACAGCATTACATTGCTCACTGTCCTTGAAAAGATAGATGGGTAACTTACAACCATAATTATAGATACTCACTGGTGTAATGAAGAGAATTAGAAAATGTGTACACAATAGCAATGCAGGAGAGAGGATTTATAATTGGCAGCTATTAATCTAATAGAGAGAAAGAGAGGCGGCTGGAATAATTAACACATGCCACACAGAGTGATCGTTTATGATAAGGATGACTGAAAAGACAGCAGCATTACTTAGGTTTCCCCACTGGCAAAGAAAGCTAGAGTGAAAATAAAATGAATTTTGGCCCAGGCAGCAGCAATCATGCTTACTGAGCTGTGGTGAAAGTGAATTCTTCATGAATCCATTTGGTAATTCTCCTTTAACCCCTGTGTTGACTACCAAAAATACATCCTCTTGTCCCTTTTCACAAAATTTGGTCATCAGCATGCTTAAACACTCAGACTTTATTTAAAATAAACTTTAGCTAATAAAATACTTATCCCTGGGCATAATTTGGAAACATAAATAGGTCCATATTTAAAAAGCAGCTTATGTTTATTTGCTCTTTATTTTAGCTTTATTCTTCTTCTAAAATATATATCCCATCAAAACTATCACTACAGTTTGGGAAATTGCTTTAAATGATCCATTCACAAGGCATGCAATACTCACCATTGATAGGAATATTAAATCTTTCCATGATATACATGCAGGGACACAGAATAGACATTGCTAACAAAATCCAAATCAATTTTTGAATTATATTTGCATCTATTTTACTAGTTTGAATATAAATGTAATTTACAATGAAAACATGAGAATCAGGAGAAGCATTATTACAGCCCCTTTAAATGAATTTTCTCAAGGAAACAACTCATACTGGTTATCAGATGAATAATGAGCATAAAATGGCAAAATTCTATCTGCTTCTAAGATTTTTATGGAATTACATTAAAATTAGTAATGTCTGCCCTCGATACTCCCCATTATTAAGTTCTTGTGCTATGCTTAGTATTTCAGATGATCAATTTAGGAACATTAATTATTAGAAATATTAAACAAAAATAAATGATTAATATTGTTTTAAAACAACTATTAGTGCTATTTTCTCAAGAAGAACAGAACACTATTCATTATTTTTTGTAACTCATTAATTATGAAATATTGTAAAATTCAATTTGAATGTGTACTACTATTTGCTTTGAAATTTCTACTTATCTTTGGTTCCACACCTAATTTCATACTATTTTACAAGGGAAACTGAAATAGAGCATCCAACAGGAGCATACTCTTGTACTGCTGGGTTTCTTATAACTCATGGCTTTTTCTCTTTCCTCACCAATATATTTACCCGTTTCTCTTCCCTTACTGAACTGTTCTCCTTTGTCTCATTAGTTTCAAGAACTTCTTTTTCAGATCATCTACTTGGATAATTGAATATTAAATTTGAAAAGATACAATAAAAATAAAATGAATGTTTTAAAATTTGCTTGTGTAATTTATTATGTTACTTTCCCCTTTAAAAAAATACATAGCTTACAAAATTAAGTTCCACTTTGTCTTTCCAGAAAGCCTGAATTTCATCTATATTATTCTCCCCCATCAACATGAAGGATATTCTCCAGATATTCTGAATTATTTACTGTTTTCTTGCATAAAATCCATTGATTGTAACTTCACTTACAGTCATTCTGTGTTTATCTGTGAAAATTCTGCAATGCCCTCAAAGCTTAAATTGATTTTAGAGACTTTTCTTACATTACCTAAAAACAATGTGACATATTTCACCTCATATCACACAAAGGAGTTTTCTGTATATGTATTTAGAAACTTTACTGTTTTATATTTTGATTTTTTTATTTACTTACTCTTTTCTATATGCTTCATTTAATCCTCTGAAAGGAAGATACATACTCATCTGATTTTCTCTTCTCTTACAACAAGCTCTTAGCCTCTGTGATTTATCCATAAATTAAAATGAATAATATTTATCATTTATTAAGCATTTTTATAAGCTAGTAAATTGTAATTTTTGCTTTCTACATAGATCCTATATGATAGTTAATATTACTTTTGTTGGAAATGAAAAGTCTTCCCAAAGTTTTGATTCCAAAGTGAAGTCCAGGTTTCTCCCACTCCAAATCTCCTGATGTAAACCACTTTATCATATTTTCTCATTTCTATCACAGATTTTAAATGGAAATATACAATAGTTTATATATTAGCTAATGCACTTCTGAATTGATTGAAATGGTCAAAATCTTACTTATATAAATTTCAAATATATCATATGTAATTAAATATTAACATATCTTTTTTCTCATTTAAAATAATTTTTATTGAATTATAAAATAAACACAGAAAATTACATTAAGTCAGCAAGTCAAATTTTAACAAAGAAAAACACCCTATATGGGTGTTTAATTAGCTCCTAGATTTAGCAGTTCACCACTATCATCATTTAACAAGCCCTCACAGTCCCTTCCATTCCCTCAGTTCCCCAGTGCAAACTCTATCCTGATTTCTAATAGAATAAACATTTTTCATTTTAGGATAATTTTAATTTCCAGGAAATTTACAAAATAGTACAAGAAAATTTCCATACATGTCTCTTGTTAAGGTCTGTAAACAAGTCAGGATGGCGCCTGGCAAATGTTAGAGTATGTAAACAAGTCTGGATGGCGCCTGGCATTTTGCCAGAGGGAGTGGTTTGTGAAGTAATGCCAGCGAGCCATTAAGTGTGGAGATTCCTTATTGGTTGACTGCTATATCGAGTTTATGTTAATTAAGATAAGCTGTGTGGAATGTATATATACCGCTCCGGTCCTACAATAAACGGCTCCCACTCCTGCTGTATCAATCTACACAAGTTGCTCGTCACCCCCTCGGTTATTTTGCTGCAGCCAGACTTCGGCAGTCTCTCCTGTTGTTAGCAATTTTTTACTAACAACAATTATCTTTGGACAAAGACCAAAGATAATTCAGTGAAGAAAGACAAGTCAATGAGGAAAAGGTATTCTTACCAGTAAAAAATTTAAGAATAATAGGGTGTACACAGGCTAATGGACCTACAGACAGTTCTCATGCTTCAAATAAAACAACCAAAAACGTGACATGTATGAAGCTAAATCTAAGTGTAAAACTACCAATCATTTAGAATAAAATAAAGGCAAATTTTTGCACGATCTGATATTTGTCAAGGAAGCTTTGGCTATCGCACCAAAAGCATGAACCATGAAAGTATACTGATAAGGATGGGCTAGCCTCAGTGACGCACTTTCAAAGAATAGAGAAAGGAAAGGAAAAATAATAAATTGATAATGGAGATAGTTCCTTAACCAGATGATAATGCCAGTAGGGTCACATGGCTATCATGTATCCCCTAAATCCCTGACAGGAAGTGACAAGAAGGTTCCTTTAACTCTTTGACTACTTTCCTAAGTCCATTACTGCAGTTATGAGAAAAGCAAACCAGGTCACACTGGGCAGCACTGTAAAGGCATTTGGCCAGCCATCATCAAAAGCTAAATAGAAATGGTCACAGATCAGGGTATCACACACAGTGTGGTACCCTAGCCTGGATTCTGGGGCCAAAAAAGGAAAAAGTGGAAAGGACTAAATGATGTCTAGATTTAAGTTAATTGCCCACTTCTTATTTTTTGACAAATGAACAAGTATCACTCATTTTAATGGAATAGGTTTATAGTTATGGGCCCATTAGAGAACCATGGGTCTACCAGGGTGCTGAGGTTACCAAACAAATCTCAAAATCTGAAGAAGTAGGCACATATAGAGAGTCACAACAGAGATTCACTTATCTGTGACAGGAACTACTGGAGCCTTAATCAACCGGGAACACTTTAATTTTGACAAAAGAATAGGGGTTGAATGTAAACCTGCTTGAGAGTGAGAAAGACCTAGGAGTTGAAATTTCAGCATGATCTTCCCCCATGCTTTTGTGAGTTTTCCCTCAGGTTTTCACAGCAAAGTGAGAAAGTGAGAAAGTTTCCCTTCTGTATCTGACAGGGTGTGGTAAAAAGTATCCCTTAAGCAATCTGCCTGCAGACTTTATCATAACAAGGTCTCAATTTCCAGAGATGGAAATTTGATTGAACACAATTTTGAAATATTATTCCAGTTGGAGGAAAGGTACTCTTCCCTATTCTAATCCCTTTCAGCTTTCCCAAGTCACCTGAAGAAGTCAGGAGTGGCATAGTTAGTGATAGAGCTTTAAAATAGATTTCAGTCAAGGAAAGTAGCAAGAGAGAGGAAACATGCTTTTCCAACCAAAGTAAAGCTCGGAAAACTAAGACCCTGCAATATGCTGCCTCCAAGAGACTCACCTCATCAGCAAAGACATCCACAGACTGAAGGTAAAAGGTTAGGAGTAAACATATCATTCACATGAGCTGCATAAACAAGCAGGTATTTCTATCCTCATATCAGATAAAGTGGGTTCAAGCCAAAGTTAATCAGAAGGGACAAAGAGGGGCATTTCATATGGCTTAAGGGAGTTATATATCAATAAGATGTAACAATTATAAATATTTATGCCCCAAACAATGGAGCATCTTTGTACATCAAATGAACCTTTCTCAATTTTAAGAATCAAATAGACCACAACAAAATAATACTGGATTACTTTAACACAATTATTTCACCACTGAATATATCCTCAAACAAAAACTAAATAAAAAAGCTATAGAACTAAAAAAATACAATTGTTAATTTAGACTTAATGTGTGTGTGTGTGTGTGTGTGTGTGTGTGTGTGTAGTATTTCATCCAACAATGACTGAATACACTTTTTTCTCAGCAGCACACAGCTCCATTACTTTAAGGCCTGTGGCAAGGGAGAACATCATGGCAAGAAGCTCATGTTGAAGCAAAGGTGCTCATCTTATTGCTGCCAGGAAAAAAAGAGGGGGAACATATTCTTACACTAAAACCACTCCTGCTAAGCCTGTTAAGCTATGAATCCATAAACCACTAACTGTATAAGAGCCCTTCGAAAAGTCCCACCTCTGAACATTGCTGCACTGCGGACCAACACATGAGTTTTTTGGGAACATTTAAGATCCAACCCATAACAGAAGTTATCTTGGATTTATTATTTAACACACGGTTTTTGTATATCATTAGAGTTGGTGTATTAATTTTAAAATGCTTCCTCCTGAGCTGGGGGTATAGCTTAGTGGTAGAATGCTAGACTTGCCTGTGCAAAGCAATAAATTTGATTCCCAGTACTGCAAAAAGAAAAAAAATACTGGGGAATTATAAATGTTCCCTTGAGAAAAAGATTTTATTTCATCACAAAGAAGAGAATTACTTTAAGATTAAAATTAACCAGGGCCAGAGTCGTGGTTCAGCACTTGCCTAGCCTGTGTGAGGCACTAGGTTCAATCCCCGGCACCACATAAAAAATAAGCAAATAAAATAAAGGTATTTTTTAGAGTCTGTAAACAAGTCAGGATGGCGCCTGGCATTTTGCCAGGGGGAGTGGTTTGTGAGGTGATGCCATCGAGCCATTAAGTGTGGAGATTACTTATTGGTTGACTGCTGTATCTAGTTTATGTTAATTAAGATAAGCTGTGTGTAATGTATAAATACCTCTGTTGTCCTATAATAAATGGCTCCCACTCCTGCTGTATCAATCTACACAAGTTGCTTGTCACCCCCCCCCCGTTAGTTTGCTGCAGCCAGACTGTGGCAGGTATTGTGTTCATCTACAACTAATATATATAAATTAACCAACTTTCACTCTTTGTGTATGTGAAGTGTATATAGAAGAATCTGCAAACTGAAATGTGATCATGATGATAGTGATGATGATGCTTAATAGATAAGAGAGGTCAAGTAATGGCTGAGAAATAATAATTACAATCAGAATCTTATATATGCTAATAGCATTTTAGAGTTTTTACTAAATTTGATAAATGATTCTAGACTTTATATAAACTATCTCACTTAAATATCATAATAGGTTTATTGGATAAAATACTGTTGCTTTCTCTTGTTTTACAGATGAATAAAGTGAATATGTAAAGATTAAATAACTTATTCAAGGTCATAAATAGTGGGTAGAAAGCCAGAATTTCCACCCTGTTCTTTCAGCCTCCACAACCCATAGCCTTAATCACATTTAATTTCCTATCTTTACTAACAAGAAGGTGAATCTTCTAAAACATTCCTCATGCAATATTAAAACCAAAATTTATAAATTTTTAGATATTCAGGATTTAGCATAACATTTAGATATCTTGGAAGTTTTGTCTTTGTTCATTAACAAATCACATATCTTAAATTGAAAGAGCTTGATGATAGAATTCAATTCTTGAACAATTTCAATTTCTTTGAAAAGGAAAGAAAAAGGATAAACAAAGCATAATGTTTCAATTCTTCCTGAAATATCAGCAAATCTTCTGAATCTTGGTTACTGGCCAATTAATTGAGATGAAAAACAAAGTAAATCAGATTTAATTTATTAACAAAACAACCTTAAAATGGACATAAAATCAATTTGTGTTAGAATTCTGTTGATAATTTAGATGAAAATCAAGCAGAACATATAACAGAAACTTTTTCTGCTGTTGATTTCCTATTATATAAAATGAAGAGGTTGATTTACATTATGTTTCTAGCTCTGATATTCTATAATTTTCTCCACATATCATGTAGGAGCTGGTGGAGGGAAAGTAAGAGATTGACACAAAAATGTTAGGAAAATAAATGAACTAGTGAATCCATAATTATTTTCATGACTACCACAGGGCATAATGAAGAATTGCTGTGATTCTACTTTATATAAATTTCAATGCTCTCTGCTGTGCTGAGCATTAGGAAAAAAAAATATGCAAGTGCCAGTTCCTACATTTACAAATCTATACAGACTAATTAGCAATTAAATGGAAATTTTAATAAATGCTATGAATCAAGTCTAATTGTATATTCTGTCAGCTAGCTATGATGTGCAAAATGTCATTCCATGTTTTTTCTCTATTACTCTGAATAATTGGGAATAAAGTGGGTGTGAATTGCATAACACTTCCTCGGTGCTTCAAAAACATCAAGGAAATTCACAACTCTTCTATTTACTATGAAAATAGTAATCAATTTTATATTTTCATACATATGAATATGAAACCAAGCAAATAATAAAAATATGTCTCATTCTGAATCATGTCATAGGAAAATGAATACATTCTTTAGGGGAACAAAAATTAGTTTTTACAGATATATATCATGTTTCAGCCACCTAGGCTATGATCCATATAATAATAATGATGATGATGATATAAAAAGTATTTGAATATAATGGTTTATTCATCTGTTTATTCATCTGAATCATGATGACCTCACTTGATACATAATTAACACCATGAAATTCTTTAATTTTAATTGTTGAGTAATTCTATAGGTTAAGAATACTGATTCACATGAAATTATGATATTATTATTCTAATGACCAATAATTAGCTCTTTTCTTTAAGACTTTAAGTATTTTGTTTTTTTAATTTCAAAAGAAAATTCATGACATGTTTTCTTATTACATTATTAATGTAAGAAATAATCTGGTTTTGATCTGGAAGGTCCGCCAAGAGCTCAAGGTTGATGACCCAGTCCCAAAGCAGCAATGTTCAGAGGTTAGATTTGGGGACATGATTTAATCATGAAGGCTCTGACCTCATCAATGAATTAATCTTTTGAGGCTGAGTACACTACAAGTAAACAATGGAAGTTACAGGCAGTTGGGGTATGGTTGGAGAAAACCAATTATTTGGGTGTGTCCTTGAAGCCTGTATTTTATCTAGGGCCTTCTCTCTGTATATCTTTTTCTCTCTCCTTGAGTCCTCACAGCCATGAGCTAAGAAAATTTCCTCTGCCATGATGTTTTGCCTCATTTCAGACCCAAAGCAATGGATCCAGTTGACTAAAACCTCCAAAATCATGAACCAAAATAAATCTTTCCTAGTCTAAGTTATTCTTGTTAGGTATTTT